>NC_139895.1:22671867-23251867 GCF_905171665.1 Trachurus trachurus | reverse complement strand
AGCCCCAAATTGCGTAATTGTCCCGAAAAAAATTAAATAAGTCTATATTTTAAAGGAGTATTATCGCAAAATTCGGCCACTAGATGGAGCCAGGCGGAGTTTATCAGATATAAACAAGTGGGCAGCTGTCAGAGAGAGAGAGCAGCCTCGTTTAGTCCCCCCCCGCCCCCCCTCCTTCTCCCTCCCCCCTCCTCCCCCCTCACCAGGCTGTATGAACGTGCAATCGCGGGAAAAAGAAAACTCGCTAGTGGAAGCGGCAGCTCTACGTCGCGCACAACCACAACAACGACAACAACATCAACTGCAACTTCCTCCTCCTTAATAACGCTGAGAGGACAGCTGAAGAAAGACACAGGGACGTGGAGACAAAGTGTTCTACCAGCGATTCAGTGACTGTGAGCACCCTAACACTGCTACATTACTTACTGTTGCATATTTGTCCGGTTCGGAGGTCGGATTTGCGAGTTCCGAGAGCATTTTAACGCAGCAAGCGCCGGGCCGGCTTGGATCATAACAAAGACAAATGCTGCATTTGCCCCACGGACACTATACTGTTGGCGATTTCTTTTGTAAATTTAGTTATGGCTCCCCCCGACCCATCTTTTGCATATTTCAGCTTATTTTATGCTATTACTGCTGTATTTGCGATAATGCTCCTTTAAGCTTGTTTGTAGCGGAAGCTTCTCGAAGCTCCTCTTTCTGGTCCGTCCAAATCTCGCGTGATTTGCGCCGGCGTCAGTGCGGTTACTGCGAATCACGCGAGATTTGGACGCTTGCCGTTGCATTGAAATGCACTGCTACGCCAAGACCCCCTGTAACTCAGAGAAGGGACGGTGGACTCTGAAAATTCTTCCAGCCCTTAGTCAACATGAGGGTGAGTAGATAATGAGCGAAATATCATTCTAGGGTGAACTATCCCTTTAACACAAACATTCCGCTTACTTCTGCTTTAAGTAGGAGTGTGCAAAAACAAAGCAGTAACTCACAGTAAATTTCATGTGCTATCCTAGGTTCTAGCCCCTGCCACAGATATCAGGCAAAGCTCAAGTCAAAAGCACAAAGAATATCAAATATGTTTTGCACAGCAAACAAAAATCTCGTTGAAGAAAGCAATAAGCCCTATCTGTCATACACATCACTTTTATTAGACACAAAAGACATTTTTTCTCCATCTAAAATAAAGAAACTGAAGACCAAGAAAAGTAAGATGAGTCGCCCTAAAAAGCTGAGGACATACATCCCTGAGAAGAAAGCAGGAATCTCCCCCAGTGAACTTCTAAAACAGATTAAATCCAGTAGGCCTGGTGCACAAAGTTTGGTTTGACATGCACTTTGGACATGGAGGAAATTAAGGAAACTGTCAGCTCAAACCATCAGAATTTTTAATCAAGACAGTTGAAAATGGTATGAAATACGCAACGCTGTGCTTCAACGAACATACAAAAAACCGCAATGACCCACAAGGGAGGAACAGAGAGAGCACAGCCTGGTGATCCTGTCTGCCCTGTTTCTTCGTTGGCAAAATACCTTCCCCTCCTGCCTCCCGATGCACCAGCTTTTTATAATCTCCCTCCAAAAAGACTGCCATGTTGACAAAGTTTGGTAAGTCTATTATGCGTAGTGCATATTAAGATGAAAGTTAAATTTATATGACAACTAAGATCTGTGTTGTAACCATTCAGGTTTAAACGAGAGCCGATAGGCATCAATCACAAACACACAGGGTTTTCGTCCCTCCGCTTTGCGTCGGGCCGAAGAACGCCCCATAGCCATACAGCTTCAATAGCGTTTTGTTTTTTTTCCCTTTTTTTTCCATTTTGCACTGGTTGGGCTTACACCCCGTCCTGACATACAGCGATGCGACAGCGACGTCGCTCAACCCTGAAATTATCACTCGCGTTCTCTATCTGGACGACATTTCGCGGCGGTGCCCCTAAACACTTCTTATTGGTTGATAAGCCCATGCTTCTTTCTGTTGACAAGCAAGTTATCAGAGAGAGGAGAATATGTGAGAAACGGCAACCAGGAAATGCCAGGAATCTCAAAATAGCGCCGCAAGTTTGTGTACGTTCCTCGATAATTTGATTGGTTTAGATTCTAAACCAATAGAATATACTCGCGACAAAATCGTCACGCTGCATATCAGGACACCTTCGCGCGAGTTTTCGTTGCCGTTTCGCTTGCTCGTTGTATGTCAGGACAAGGTGTTAGGCAATGAAGAAAGGATTTGGTTAAGTTTAGTAAAAAAAAAAACAGGTAGAGGCTAGACAGGCAAACTAGTCCCTGTCTGTGCTCTGTTGCGTAATTACGCACAATCATGTGGGTATGCCACAAAGCAGAATGTAAACAACGTCACGCGGTTCAGCACCGACGCCGTCGTTGAGCATTCAAAGTTCTGCGTATAGCGAACACGTTTCTTCCAGTCACAGTAAACAATGGCAACTGAAAAACAAACGCTTATATTGCAAATGTTGAAGTGCAGGCGACGAAGAAGACGTTTGCGGAGGTGGTCTGTCTGACCAGTCGAGGCTGAACTGGTGAATTTACCACACTGACCATCTGAGCGGACCAATCACAGTCCTTGCGGCTCGCGTCGTGACGCATTGCGTCGGCACGTAGGGTCCACATCGGCGAGACGCAGAACAGAAGCATGAATCAGGTTTTAGAATGTACTGCATACTGAATGTGGGATTCAGTCTGCTATTTTAGCAGACCAACGCCGTTCACACCGCAGTATACAAGTTTCGCAGAATGCATCTCGCAGCAGTAGCTGCAAAACAGGCAAAAAGCTGTTTTATTTCCCGCTGTTATTATTTACTTTTTTTTTTACTTTTTATATTTTTTGTATTGGACAGAAGAGCAGTGCTGCCTCGGGGCTCTGTAGCCTACGTATCACGTAATCACCACATTAACATTAATAAATAAATGTTTTATACTAAACCGATCAGTCTGCATTAAATGGTATTTCATTTTTATTAAGTTATATAACATGGTTACGGTACACAAAGATACGTCACTACTATAAACTGTATTTGTTTAGGGTTAGAGGTTGTGGGCGCATTGCATTGCATTGCATTGTGGGATAGCCTACAGTACACTATGTAGATTGCAGTCGTTATATACTGGAGATATTTTCTGAATCAGTACAACATCCTGGAATTTTTCGCATACCAGTTCTGGTACGCCCCATAGCCATACAGCTTTAATAGCGTATTTTTGTCCTCAAAAGATTTTGCACTGGTTGGGCTTAGGCATTGAAGAAAGGAGTTGGTTAAGTTTAGTAAAAAAGACCAGGTAGAGGCTAGACAGGCAAACTAGTCCCTCTCTGCGCTCTGTTGCGTAATTACGCACAATCATGTGGGTATGCCTCTAGTTGAGTAACACACATTTCCTTATATTGAAAGCCTTACGGAATAGCAGTATGTCTAATTGGTGGGATGTCGGAATGACAGCATGTAACCATTTCTGGTTTTTCAGATGGTTTTTGCCTGTGTGAAAATGATTACCCCATCCGCAACCACAAACACCTCCTCCAGGCAATCGGCCTCTATGCGGAGAACGGGTTGGGGAGCCTCCATTGGGTTTGTTGATGGAACTGAGACGGATGAGAAATCCTACAAAAATATGTGCAGTGAGCATTAGCCTATTGGGACAAAAGCCTGTTTAAAAAATGAGTTATGGTAGCCTATGCTCAAAATTAGTTATGGTGGCAATAATAGCATAGTTTGATAAACATCCCCCACGCGCCGCCATAGTGGTAGGAGAAATACTGTAATGTATCATCCCATTGTTGTTAACGGTGCTTGTTAAATCTAACAAGTAACTTATCGTTTTCCAAAGACCAAAACATTTGATTTTGGTGTGTGTTATTATATATTTTTTTTTAAATCTCACCTTCTAGACAGTTAAAAATGAGCTTGATTTAACCCCATTGCCCCTGTTGAATCTAGCTTCCTCTTCACTGGCCTCCAGAACGGCAAGCATTTACCCTTAAATAGAAAAAAGAATTCTCTATCAATCCGTGGACAGTATGTAAGCACCTCAACTTTACTCATAAGTAAGGACCTCTGGATAACAATATTTCCAAACCTGTTTGAAAATATATTACTACATGGTGTGTGTGGGTCATCTGATCTAGTTGAACCACAGTCATTTTATCTGCTGATGGACTGAGACAGAGGATTGTGATCAACACCAGTCACAAGAAGTTTTCCCATTTGTTGTTGTCTGTTGAGACGTGACCTTGAAATGGGTGGAATGTTTCCCAAAGTCCAATAAAACATGCTGAGTTTGTGTTTTTTAGTGTGTGTGCCAATTGGATTTACTATTTCAATGTCATCACAGTTAAGGATTATTTGAAGTGCATTCTTGAAAAGAGAGGGTGGCCTCTGTAAATACTACCATCACAGATATCTAACATGACATCAGATGCAGAGAAATGAGGATGTGAGACATGATGCCAAATCAATGGCATTTTCAGCAACATTGTGTTTGGCTTGGAGAGCCATGGCATATTTCCCAACAAAAAGCACAGGATCTGGGTTTGCCTCTGTTTCAGTCCATCCATCTACAATTGCATTCTTGGGCTCATTTTCGATTTGAGAGGCTATTTTGTGTTGTTTGTGCTGTTCGTGCTTTCTGCATAAATGTACTTTGTAGGCACTCCAACATTTTGTAGCATAGCTACAGTTAGAAATAGAGCATGTTACAAAGAAGTTTGGGTCACGTCTGTGAACTACTGTATGTCACGTCACGTGATTTGAATTTTCTTAACATTGATTGAAGGGTTAGGGTTAGGTACACATTGAATTGCATTGCATTGCCTAAATGTATAGTATGTGACGTGAATAATAAGTAACAAACTGTGAAAGTTTCTTGGCATCTGTTCTTGATTTGATTGCCCTCCTCTTTCCAATGAAGAGCTCACCATCTGAAATGAAAATTCAATAAAAAGCTTAAATCATTACAGACGAATTACAGATTGAATGCATTTCAGATACTCACCCTTCATTAGCCGTTTTCCCACTAAAATTAGCGGGTCGACGCGGGTTTTTTAAACGCGGGTCGACCCGCTAACAATCGGCATTTGGCCCCTTTCCCATTGACCAAAATGAGCCGAGTCTGACCCCCCGCTGAGGGATCAGACAGAGCATAAACCAGCCGCCCCGCTCTCATCCGCGGTGCAAGAGACACACACAGTCATGCCACAGCCGCCCGCCGCGGAGTGTCCGTCCGCCGAGGCAGACTCTCTGGCTGGCTGACCTGGAGCACCAGGACCGCGGAGGACAGAGAGTCTGCTGCGGCCGGATGACGGACCTCCGCGGCACAACACGTCAGTTAAACACACTGTCGCTTCTTTTCTTTTCTTTTTTTCTATCGTTTTTGGTCAGTGTTCTCTGATCTTTTGATCTCAGTCTCGGATGAGAGCAGAGCGGAGCAGAGCTTTGTTTTGGTACGTGACGTCACGTAAATTAGCGGGTTGACGCGGGTCTGGCGTTCCCACTGCAAGCCGTTCGGAGCCGAGCCGATTAAAGGTGATTTTAACCCGCGTCGCTTGCCGAGTCGTTTGACCCGCGTCGACGCGGCTCGGTGCGCCTTTCCCACTGCCACCAAAAGCCGATTGTTAGCGGGTTTAAACGGGTTTTTTGGCCAGTGGGAAAGTTGTGAAGTTTTCACTGTACCTTCTGAGGTTCAGTCTCCCCAGAAGGGTCCGGATATTCTGAGCAGAGACGTTCTATGTTTTTTTTTGTTGTTTTTTTGTATCTTATTTCACTGGCTAGCACGTCTATATGTTTTTTCCGCCCTGCTATCACGTTAAAGGGTGGATTTGACCATCCCTCCATTCATTTAGATAGGGGTCTGGTCTCTTTGGGGTTTTAGTGGCGTCGCCAAGATGGCCGCCGAGTGGCATGACTTGCCTAGAAGGACTTTGTTCTAAGTCTCTAATCCTTCATAATAACTCAATTTTGCTCTGGACTTGGAGTTTCTCTTCCTAATCGAGACAAATCTCTTTGAAGCCACATATTGAATATACTTTTAGTTTTTTGTATTTTGGGTTTAAAGTTTTTTGTTTGACGTTCAATAAGATTTTCAGAAATATGTATTCCGAGATACTTAACACTTTCTTTAATTGGTATCTTACATATTAGTGTTTCATTTGTGTTGTGACAATATTTCACATTTTGTTAGTAAGTTTCAGACCTGATCAGTGTCTGGCAGTCAGCTAACGTTAAATAGCCTACTGGTTGGGCTTATAAATTTAGCTAAGTTAGTTATGTTAGGCATGGCAAGATGCACAAGAAAATTATGTAGATTTAGCTAGTTAACACACACCTAGCTAGTAACGTTAGTAGTAATTACCTGATATGAAGTGCGCACTGCAAACACAAGCATTTTTGATGATTGTCTCCGTCCAGTCCTTTCTTCTGATTGCGTTTAGCGATAGTTGTCTTCGTTTTTTTTTTTTTTTGACTGGCAGGTACTATCCGGTAATATTTAAGCCATTAACTTACTCTTTCGGTTCTGGCACCCGACAGCACAACAAGATGACACCATGGTAGCAGCCCTTGGCAAAGTCCGGAGCTTAGTAGTTGTTTAGTAGTAGTAGTTTGTTTTGCCTCCAGTTGAACACGTGACCTAATCGTGACTTGCTCCGAAGGGGCCTATAGAAAAGGTCAAGTGCTGTCTATATTTGTTGTTTATTTTCCTAAAATAAGACTGTATATCTGCTAATTGAGTTATCCTAATCTCTCTCTCTCTCAAAAATATTTAAACCTCGAAAGACATTGCTCTGTTGAACAACTATAAGAAAGAGAGATGGAGAGCAGGGACAGCCTTGACGGACTGACCTACAGACTGAAAATCTTTTTGTAGTATTTGGGAATAGCATGACACAACTATTGACATCTTTAGAGCATTCTGATATAGGAGACGAACTAAACCTTTCACCAAATGTTTTTTTTTTTTATCACACATGCTGCCAGACTGCAGGAGGACGTCATCTTGACGTCGAACGTAATCCGGAAGTGACGTGACCTGCGCTCGTCGAACTTCCGCCCTGCACATGTGTTTACTGTGGTGGACTCTCTCCTAGTTGAAGTGATATTCGTATTAAAAGTCTGCTAGACGGCAAGTGTTGTGACTTGGTGGGGAAATGGGGAAGCTGAATGTCGTGGTGTTGAGATATCTATCCCGAGATGACTTCCGGGTCCTCACGGCGGTAAGTAGCTGGCTGAAGGCAGCTCTGCCCATAGAGTTAGTTAGCTAGCATATAGCATGTGCTAAGCTAGCCTTGTCAGTACATAACCCCACATGGACAGTGTACTTACTGTACATCAAGAAGACTTAGAACTTACTAGTTGTCTTGTCACTTACTTGTCCACGACATTGCACTGCGTTTAACGCTGTCAGTGACATTTCCAGTGGCAGTGGGTTCATGATGTGTTCATCATGTAGGCGAACTGTTACAGGCTACGTGCTGACACGTTGGGCATGTTTTGGTTCTAGTAACTGCAGTCGTTATTGTTATCATGGGGACACGATGACCAAGAGTTTTAGGATTTACTCTCAGTCCATTATAGAATGAGTATGTTTACTTTCTTCTGTCACCTGTTCTTCCTGTTAACGGTGACCCTGATATTATCCTTCCTAAAGCAACGTCAGGGTTAATGGTGGGAGATAAAATCCATAGAAGAGCTGCTGTAGTTGTTTGAGTAATTAATCAGTTAACTGACAGAAAATCTGCCTGTACCTCCACTGATATTCAATGTATTGTGAGTAGATATTTTTAATAGTCTCTCATTTGTTTTATGTTCCCATTAGTCTCCTTTATTCGTACATTGTATATCATTGGACTTAGTGAGACCAAACAAATGATCTAGTTCGTTAATTAGACTAATCTGTAATGCACGATTATCAGCATCAGCTCTAATCCTCAAAGTGCTTTTTGTGCAAAAATGTTTTCCTTCAGTTCATGTGAAGCTAATATGAGACCCCCACCAGACACATGAAGAATCACAAATGATTTATCCAACTTAAAAAAAAAGAAAAGTGAGTGTGGCTTTTCAACACTAATGATTAACTCTGTTTTGTCCCTCAGGTTGAGATGGGGATGAAAAACCACGAGATTGTCCCTGTGAGTCTCCTTTCATCCATCGCAAGCCTCAAACATGGCGGCTGCAATAAGATTCTCAGAGAGCTCGTCAAGCACAAACTTGTGGCCTATGAACGCACCAAGAGTAAGAAAACACTGTTACACCAGCGTTGTCTCTAAAGTATAGATAGAGGTGGTACATGCAGGTTATTTTTTCAACATGGTATGCATGTGTTGCTTTCAGCTGTGCAGGGATACAGGTTGAACTACGGAGGATATGACTACCTTGCCCTGAAGACCTTCTGCTCCAGAGAAGTATTACTTTCAGTTGGCAACCAGATGGGAGTGGGTAAAGAGTCAGGTAAGAAATAAAAATCTCAAAAAGCATGTAAATATTTGTGCATTGATCCACCAAAGCACATTTTGTTTGACTGGAGGGATGTGGTTGACATTAATGATGTGGCACAAGTCCTTTTAATTTATAAATAGTAGGTCTAGTTGCTCAAATAAATAGATAAATTACCCATTTACAAAATATCATGAGGTCATAAAGTGAAAAGGCCAATTAATGTAAATGAACATCAAGAAATAAAATGGAACAAGAAATTAGTTTTATTGACTCCCAATATCAGTTCATCTAAATGAGGATATGTTTTATGTCCAGTTTCTAGGCTTCATTGCCAAGATCAATCTCTCAGGTTCTTATATTTATACAAAATGTATCTTTTTTCTTGACCACCTGTAGACATCTATATCGTGGCAAGTCCAAATGGGGAGCAGTACGCGCTGAAACTTCACAGATTGGGTCGTACCTCCTTCAGGAACCTCAAGAACAAGAGGGATTACCACAAACACAGAAAGAACGTGTCCTGGCTCTACCTCTCTCGCCTCTCTGCCATGAAGGAATTTGCCTACATGAAGGTAATGTAACAAATCACAGAAAGTATGTAGGTTGTGACGAGGAACAGAAAGAAAATGGAATTGAGTTTTGTACGGTGGATATCGTCATTTTCTTTTACAGGCATTATACGATCGAGGTTTTCCTGTTCCCAAACCTGTGGACTACAATAGACACGCTGTAGTGATGGAGCTCATCAATGGATATCCACTGTATGTGAACAAGCTTGTCCTTTTCTCTGCTTTATACAATATTACACAGTACTCTCTTTAAAATATGGATTCTGTGTGTAATTTGTTTATTTCGTCTCCCTCTTTCTCTTCCAGGTGTCAGGTCCACAAGCTACAAGATCCGCCGGCCCTGTACAATGAGTTCATGGAGCTCATAGTCAAACTGGCCAACCACGGCCTGATTCACGGAGACTTTAATGAGTTCAACCTTATGCTGGATGACCAGGACCACATAACTCTGATAGACTTCCCTCAGATGGTGTCCACTTCACATCCTAACGCTGAATGGTTGGTGGCTCTGCCATGAAGCTGGAAATCAAATGTTTGAAGTTTATCAAACCCACAGTTGGTGTTCATGTTGTTCACTTGTCCCCCATTTGTTTCTAGGTATTTTGACAGAGACGTCAAATGTATCAGAGATTTCTTTGCGAAAAGATACAATTATGAGAGTGAGCTATTCCCAACCTTCAGAGACATCAGGTAACTCATATTACCTTTCCCCTGCAAAAACACACACATTAAAATTACTCAATCTGTTTCTTAGTGTTAACATTAAAGTTACTGTCTGGTTATCTGCTTTAAATCATGAAATTAAGCAACTCAATTGTACTAATTTCTACAATGTGAAGTGTTTTTCTTGAGGCATGCATTTGCCAAAAAAAAAAAACATTGCTACAGAGCTTTATTCTTGAGTAATTAGTGCATATCAATACAGTTTATATTATAAGTCACATGTTGAACTGGAATAGTTTTGTTTCTTTGCAGTGCATTCACAACTCTTAAAACTCTTTAAATGAACTCTTTTACTTTTGTTGTCAATGGTCACTCCTGCAGGCGGTCATGTTCTCTAGATGTTGAAGTGTCAGCTAGCGGCTTCACCAAAGATCTGCAGGAAGACGATGAGTTGCTTCACCCAGCTGGACCCGAGGCAGAGGAGGGGGACGAAGAGGAGGACAGTGAGGAAGAGGCAACAGAAAAAGAAGTGGAGAGCGAAGAGGAGAATTTGGACATGGAGGAATATAAACATGCAATGCTGGAATTGGAGGGCCTGAAAGTCAGCGACACACATGTAGACAGACCGGAGGAGGAGGAGGAGGAGGAGGAGGAGGAGGAGAAGGAGAAGAGTGAAAAACCGGAAGAAGAGAAAGAGACTGAGACAGTCCCTGCTGCTAAAAGTGATGAAGAAACAGAAAAAGAGTTGAGGGAAGCAGAGGATGAGTGCCCAGAGCTGGAAGATATTTCTGCCTCTAACAAAGAGTTCAAACCCTTCAGGTACTTGAAAATGACCACAATATAAATACAAAAAAAGAAGTTTAAATACTCCACTTGCACCTGTGATACAAGTCCAAAAAATATTAGGCTTTGTTATTGTGCTCATGACAGCTTGAGGAGCTGTCAATGAATTTCAGAGACATTTGAAGTATATGTGGCTTCTAAACCTCATTCAGTAGCGTGCTCCAAGACTTTTTAATATTGTTGTTAAAAGTCATGATGAACTTCTATTGCTTTGTTGTAGAAATGTGCCAGAACAGCACTAGATTATTTCTCTCTTTTCTCCTTCAGAGACTCGGACAGTCTGCTGCACCTGGCAGAACACAGGAGGAGGAGGACGGACAGTGAGGCTACGACCGGCAGCGTGGGGAGCTGCTCTACCATACCACCGGTAAGTTAAACACACACAAACAACTGTCTACACTTCAGTACAAACACATCACATATTGGACTATTTCACCACATTAGCAGTAATCCTAGTTTACAGAAATAACAACTTGCAGCAACTAGTCTGCGTAGTGTTGCATGTATTGTAACTTGTTTATTGTTGTGTGCGCTGCAGGACGTGGTCCGTCAAAAGGTGCGGAGGCAGCTCACCAAAGAGCAGAAGGCGGCACAGAGGAGACGTCTGCAGAGGGGAGAAGCCAACCTGGTCACCAAATCCAGGAGGGAAAACCAAAGTAACATCAAGTCTAGTTTGGAGAGCGCCTCCTTCTGGGGGTAAATGGGACTGCAGTGGCAGACGGACAGGATTCATGTCAACATGTTTGTTGTTAATGGTCAACATGCATGCCACATGGTTCCTTTGTCACGTCATTTGAAGAGTTGTGATCACATGATGGAAGAAAAAAAATCCAACAGGACTCGTTGAACAGTTCAGTTGTTCTGTACTGTTATGAAAAAATAGGAGGTGGGAGGTCATACTTAAGTGAAAACAGTTTGACCTTGTTTGCGTTTCTCTTGTTTGAGCTCCCACTTCCATTTTCCTCATTGTCAAGAATGATAATAAGCCATTTTTCTATTTGACCTTCTGTGGTCTGTCATGCTTTACACACAGCCTAATGTAAATATATTGAAGCAGTTTGGTTGGCAATTAAAGCATTTATATATTACTGCTGTCAAGTATTTTCTCTTCAAAATAATGGCATTAACAGTTACCGTAAGTGTATTTCTTAATCAAGTCAAATACATTTATTTGAACTGATATAAAATGAGACTCTCAACATGGCTACAACAAACAGAAACACAAAACAGTGTTGGAGAAGGCGTTCAGGCTGTGTTTGTTTGGGGTGCTCGTTGAGTGGGGACATGTACACAAAAATCAATAAAAACCCTCAAACACTCTCCTTTATAGCAATTTTTTAAAAATGCCTGGTGAAGGCTTGATGCCAAAACACAGTGCAATTTGTTGGTTTTAAAGTCTCACATGACCATCTTGCCACATAAAGGCTTTTTAATAGTTTAAAAGGAGAGTGTCTTGAAACATTTGTAACTTGCCGTTATTCAGATCTCAAGTTCATTCTCAGTCTGGCTCCTGCTGACAGTGATTAATGTGGGTGTGGATCTAAGATTCAAACTGAATGCATTCAGCTTTAATTTATGCCAAACTCCCTTGTTTTGCAACTTGTTCAAAGGTCTTCTGACTATCATGGGAGATTGAATAGTTGACTGCTTCCACCTCCCCCAGCAGCCAATCAAAAACATAGAGACTGACACAAGCATGTGGGAACACATATGCTCCACCAGTATATTCATCATTAAAAAAATGCAGGTAAAAGAAAATGTACATTCTGCCTCACTGACATGTTTCAACACAGTGTGAGACTTGTGATGAGAGAGCCTGAGAGCTCAGAAACTATGTCTTTTTTCACAATTTGGTTCATTTATGTGTACGAGGCTTTCAGGGAGCGGGTGAATTCAGACCTGAACAATGGCCATTCATATTGAAGGGGTTGAATGGAGCTCAGACCCTGGGCTCAGTGCGCTCAAATTAGTATGTGAAGTCAAAAGTGTCCCACCCCCACACATCTTAAGACACTGCATGTTGGGCAGAGTTGTTGTTTATGATCCTCGATACAAAAAGGTAAAATATGCAGCTATCCTGGACTTCTCAGAAAACAGTTCAGAATTTTTTGCGTCGCTGAAGTTTGTACATTGTGCCGTCTGTGACTCAACTTGGCAACTTTTTGCGGGGTCTTCAGCAAATCCAACTCTGCTCAGGGATTAGCCAGCTGCGAGGCCGGAGGGGAGGGGCCGAGCATTCCTCCTCTGCACCTCTGTGTGTGTGTGCATGTGTAGAAAGAGTGAGGGGGCCCTGTGAGTTAATTGGCAGTGAGGGTGACAAAGGTGGTCTGCTTCAAAAGAGAAATCCTGGTGAGATGTTCACACAGGAGACGAGGAGGAGGAGGAGGGGAAAGAAGGGAGAGTGGAAGGGCTTTCAAATTTTGAGCTCATTTCTTATGGTGTTCCCATCCTGAACTGCAACGAGGATGGTGGTTACTCGTTGCTGAAGGTTTGTTTGTGCTGTTCTGGCGGATCATTTTGGAGAAGCATGTAGGATCTGCATCTGTGGAAGGAAACGCTGAGCGAGGATGAGTAAAATGAAAGATGAAGAGAGCATCATGTCATACCTGTCGCAGAGTGAGACTGGCACCAGCTCCAAAGACTGTGAGTAACTGAAAATAAACACAAAGTAGATGTTTATTAGTTAGTGAGATCAGCTCAATAGATAAATATGAAATTCATATGGTTTTTACCACTAACACAACAAGAATGCATGAAAGTGATTTAAAATAAGCAGTTCATTGTTTTTTAATGACCGTTACATGTCTTGTGAGGCATAATGGCTCAAACAAGTGTCATTTAAATTATTCCAGGCTTTATAAACTGTGCTGCAGTGAACTGTTTAGGAAACATTAAAACTTTTCTCTGAGCCAGGAAAAGCTTAAAAGGTGAAAACCTGCTGATTTGTTTACGTTACGGGGTGTTTCCCTGCCATTCCTAATTCTACTTTAGAAAAAGAAACACTGTCTGGGGATGCAGATTTACAGATTTCTTTCTGAAATATTTAGGTTAACATTTACACATGAACACATTATCTTATAAAGGTTTCCCTGATAAAAACATGACTTCCAAAGTGAACAGAAGAGTTGTCAGATTGTATCAGAAGAAAATCATGATTGATAACTTGTCCATGAATGAGTGAGTGTCCATAAGACAAATGAATTTAGTTTGCTGTCTGTTACGACTGTGTTTCTGCGCTGCCTGTCTTTGTTTTGACATCCATGTGTGTGCAGTGAATGTGGTGGCCATGCTTCATAACTTCTGGGAACAGAAGCGGGCGAGTCAGTTAAACGGTGAATCTGATGGCTCTGGTGGGGACTCAGTCATTCGGACAGAGAGCCTGCTCCTGTATGAGTCTGCACCCTCCCCTGGTCCCCCGTTCATCTGCTATGTCACCCTTCCAGGAGGAAGCTGCTTTGGTAACTATAAGGTACTGTCATCACTGCTCTGTCAGTTTGTAGTGAACGTAACAAGACTGCACTGACTTAATGAATCAGAACATACACTATACTACTACACAGAAATATGTCCCTGTTCCAGTTGTAATGTAACAAAAGCAAAATCATGTTGTCAATGTACTGTAAACCAACCTATGTAAATAATAATTTCAAATGTTATTTAGAGTTACATTCCATATCTGCATGTGGTTCTCTTAATTTAGTGGCAGTACAAATTATTAACACAGCAGAAGCTAGTTTTCTTACAAATCATTGTTGTTTTGACCAAAAGCATTTGAATGTGTGCAGCTGTATCACATCAATGTCCACATTCAGACACATGTAGGTGCTTATAAGCGACACTTGAAGGATATTCAGTGGGAATAAACACACAGTCACGCACAATTTTAAGGTTGTTTTAAATTGATGCTGTTCAGTTTAAATCCCATGATGTCTCTCAATGGTCTCATTGTGCCCCAGACAGAAGCCCCCCAGCTCAGAGCAGGCATGTGATTGGTTATCTGTGAATGCCTCTAACGTCTTAATCTCATTGGTGATTTAAGTTCTGATCCCATGATTAGCTGTAGTCGAGTGTAAAATCATCGTAATGTAAGAGTGGGTGCCCACTTAGGCCCACACATTTTTCAGTTTGAAGCAATTCATTTTCACCGTTTTAACCCTCCTCATCCTCAGGCGTGCGACACTCAGGCAGAAGCTCGCAGGGACGCAGCTCGTGTGGCTCTGATGAATTCTCTTGTGAATGAGTTGCCATGTCGACGCATCAACCCTCAGTTCATCACTCAGAGTTTGAGGCAGGCGGCCGCAGACAGTGCTGTGAGTGTGAGACACTGCAAACCCACAATATTACATCATGTTGAAATAGGAGCTCTCAGCATGAATGTTGACCTGCACTGTTGTCTTGTCTCTGTGAAGGTCTCAATAGAAGATGCATGTGATTCAGGCACCAGTGTAGGAACCTACAGTTCGCTCCTCCACTCCTACATGGGAAGGACAATGTTGGAGTTTCAGGTGAGACATACCACCCGAACGTATTCTGCAAACTGCTAGGCTCATAAATCATGTAATTGTGTGAAAGATCTATGTAATTAAAAGAACTCACTAAGGGATCGTCAGCGTATTAATAATTGGATATTAAATTAAATTACTATAAATTTACATTATTAGGAACCATTAAGCCAAACATAACAAAAATCATAACCACTGTGTGGTAGTTCCACTTCAGATTGTTATCATTGCACCCCTGCTTGGCTTTTGCTGATTTATTCCCACCCCTATCTCACTCTCAGTGAGACCCTGGCAGGGAGTCTTGGTATGAAACACCTAATATTTCTACCTTTGTGTAAATAAGCATGTCTGCAGACAGAGGGTTATTAGACGGGGGAAATAGGTTCATTATCATTCCTGCTAAAGCACCACTCATAGAGGATGGAGAGCTTCCAAGTAATACTCACACCTCCATATGTGCGCACAATATGTACTGTACATGCACAGATACTGAAACTTAGTCAGACTCATACAAAAGCCTGCCCAGTGCCCACACAGCATCAACCATGGGGGATACATGCAGTGAATGCTTTATGAGGTATTGGTACATGCCGTCAGAGCAGGAGGTGGCAAATAGTTTGGTAGCAAGCAGAATCATAAACAAGTAGCATGAGACCGAAGCACAGTTGGAAACAGAGTAAACAGGCCGACAAGTACAGCGTGGACTTCAACCCCAAGACAAGTTACGTGTCCCATTTTCCATCTGTGACTCATTGGGTCATTTTAAGTGAAAGTATAGACCCTGTCTGTTTAGCACTAATGTCACTAGCTCTTAACACATGGCAGCTGTTCAGCCAGACAGTGTTTTATAAATCAGGGTGAAACCTACCTGGCACATAAAGATTTACAATATCTTTTCAAACCAATCATCCACAGTTTAGGTGTGAGTTCAAGAAATATCCACTTAACGTGTTATCTTTGTTAGACATATGTACACAGAGCTGGGTGTTTGGTTTGTTATTCAAGTCATTTCTCAACAGAGGTGTTCCCTCTGACCCTGTCTTTCCCTCTGCAGGAGATGATGACTGTGTTCCAGTTGTTGCACTGGAACGGGACGCTGAAAGCTCTGAGGGAAAGGCAGTGCTCTAGACAGGTACCGACCTTGCCAAGGATATATCTGAATCCATGGTTTCACCTTGATGACTGTATATTTGCTTTCCTTCCTCTCAGAGTGTGATTACCTATTACTCTCAGCGAGGTCTCGATGAGTACATGCGCAGCAGCATGGCTCTGGATTGGCTCGGACGGGAGCAGAAGTCACCGGGGCGGCTCGGGGAGGAGCTGCAGGTGGCGCGGAGGGAGCTGGTGTTGGCCCGACGTCGAGGCGTAGAGTTACGCTTCTACAAGGAAAAGACAGACATCCTCGGCTTGGCTCTGAGTCAAGCATATATACACCACACACCGGAAACCTCGAGGCAGACGCCAAGTCACACATACAACCACGAACAACTTCCTTTACACACATTATACAGTAAGGACACAGAGGTCCAGATGACCCCGCCCTGTAGTCCCTCACCAACCCTTCTTAAAAACACAAAGCAAACAGTCTGTCAAACCCTTGACAAACACATGGCCTCCAACTGTCCTTCACCATGCTCACAGCACATGTATATGCCTTTACATAACTTTGAATAGACTGAAGCAGGAGGTTGAGGGTGGATGATAAACGCTCTCATTTGACTAAATGATCTAAAGGTCTGCCACTCAACATGACACACAACAGGTTTTTTGTAAACGCAAGAGTTGTGTAAATCAAGGCAAATGTTGTGTTGATGCTTTATTATTAATTCATATAATTTATAATGCTACTTAGTACAGTACAGTACATGTTGTGTGTAATGTATTTGTTAAGAGCACACTACTTAATGCCTTATCTTCTAATAATATTCTGTCCACCTATATTTTAAGTAGGCTAGTGATACCTGATACTTAGAATTTTAAAATGATTTATATTATTTTTACTGTGTGTTGTTCAACATACCAGAAACTCAAAGCTTCTTCCTGCCGTCCCTTCCTCCCTCCCTCCCTGTCTCCCTGTTTTTCGCTCTGTCTACCGTGTCATCTGGCATGTCATTTTCCTCAATAGATAGTGACTGTGTGATATGTTGGGTGAAGTGTTGGCTAGATGTTATGAGACAGAGTATGTCCTGTGTGACAGTCATTTGATAACATTAGCGCAATTCTGGTGAAGGGCATTTAAAGGGAAACATTCAGCATATTGTTGTAATATAAACTTGTGAATAAAAATGTTTTTTTCATTATGTTTTTTCCTGCCTTTGCATTCATACTTTATGGATGCTATTAGAAATTGTAGAGTAGTTGTAGAGTATGGTTTCTAGGTAGTAGAAAATCATCCTTCAGAACAAGTTGTTGTGTCTGTTTAGCTCTTTAATTAATCAGGGAGACCTGATGAACTGTTTGACCACTTATCATCTGGAAGAGTGATTGTATTCTTCTGGATCCATCTGGACCACCATCTATTTATGAAGTCAGTATTATACAACTGCAGACTTACTTGATCATAGAACCTGTGATTTGTGAAAATGTAAAACTGACTAACTTTTGCTGATAACTCAAACACAACTGAGATTAATAATTGCATAGGCTACCTAATGATTTATACTATGTAACCCTAAGTGTTTTTTTTAATTCATGACTGCATTCTTATTGACCTGAAAGTCACAGCCATGTTATTACAAAAAATATTTTATTCAGACACAATGGTGTGATAACAACAACAGAATAGGAAAGTGTTAGTTTACATGATGGTCATTGCCTTTCACATATTTAGGACTAATGTAGCTACTGTCATTTGTACTAGCTATTTTAAATTTTGAGTGCCCAGATTTCACTCACCAGTAGAACTCTTCCATGAGGACAAACCATTAAAAGAAGCAAATTACTAACAAGTTCAAATGAACAGTCAGATATCCTGCAGACCTTTTCCATAAGAAAATGGTCACAAAACAACATAGAGACCAAAAATAGTGGCCATTAATGGCTAACAACTGATCTAATAAACATTAATTAATAAAAAAAAAAAAAAAAAAACCCCAGTAATATCGCTGATGACGTATACGTTATTCACCATTTGTTTATAAACATTGCGGTGTGCGTTTTGGCTCCGCCGGCTTTCCGTAGAGAGGTGGAGTAGTCACGTGGTCACGGATTGTGCTAGCGGAGTTCCTGGAAGAAACAAAACAAATGACAGCTGACCAGCTGACGGGGCCGCCGCCGCCTGTCACCCGCCGCCTCGATGTGTTGAAATCTTATTTTGACAATGTGAGCAACAATACGGGAAGCTCAGAACAGCTGGTGGATAGATTGGGAAGGAGGAAGAGAGCATAATAACACGTTAATAGCCAGGCGTTAGCTTAGCTTAGCCTTGGCAAAGCTGCTTCTGTTGTGGAGCTGCGACTGGTTTCGTTTTCCAGAAATAAATACGTTGGATAATGTGTTTGAGCTAAGATACGAGGTAGTTTCTGCCTTGTTGTCCTCCGACTTCTTCCGACGGTCGATACAAGTGTGTTTTGTTTACGGCTAATGACAGTGTTTATCTTGACAGCACAGCCAGCCTCGAGCTGCTTATCACAAGAAGTCGCTCGCTCGCGTTTCCAGCTAATGGTGGTTGTTTGTTTGTGTGTCCAGCCTCAGTCTGCTGTGTGCCAGCATGATCTGAGTGGGGAGGAGAGCTGAGGTGAGCTGTCGCTAAAGATGGAGGCTGTGAGACCAAAGAAGACCAAGGCAAAAACCAGCGGAAAGTCTCAGGTGACCTAAACAAAAAGTCCTTTACAGCCTTTCTTCAAATTACTGTGCTCTTTCCTTTTGAGGTCTACTCCAACAAGCATTGTTTTGGTAGTGGACAGTGATCCTATTTACATCAGATTTACACACACACGCACGCACGCACACACACACACACACACTCAGGTATTAATTTGACTATCCAATCCTACACATCTTTACACCTTTAAAAATTGAGAGCAAACTGGAAGATTTGCAAAAACATGGGAAGTACACATACTGTAACAGCTCCAAGTGACTATTTTTTGCCACATTAACTGTGATCTTTGCTCTTCGGTTACACACAACACCGTTTTTCACACCACTACAGTGCGGGTTTAATCAAAAAGTTAATTACCGGTATTAATAATTATTATGAATAATTTTCTATTCATTGCCTTATGTTTTCAGCTGGCCAGGAAGCAGAAACAGGCAGTGGAAGAAAAAAGAGCCTCAGCTTCCTCAGCACTTTGTGATGAGGCCTCCACCTCCGACTTTACTGACATCCCCCTCAGTCTGCCGTGTCAGGCGCCAGAGGAGGAGCAGCAGGACGTCGTCGTTCAGCCCCCTGACACCACAGCACAGGCGTCAGATCTGCTCTCTGAGAAACTGAGAATATCCTCGCCACAGACTTTGTCCACATCTGCAGTAACTAGGACTTCACAGTCAGCTCAGTCAGCAGAGACATCACAGGGTACAGAGCATCTGACAGAGTCACAAAAGGAGGAGGAGGAGGAGGAGGAGGAGAATGACAGAGTGGCAGCTTGCGGGGCCGAGCTTATAGCTGCACCGCTCACCACCGAGTTGGACAGAGACATACAATCATGGACTCAGCCCTGTGTTTCCACTCAGTTTGAGATCCCAAATGTCCCAAGTGCCCCAGCACTTTACCCATCCCTCCCCACACTGGAGGAGGGTCCTGTGATACAGCTCCATGAGCAGGCTGTGAAAAACAGTGCTAAAGGACCTGCAGTGTTGGCGCTTCCTGAGCAGGAATCTTCTCCTCCGAGTCTGCAGCCTCTGGAGTCTGGAGCTGAACTGTCCAGGAGCAAACTCTACCCAGAGTTACCCAAAACCGCTCCAGAGAGTCAGGTACATTGATACACAGATAAAACAACAAGTTGAATATGGCATACTGTTGTGTTTTGTGACCTGAACTGTTTTAATAACAGTGTTTATAATACATATATAGCTGTTTAGTGTCGAACAACATATTATTGTAAAGTCATCAGTGTCTTTACCATCAACCATCAACTTAAGACATAGTTACGTTTAATTTAATTCAGTTTATTTGATAGGGACAATGCAGGTTAACATAGTGACACTTCCACTCGTTACAAACAAATCAATGTGACTGATGTTCTGCATACAGAGATTATAGCTAATGCTAGTTTCCAACTCCCGTCCCTAGTTAGTTTATAAAGTCAGCTAAAGGTAAATAACGTGTTTGCTGCAAATAGATGCATAATTGCAAAAATCTTTTCACTCGGTCAGAAACAGAAATTTTATACATAAAACATATTATTATCATGTGAGCCTGTAAATGTTGGTTATGGTTGTTTGAATCATGTTTTCTGTTTTTAATATGCATTTATTACACAGATGTGGACGACAACTGTTGTCTTCACTGATTTAGTCCTGGTATCCACATTATCATTGATATTCTTTCTAAAATTATAATTTCGCCTCCAACATTATATCAGTATCAGTCAGTATCAATATTGATTGATCCATGCATCATATCCTTACATATGCACACACATCAGCGTGGGAGATAATCCTGCTCACCTCATGTCTTTGCTTCTGCAGCCGTTCTCCCTGGAGCAGCTGAGTGTCTGGGAGCCAGGCGGAGGTTTGCGAGCCTGGTTAGAAGGCGTTGAAGTGTGTGCAGCGCAGTTTTGTGCTCTGGCACGGCAGGAGAACCACGAACTGACTGAATTACTGCAAAATTACTGGCGCTGCCGCAGACAGCTGACCCAGTCGCACACGCAGCTACACACACAGTCGTCAGACTGCAAGAGCACACAGAATCGTCTCTGGAGCTTCAGAGATGAACAGCTTACTCTTCAGGTGTGTTTTTTGGCTCAATAAAGATGGAGATATTCAATAAATAGGCTTTTAATCGTCCTCTGCTGTTATAGCACTTTTAATATAAGTTTTTCTCCCCCAGGGTGTGTGTGCAGACCAGTCTAAGGTGTGTGGGTACCACCGCTTCCAGCAGGCAGATTTCAGTGAGAGTGTGCTGGCTGAGCTGAAGAGACTATTTGAAGCTCGCAGTGAGCTGCTCCATCAGAAGGTGGCGCTGCATGCGTACACTGCACTGCTGTCACGCCTACAGGTGGAATCATACTTGTATCATCTACTTAAAGGTAAGCTGCTCCAGACACTGTCCTGCTGATGTGAAGGGCACTCACCACCAGGGATGTCACAATTATAGATTTTCTTGGTACGATTATTGTCAGAGAAATAATCACAGTGTAACGATTATAATGCATTAATTAATTTCAAAACACTATGAATGTGTAAAATCAAATATAGCCAAATATAATTACATGACTTATTATATACGGTACACAAAATATGTTAAGTATATGTTAATATAGGATCAAATCCCCAAGGGGAAGTTGAAGTATGTCATTAATTGTCATCTATACCAAATGTTTAAGTTTATTTTAATCTTTTTTTTTTACTTACAAATGACACGCTAACATTTAAGTTCCTACCGGTTCAATGTTACGTTTGGTAAATTGACATTAACGTAATTTAACCCAGTTACTGTACATTTACCTTTACTTTGGTGTGACAGAGAGCAACAGTATTTAGGAATCTTTACAATGAATTAAATGTGTAGCGTTTAATACTGCGATTAATTGTGAAAAGAAGTAATCGTGACATCCCTATACTCACCTCATTGGGTTTGTGCTGTTTCTGTTTCCAGAATGTTCCGGCAGCCAAACTCAGCCTTGTTCTCTGCAGCCCCTCAAAGAGGCCATAAGTGTCCTGTTCAGCTTCACACGCAGAGTCCTCGATGACACTCAGTTCCAGACGGACATCCATCACTGGCTGGAGAGACTGGTACATGCACCAAGCAACCACTTTAATTACTTGCATGTTCCTGTGGTTGTGGTATTTTGTTGCTGGGTGTCCTCACAAGGCTCTGGTCCACTCTCCAGGTGGCAGTCCTGCTGCATGTTGGAGGGTCGGGAGAGCACCTGTACCTGCTCTGCCATCTTCTCTGCTGTCCTGCTGGGGTTGGCAAGTGGTCTGCACCCTTCCTCCAGGTTCGTCAAGAAACACAGTCTTTTATTGTTTTGCTTTTTTATGGTTGTTTCATACTGTCCATGTTGGCTGTGATGCTGACCGGAGGTTTGTCTGCCTCAGATACAGGTTTGGGGAAACACCTATGGAATACAGCACTTTATGCAAGCTCTGGCCATCCTAATGTCACCTGCCAGGTAAAGTGCCCCCTCCAGATTTGGGTCCAGGTCCACTCAGTGGGCAGCATCCTCACATCTCTAAAACTTGTGGCTTCTTCTTTTTTTTGCCTCAGGCACCGTGCAGAGTTCCTGGGACACATGAAGCCATGTGAGAGTCAGAGCTCTGCATCCTCTGGACCTGAGTCTGGAAACTGGACCCTAGTCGATGAAGGTGGAGAGGAGGTGAGTGCAAAGAGTTAAGGTAAAATGCAGGGAGACTTCAGGTGTATGTATACAAGAGACAGAGGGAAATAAAAGCTGCTAGTAAAAAAAAGACAAGGCAAGGAACCATAGTGATAGTGTGAACAATGTTATTTCCTGTTAAATCTTTCTTATGGCCTTTGTTCTGATCTGCTGACATTTAAAGAGGAACTATGCAAGTCTGGTTGCTTTTCCTCTGTTTTGGAAACCCTCCGCCTGGCCATGTGCATTTGTTTTTTAACAAAACCGGCGAAAAATCAATTCATGGAGCGGTGGATAACGTTATATAACATTTACGGTGTTACGGCGTGTATATTTGTGTAGTCTTAACTGTCATAAACAAAAGATTGCGGGTTTTGGAGCGCGTTTGTGTCACGGTGTGCAGAGACGAGAGCTGGAACACTGGGGCGGCGGCCAACTACACTGATGTTGCAAAGTTGGTTTTCAGCCGTGAGATGCCAGGTGGAAGGCAGAGAGTCTCCATTCTCACTCGTAACAAGTTACAAGTCATGTAGTTAACTATCACAATTACTCTGGAGCTTTTTAATTGAGGTAAACATGTAGCATAGCCACGGAAAAAATCCTGCTTAGATCCTCTTTAAAGCTACTGAAAAAGACACCAAAAAACACCTATGACCATTTGCATATCAGTCTGATGGCTTAAAACTTTGGCTGCTGCCAGTACCAGTAGTACGAATGTGTTGCTGAGGAGACACTTTTTATTTTATTTTTATTTTTTTAAATAACATCTTAAGATACAGCTGTTTAATTATTTTTAAATTTTAGTAGGGTTTTTGATATTCATGAAAGTTTGTGAACCTCTTTGATATCTTTCACTTCTGAATATTAGATCAGCTTATTAGATATTAAATAGGCAATGCATGCGAGTGAGCTCATAGTCTGCTGTCACTGTAACACAGAAAATGTTCACAATCTAAAGTCTCTCCCATCAAAAGAAATCTCAGTGTTGGTTCTTACTATATCATATATATAGCTCTAAGGAAATAGGTTTAAGTAGTAACTTTGACTGATTTTTTCTAATCCATTACCCTGCGGCTGCGTTGCTCTGCTGATCTCTGTGTTCAGGATGAAGACCCAGAGAGCAGCTGGCTGCTGCTCTGTGAGGAGGACCTGATCTCCTTGCTGACCCAGTTCCCCTTTCAGCAGCTCTACTCACACATGCTGGGGATGAGCAAGCAGGGTGAGGCAGTCTGTCCGCCTTCTGTCTGTTGGTTCCTATCACTCAGTGAATGAGCTGACGGGTCACTCTTGTTTTCAGGTGTGTATGAGCCACAGGCCTGCTCCAGTCAGAAGATGATGCGTGTGTTTGCCTTTGCTTCGTCCCTCATCGAAATTCTTGCTCTTGGCCTACAAACCTACAACAGAGCACGATACAGACAGCTAGTCAAACGAATAGGACACATCATACGGTCAGTGTGAGAATTATAAAAGCAAAAAAAATATATAGGTTTATACTTTTTTTTTGCCAAATTACAGCACTCTTAAGATCAGATGTGCACAATGTTAAATATCGACGATGTCTGTCTGTCTGTCTCTTCTTTCCCTCAGGATGACAGTGTGTTATGTCAGTGATCACTGGGCCCAGTATGTGAGTGTGACTGGTGCTGATGGATCCAGCTCTCACTTACACTCTCTGTCTTTGGACAAGCTGCAGCTGGAATACGATCACCTCTTCCTCAGAGCTGTTTTACATGTACTCAGAAACAAAAGGTGAGTGATTGGCCACACGTTTCTATCTCAACTGGAAATAATTCACTTCATAGGTTTACCTGTTCATTCCCTGTGGTCCCCTCTCACAGGCTGGGTATTTGGTTGTTCATGTCTGAGATGCCATATGGGACTCTGTCGAGCTCCATGCTGTGGAGGGTCCTTTATGTTATGCAGAGCGCAGAGACAGCAGGACTGGAGACGCTCAACGCTGGTAGTGACACACACTCCTGCATTCAAGCACTCAGAGGTACCAGTATGCATTACACCTGTGCAAGTATACACTTAACCTTAAAGGGATAGTTCAACATTTTGGCAGATTGGCCCATTGCCATAATCCCTATAGTCATAGCAGTAGGTTCATTACCTTTAATTGTCGGTGCAAGCTATTCTTTAGAACGGCGGAGCAGAGCCGTGAGCTGCTCAGAGCTACGCTACGGAGGCTCATGGGATTTCTTGGTTTCCCTCATCAAACTCATCAAATACACAATCCAACAACTCCAAAACGCTCTGGTGGACAAGTTGTGACCTGCACATTCACCACGCTAAGAGATAATAACATTATGAGACGGAGTTGTTTAATATTTCACAACGGTCTCTCCCACAGACCCAGAGCACCAAGTGAGATTTGAGCAATGGTTGTGCGAGGTGAACAGCTCTGATGGCATCTCCCTCCTCACTGCACTCGCACACATGGCCACGCCGACTCATCACTCTGATCCCAGCTTCATCACAACTATAACTCTGCTGATTTACCAGGTATGAGCAGGAAGGGGCACAATAGATAACAACGGAGAAAAGATGTGTCCAACATGTGTGAAACATTAGAAACTTGTATTGTTTTACCCAGGGTTCATTGTGCAGCATCATTTGGTCCATACCATGTTCTTTGACATTTCTCTTCTTGCTTTGCTTCAGGTGTCGTATGTGAGTATGTCCACCAGAGAAATATACTCTAAGGTTGGGAGGGAGTTGCTGGCTGCCATAGCAACAGCCCATCCCCATGTTGTATCTGTGCTCCTGGAGAGGCTGAGGGAAACCATACAGACCGTTGGAATGGTTGGTTTTGCTTTTCTATAACACTATTGTGGTTTCAATGCAAGAAGTCCTGCCTTCTGAATAAAATATGTAATTTGGCAGAAGTCAAACTCACAAGATTTTGTGTTTGCATGTGTGTGTCTGTGTGTGTTAGGTGGCTCTATACTTGTGTAAAGAGCTTCCTCTCAGTCTGTGGCAGCCGCGGCCCGAGGAAATCTGTGTGATCGGGGCCTGGCTGCTCCAGCATCCTCTGTCTGCTGTGGAAAACCGGCTGGCCTGCGTCATCCTGGAGGGTTTGAACTGGGGTTACACACAGGTAGTAGTAGTTGCATTAAAATGAATGTCAACTGCACATTTGTGAATTTGTTGTTGTTAAAGGGATACTTCACTCAAAATTGATAATTCACAAATTTTCTTCTCACCGTCATGCTATCAAAGTTAGTTATCAGTTATCAAAACATTTTTGGAGTTCCAGGGGGGGTCCGGCTGACAATGGATTTTCATATAATGGCGGCAGATAGAGCTCAGTTTTGAATCGTTGTTGTAAACCATTGGATGTATGATGTAAACATGGGTTAGGGTTCTTCCATGTTTACATCATACATCCAATGGTTTACAACAACGAAGGAACATCTTGTAGCAAATCTCGCGCATGCGCACAAACATCAACAGAGCCACTGGGATCTACTACTACAACAAGGCTAAAAACAGAGATCAATTTTTTTTTTCCAAACAACTTTTTCATGTGCCTGGACACTTGGGTCAGTATGAACGAGCAGTATGGAGGTATTTGGATGTTTCATAGTGTGTGTTTTGGACAATTCATTCCGCCGCCATTACATGAAAATCCATTGCCAGCCGGACCCCCCCCCGACCCCCCCCCCCCCCCCCCCCCCCCCGGAACTCCAAAAGCGTTTTGATAACTCCGAAAGTCCTTTCTTGGCAAGACGGTGAGTAGAAAATTGGTGAATTATCCCTTTAAATGACTGAAATGTTTATTTCCTCTCCTGGCAGGATGGCTCCTTGGCCCTGTCTTCATCCCTCCACAGTGAAGTGGCTCTGCTGGTAGTTGAAGCCTATCAGAAGTACCTTACTGACAAACCGTACAGCGGCCTCATATCGGAGGGAATCAAACAGGTGGCGTATCCGCCCGTTATCTGCACACATCAAGTCTGAGCCGCTTCAGCTGCATTCAACAAAACAACTTTGTTTCTGTTTCTTGTTTCTTCTCCTCAGGTGTCTTACCTCGCCAGTGTCCTTCGCTTGGGCGTTTCTCCTGAAGCATCCTTTAGTCAATGGGCATGGCAACTATTGCTAAGGCTGAAGCTCCATGGCAACGCTCAGAGCCCTAAAGGAGCCTGGTCTGTCCCTGCTCTGGCCTCCAACCCGCCCCCAGAACTCACACACACCCCGAGCATGCACTCGGTGCTCAGGGCTGTAAAAGCCGGCATCCCAATCGGATGCTATCTGTCCATTTCCATGACAACAGTGGGACACAGGTTTGTGCCGACACATCTAAATAAATATTCCTGGATGATGTGCCTGCTGATGTTGAATTAAGTTAATCCCCTGTGTGTCTTTCTAGCCTGGAACACTTTTGCACCGATGGTGTTGGGATGTTGAAGTGTCTGATTCAGTCTCGCCACCTGAAAGCTGCCGTGCATCTGCTGGACAACATCCTGCCCCCAACCTACCCTCTGAGCTTCTACCTGCTCAACAACGCTCAGTAAGACATGCACATCCACGACACGCTGCTTATCAGAGAGTAGAGAAGAAGCACTTGCATTTATTGTTTTCTCTGCTGTCATCCTTCTATTAATGGCAGGTTTGTAAGTTGCATCCAGCTGTTCTTGCAGTACGACAGCGTGTGTCCTCAAGGTGTGACACAGCAGGTCACTCACCGCGTAGCACCGCTCCTCACAGGAACCACCTACGGAGACAATGTTAGACTGCTCAACAGTGTCATTCAGGTTTGTCACAAAGAGCTTTTATTATATTGATATATTTCAGGTCTTCGGCCATCACAGAAAATGTTTAATATCTATAATGTTTAGTATGGAGCTAGAAAGTCTCATAATGAATAAAGTGCCTGCCTCTCAAGCGGAGCGAGCTGAGCCGTCACAGTGTAGCCCAGGACATTTCTATTTGTGTGTGCATGGGAAATATGTTTATGAATTTTATAATTGGAATGAAACATATTTGTGTGTGCATTGAAAATGTATTTGTGTTTTGATTCACATATACAGTATATAAATCCCCAAATACATTTGTGAATTTTCTTTTGTGCATTTATTCATTTCAGTGTGCATTTATTCATTATGAGACTGTTCTAGCTCCATAGTTTAGAGGAATGATTGAGCATAACTCTAACTAACTAAGATTTTATAGGGTTTGGAAGAAATATTAGAACAAACTGCAAAATCTTAATTTACTTTAAAAAAAAAAGAAGGTAATGAAAGCCAGTAATATTAGAAAGTGGTCAAAAGAAAACTGAAATATACCAATGGTTTATGCATGAAATAAACTACTAACATGAGATATACATTTTCTCAAATAAATACTTTTCCAAGTAAAATAAAACACAAAATATCGATGAAGTTAGGGCTAATTTGAATCAATACTATCCTTTAAAATGATTTCCTTCTCCAAATAAAAGATGTTGTGTGTGAATGTGTTTGTTTTTTTCTTCCAGAGTCACGTGGTGGAGAGTTCACAGGCCGGTCGTGTCGGGGCCGCAGCAGTGCTCGAGTTTTGGGTGGGAATTCTGACTCAGCAGAACCTGTGGTACAGAGACAAAACCGTCTTATTCCTCATGGATCAGATCTGCTGCGCTGCATTCACACACAACCAGGAGGAATGTGTGCAGAAACTCCTCTACCAACAGCATAAGGTGTTAACTCAGTGTTTTTAAGGGGTTTGCATAATTCAGTGGCTCTTGTGGGTTTCAGAGATCCAGATGTCTGATTTTAGAAATGTAAATTGCCTTCAGTATCATTATAAAGGTAAATATTACATTAACATTTAATGGGCGGCACTTTATAGAAAGAGGAAACTTTGGATTTAGTACAAGGCTTAGTGCTGTGGAAGCAGCATTTTATTCATGTACATTTATGAAACAGGTCTGCTTTCATCAATTATCCTTTAAGCTTGAATTAAGATGGGATCCTTGATTCACCAGCCACAGTTTTTCATCACGACACCCTGAGGAAACCAGTGCTTCTCATAAAAAAAGGAACAGCTACAGTGTTGCTAAATAATGTTTTCAATTTTTTCCATACCTCATGCAGAATGCCTTGGGTTACCATGGAGATCGGGGTCTGCTCTCCTCTCTGGTTGGATGGATTGCTGGAAATTGCACACCCTCCTTCATTGAGGGCCAATCCCTGAGTGCTGAGGTAAAGCTCCCCAGAGCACCGACAGTGTGTGCTAAGTACCAAGGCTCATATCAGAAGAAGCGGTTCTCAGACCTGGTGTTGTCTGTGTCTGTGTCTGTGTTTGTCTGTAGGTTTGGTTCGCCTGGCTGGTGCTGAATATGGAGGGTGTGTTCGAGGAAGACTCTCAGCTGAGACGCTGTGTTGAACATGAGCTCCTGGCAGAGCCAACCATCTCCCCTGAACAAGCCTTAAAGGTATACTGACAAATTGTTGATTATTGGTATCAAAAAAAAAAAAAAAAGCATCAGTATGACTTTTCACAGTAAGTGCAGGGCAAACCGTTACACGCCTTCATGAACTGCACCTCACATCATCCGACCATACACTGCAGTTACACGTGCTTACAAAGCCGAAGAGCAGTAACACTGTAGTGAGTGAGTGTGGTAGTTTAGTCTAGTGTTGTTGTATGTGAGCTCATGTTAACAGTGTGCCTGTATCTGAGCCAGAAGGTGCACCAGAGGCTGAAGTTGCCAGTAGCGCCATCGCTACAGCGGCTGCAGGTGTACCGCTGGGCGTGTCAGGCCTTGGCCACGCCCACTGACCATCCACTCCTTCCTCTGGTCTGGCAAAAGTTCCTACAGCTCTACCTCAGACAGCCTGGGCCTGAGTATGGGTACGTTACACACACACAAACACATTCAGGGAATCCGCGGGGTCTTGAAAAGTATTAAAAGGTGATAAATCAATTTTGGGAAAATTAAGAACCTTAAAAAGTATTAAAAAGTATTTTCACAACTTTATAAAGTCTTAAATTTTAAAGGTATTTTTTCTGAATTAGCTGTCCAAGAGTTTGAGTCCTAAAAAACATTGTGGAAGTGTGTGAATTTATTAATTTTATTAAAAAACAAAGATTAACCGGTTCATGAAAAAGAAAAGAAGATTTTTGTTTTTGTTTTTTTGAGAGTGGAGCAATGTTTTTTTTGATAAACTTTGCCTTTAATTTATTATCCCAGCCTATTTTGAATTCTGTTGTATCATAGTGGTCTATAGTCTTTATCACAAAAACTAAAACTGTTACGTTAAAAGTGTCACTGATGTAAATGGTTACAGTTTGAAGCGGTGGTGAGGTATTAAAAAATATTGAAATGGTCTTGAAAAAGTTTTGACATTACTGTCCCTAAGCAGAGAAACCAGGAAATAGACAGACTCCATGTGCAAATACCGTGTGTGTGTTTGTGTTGTGTTGTCCACCAGGCTGGCTGCAGGTGGATGTATCGGGCGGAGGTTCTTCCAGGGTTCGTCTCAGGCCACTTTGCTCAAAGATCTGAGACAGAGAATACAAGAAGTGTCGGACTTCCATCACGCCGCCAGCCAGGCCCTCAGGGTGCCGCCACCGAACACGCCGTCATCAGACAGCCAGGGCAACGAACCTGCCGACAATCCACGTCCATCTTACCTCACGTCTCCTCAGCTGCACACAGAGATGGTCAGGTAGGTCACCGAAACTCTTGTTCCGCAGATGGCACCGTGTCATAGCCGTAGTATGCTTGCTGACTCTCAAAGCTGATTGGTTGTTCACAGGTTGTTTGGTGTGTTTGCCTTGTGGTTGGATGACGAGACATTACAGAAGCAGGAAGTGTACCTTCCCTCTCTTCCCCCAGAATATGAACCACACAGACTTGCACAGGTCATGCAGCGGCATCAGGTGGGTGTGCCTTGGCATTTGCTTTTTCTGTGAGTTTTATATTTACAAATATTCATCAAGTCCCTCTTACATATTAATTTATGTTGTTGTGTTATGCTGCAGGAACTGTGGCTGGAGTTCTTGGACCAGGAGCGTCTCCAGTATGATGAGAGTGAGGTTTTGTCTCTGTGGGAGAAGGTGCAGAGTGAGCCAACCTTCCTGCAGACCCAAAACCCTGGTTTCACCGACTACACCAGCCTCAACAATGGTACGGAGTTATGAATTAAATCAAAGCTATTACATAAAGGTTAACTTCAGCACATATACAATAGTGAATCATAAATTGAAACTGTACATATATGCTGTTGCTAGGAGCATTAATGATGCTTCACCGACCAAAATAGTCAAGTGATTTTCCTCCTAATCATTTAATTCCCTTTGCATTAAGACTTGGACCTTTTGGTTAGTTTTTCTATATGTTTGATGTTGTCCTCTGTGTGCAGCCAGGGAGCGTATCATGTCCAACCTGCAGAAACATCCAGTTCCACGTCCAGCTCCTGAGCGGCAGCAGCTGAAGGTCCCGGTGGCCGAGGTTCCTGCCGCCTGCCTCACTGACTCTAAAGCTGCTGTTGAACTGCTGCAACAGGACCTTAGCATTCTGCAAGACCAGGCCAGGTACGTACAGATACACAGAAACACATTCACTTGTTTGTACGTGGACAATTACACACGTTAAAAGATGTGCAGAGCTGCAGACTGATTCTGAAAGCACTTTGTCTCGGTGTCAGAATTGCAGTGGCACGTGAAGCCCAGCAGGTGGCGATGGAGCAGGAGCTGCTGGAGAGCCTTCCCCTGTTGTATAAGAACCGACCGGAGCAAGTCACCATGGCCCTGGAGTGTAAAGGAAAGGGAGGACAGCCGTGTCAAGGACCAGCAAACATCAGTGTCACAGTATGACCACTAAATCTGTATACATCACATTGTAAAACAGGTGAAGTCTCTTTCTGTGATTTATTAATTTGTGTGTGTGTGTGATCTTGTAGTGTGAGCGTGTCCAGAGACAGGAGGCAGTGCAGACTCAGATAACCTCACTGCGCAGAGACATCAAGAAACTCCAAACGGACGCCATGGCTCCTCCACCCCAAGACCTGGCGCAGGCGGCCGTCCACACTGAGAACTTCATCACGTCAGTATAAACAAGTTCTGTTCTTCATCCATCATAATAACATAATAAACTGGTTTGTTTTTACTCATGAGTGGAGTTTGTTTATGTGTCCAGGGCTCTGGTGAATATGTACAAGGCACAGAAGTCTTCTGCAGTGCAGCACGTTGGTGTGTCGGCCTTTTACCAGATCGTCTCCTTTGTGTGTGAGGACACACTGCGACATCCCCCGACACGCCAGTACCTGTCCTCATGTGTGGAGATACTGGGACAGGTGTGTGTCCAGATATATTTTACCCTTTGTATGATTTTTCCTTTAGAAAACCCAAAGTTAAACTGTCTCAGCTTGAACCATAAAACATTTAAAGGGATAGTTCAACATTTTTGGCAAATTGGCCCATTGCCCATAATCCCTATAGTCATAGCAGGAGGTTGTTACCTTTAATTGTCGGGGCAAGCTATTTTTAGAATGGCGGAGCAGAGCTACGCTACAGAGGCTAATGGGATTTCTTGGTTTCCCTCATCAAACTCATCAAATAAACAATCCAACAACTCCAAAACGCTGTCGTGGACAAGTTGTGACCTGCATAGGGAAACCAAGAAATCCCATTAGCCTCCGTAGCGTAGCTCTGAGCAGCTCGCGGCTCTTCTCCGCCGTTCTAAAAATAGCTTGCACTGACAATTAAAGGTAACAAACCTACTGCTATGACTATAGGGATTATGGGCAATGGCCCAATTTGCCAAAATGTTGAACTATCCCTTTAAGTATCCATGGGCAAGATGGTTTCTGTACCATACTGTTGATGGAGCCTCTGTCATTGAGGTTTCATAACAAGAGTGTTGAGTATTTGAATTACTTCAGTTTTGTGGAAACTCCTGACTCCTGACTCTAGACTGAACTGGTTATTTATTTACGTAAGTTAGTTGTTGTTTTTTAATGTATCTCAGTATCTTTAAATGCATTAAATTAAATGTAAGGAAATATTTTAGGATCTTTGTATAGGAAACCTGGGCACTTTAAAATGTGTCCAGATATATTTTATTTTCACCGTATTTTGTATTTGTAAATGACTTTGTACACCTTTTTCAAATGCATTGTACTTGACTTGGTCATTTTAAATGTGGAAGTGGTGTGCCTGTAATTGCCTCTGTGCTGTCCACTGTTTATTCATGTCGTTTTATGTATCAGGTTTTCTTCTGGATTTTAGATCGTGGTCCGTGTCTGTTGTATGTTACATGTTGGGACTGCAGATGGAAATTAGCAGCAAGCTAAATCTGGCGCAACCATCGCCTCATTTCTTGCAAATGATAATGTCATTGCACACTGTTCTTTAAATAAACTAAAAAAAAAAAAACACAGTACATTTTTTACAGATCAAGTTGTATTTGTCTTCAGGTGTTTATCCTCAACAACCCAGAGGAGTGCGGCCGTGTCCTGAAGACCATCCTGGAGCAGCGGCGTCTTTGCCCTCTCATCTCTCCGTTCTTCACCCCTAACGCGGCGCCCAGCGAGCTTGTCTTCCTCTACCAGGACGTAGTGACTTCCCTCCACCTCGACAGTGCTGACGTCATCTTCATGCTGCTCACTAAGGTTAGTCCAGAAACGCAACACATCGAAGAAGTAGTAGACAACAGAGCAAATCCGCCACAGTCCAGTCACAGCTCTGTGTCTTCCTCCCTGCAGTTTGACTTGTCCCAGTGGCTGAATGAAACCCATCCTGTGTTTTCGGAGAGAACGCGTTTGCTGGAGTTGGTCCACGGAGCTCTGTGTGTCTGTGGCCGAGACCCAGAGCCTGAACTTCTCACGCCTTTTCACTTGTTCACCAAACACTGGACGTGGATTTTACGGCACCATTTCCCTGACCACTACAGTGACTGCCTGCGTCTGCTTATGACCAGTAAGTTTGTGTGTGTGTGTGTGTGTGTACAGACTATTCAACTGAATTTAATGATCTAAATAATTATTAACTCAGAGAGCCACAAAGTGAATCATTATTTACTCAATAAAATCATCAAATATTAATTTTTTGAATCTCACTTGCACAACAGCTGAGAGGACATCACATAATGAAAGGCTAGACCACATCAGACATTCACACAAGTACTGAATCAATTGAGAATGGCCTTGTCACATTGAACAGCATCTTTTCATTGTGTGTTGCGTTACACTTTACCTGTAAGTGCACTTAAGAGCCGAGCCTGCTTTGAAAAGTCTACTTCTTCCTCATTCAAGTGACTCAATGAAAGCACATTCATCGCCCTGAAAGACTACCTCCCACTCATCTTCCCACCAACAAAAGATTAAATGAATTAATGAATGCCATTAAAGCTGAGTCATTTCTTCAACCTACAGAATCACATCTGAGTCTACAGGGTGTTTTATCAGGACACTGTTTGGGTGTCTTTGATGTAGCGCTGTGAGAGGAGTTGGTACCAAATAGAGCCACAGATGCCAAGCCAGTTTAAAAGCAAATACTGTGTTTTATATTAGGAATATGCAGCAATGTATTTGTTCACCAAACTAAGGCTTTTTTTTGTCCTCACCAGGTTCATCAAACCAGTTACTGAGTCCAGAGTGCTGGAAGGTGACTTTGCGAGTGCTGGGCTGTTTACCTCCTTCACGCAGCATCAAGGGCAAAGCTGAACAAGCCCTGACTACCACTGACACCCCGGGTCGAGCCGCTGGGCCCCAGGCCTCCTCCTACAGATCCCCTGTCAGCCTTTCACCTCAGCAGGTCACTCATGTTAATGTTGTCGGTATTAGATTCAGACCCTCTTCGTGGCTAAAAGCTAATATTTAAATTTTAATGAATCATTAATCCACTGATCCTGTGTTGTTTCCTTGGTTGCAAACAGGTGGATGAGACGGTCGATTGGTTGAGCGATTACTTCCTGCGGAGTCGGGTCAGTAAGCCAGACCTCCGCAGCTTCGGCCTCTACTCTGCCTGGACTCCCTACATCAGCGAGGTTGTTTCCTTCTGGGACCATTTGATCAGTTGTCTGATCAGTGTGCAGCTCAGCAGCTGTGCCAGGGAGTCAGTGGGCAGCAGCAAAATAATGAAAGGTAACCACCAGGTGTCTGATGGCATCAAGGCACGCATATTCCCTTTTTTATGTTACCTGTGGTTTTGAAGGAGAAATGTCTCTTGTGCTCTCACAGCTCTGCAGGACCTGCACAGTAAGACAGCAAAGTTATTCAAGCCTTGGATCTTTCCTGTGGACACTGATGATGGAGGGTAAGCACTGCACATCCACTGCTCTCAAACACTTTAGACACTGGAGCGCTGTTGTCAGTGCAGCAGGTGTGAAACAGATGTGAGTTAAAAGAGACTCTAGAGAATGTAGCAGATACAAAATAGTTATAGTCCGCAAAATAGATTTTCTTTTCCAGATGTTTTCCTTATGGTGTTGTAGAAGTTGCATTACATAACTGACCTGGCAGTGAGAGATTCATTTATCTCTCACAAATAATACCTTACTCAAACATGACACTGCTCAGAGAGGAAGGAGTGGATAAGATGTTTACTTTTGAGAGTGACTTATACATCAGCTATGCCAAAATATCAGTTAGCCAGAGGGTTAAAGCGTGAATCTCCTGCTTGACACAAAGTGAAAAAAACAGTAGGTCAGAATCAATGTCTCTCTTTCTCAGTAACCTCAAGTGTTACCCGTGGCTGGAGACCGATGCGAACGCGGCAGCATCTCTTGTCGGACTCTACGCTCAACTCACCGACATGCTGCATCACAAATTCAGAGGTGCGTCCTCAGCTGTGCTGTGTTTACTATGAGTGAGTGAGCGTTTGAGTTGTTTGTTGCCCGTAATGTGGAAGTTATTTCTAACATGTGCGTTACAGATCGACTGCTCCCAGGCCAGAGAGGGGCTCTGTGGTTGTGTATGATGCAGTACTGTGAGAGCTGCACCTCACCTCGTACGCCCGAGTACCTCCTCTACCTGTACCACACACACCTGCGCAGCCTGCCCTGGAGACACCTGCACCCCGACACTCAGCTCATGCAGCAGCTTTTCAATGTAAGTCACTCTACCCCGCCAACTCCTGACCCCTGCCCCCTGCCCCCCCTCCCTCCGGTCCAGCCGTACATGACACAGCGGAGCTTGTTAACTTGAGACCCTGGTCCTCGGCCTCAGGTCCTATTATTAGCCTCACTTCACATAATTACAGTCTCAACACCCTGTTCCTGGAAACAAGCTCCTGACTGTCCAGCCGACATGGTTCTACAGAAACTGTGACACAAATTTAAAAAAAAAATTGTGTTATAAAATAAAAGTCAAATCATAAAGACTTTTATAGTAGTTTAAAATTATTTTCTGTGAATGGTAAAACATGTAGATGCGATTTTTATTATGCAAATGAAATATCATCAGTTTTGTATTTTGTATAAGGTTTCTTTTTTGACCCCTTAAACACTTTTTGCCACTTATCCGCTGTATCTGGAACCATTTATGCATTTGCAAGTTTCTCTTTCAGCAACAGTAAAATACATCTCATATCCTGTGTTTCTTATTTGAGATATTTCTCATCTGATTTATATAGAGTTATTCTGATAACTTTCAAGAACCGCATTATCAAATAAGGGGTAAAGTTTGCATTAAGTAGCAGTCAATCGTATAATGGGTTATCAGTTCAGAGTACAGTCATTTGAGACTCAAGAGGTTTGATTAGTTTGTATCTGTAGTTATTTAGATTTTGTTTGTTTCCTTGTCTTGCTGTGTTGACAGGTGGAGCGGGGAAGTCCCAAGAGCTGCTTCCTGTTTATGGGAGAAGTGTTATGTGAAGTTAACTGGGTCAGCGTCCTGAGTGACCACTTACAGATCCCTCCAGCATCTTCAGCATATCCAGCTTTACCTGATGCGGGTACTCAGAAGGAGTCACACACCATGTTGGTCTATCTGCTGTACATGCTGGTTTTTCTGGCGAAGGAGGAACAGCTCCTGAGTCAACAGGTGAGTCTGAAACTGTTAAGTTTCACATGAGGAACCGACCTCCTTCCTTCCCCTCTCTCATTCATTTCCACCCCTCCTCTCCCTGCAGGACTCCCCTCTGCTCAGTCTGTTGGTCCAGTCCACCTCTCTGCCCTGGCATCAACTGGACCTGTCCTCATACCAAGGCATTCTGGGATATGTCGGTACCCACTACCCTCCCTCTTTGCTGCTCAGCGGTGATTCTGCTCCTCAGCTGCTGCTGAAGTCACTTCGTAGCGCTGCTGGGCTCCACCCCCGCCCTAATGAAGTGCCACACAGGGTGAGACACTGCTGTGTGTTTTGCAAATCACAGACTTATACATGCATCATAAACGTCTGAAGGTTCACCTAGTCTCAGTCTCCATTCTGCCCTTCACATTTAAGTCCACCTATCTAGGTCTTCAAGTCCTGAGTTTCACCACAGAACTTCACCATTAGTGATGTAATACTGAGAGGATGAATGTAGTGTTAGGTGAATAAATTAAAAGCTTATTCACTAGATACACCTGAGATTTCATGGGAGTCCAATTATAGGAAAAAAGTAGGTATTCAATATAATTGTCACTGAAAATACACAGGAACCCTAATGTATAATATATTCATATATCTGTGGTAATCACCATTAAATTTAGACTTAAACAATTCAGTTTCCTTTGCCAGCTCTGTATCAGAGTCAGCCAAATCACATAAATGTAACGCTTAAGCATTTATAAATGTTCCAAGTCGACAGACTTTGGCAAAAGCTATTCAATACACTTCCAAGTTACAGGATCACTCTGAAATCCATCCATATGTTTTCTTCAACTTTGCCAACTTCAGTCTCATGTACTATTAATGAAAATATGCTCAAAAAATGTGGAAATTAGATGAGACTCAGCATAAAACACAAAACTAGTAAATATAAGATGGAATCAATGTACGGTATTTATTTGCAGAAGTGACAAATGTCAGATTTCACCAAACAGTACAGTAATATGGAATATCCCTCAAAGTGATAATAAGATGCTGTAAATGGCAGATTATTGTACATTTACTAATGCATCTGTTTTTCCACGGCATTAACCCACACATGAAAAAACAACCTCTAATCTCGGGTACTGTCCATCCGTCAGGAGGAGACGCTGAAGGCTGCAGCGTACGTGTGCTGGTGCGTGCAGTCGCTGGTGACTCTGGAGCAAGGAGGCAGCATCAGCCTGAACAGCCTGGAGGCTCAGCTGGAGACGCTACTGGAGAGCATCGTCACATTCAGCCCACCAGGTGAGAGGTCCTCACCCTCAGTAACATTATCACCCATACGTCATCAATACGTATCATTCATCCACCTTTCCACTTTTCCTCTGCAGAGACGGGATTGGAGCAGAGGCATATGGCGTTCTGCGGCCTCTTCAGCGACGCTCTGGCTTTGCTGAACGGAGTCGGTGTCTCAACAGGCGAAGCCCTCGCTGCTCATGTCATTACCTGGCTGGACAGGAAGGGGAGGGGCTTTCCTATTCTGCCTCTTCTCACGGCTTGTACCAGATGTCTCGCATCAGTGCGGCACATGACACGCATCATGGAGGCGTGCATCACAGCGTACTTCAATCACTGTAAGCAAAGTCACATTTTTTTTGTTAGGTTTTTTTTTTTTTTTAGCTCCCACACATTATTTAATTAAGGATTAGTTTTGATTGTAGAGATGTCAGCTTATACAGTGTTACAGTAATTGGAAAGTGCTTAAAGAATTTCCTGTGGCAGAGATCTCTGTATCCAGACACATGCTAGCAAACTGTATATAAACTACTGGTGTTTAACATAATATAGATATTTAAGGCTTTGGGTTTATTTCTGTACTGCCAGTATTCTCCACATACATGTTTTCAGTTGATATACCGGTAGTATGTTTAATGTCTCTATTAAGTGTAGCTTAGGGTTAGTTAAATGTGATATCAAGGTTTCTCCTCCCAAACTCTTTGTTTTTCATTCTCCCTCTTCAGCTGAGGAGGAGTCTGTGGGTTGGGGTCCAGTGTTGGCGTCACTGCAGGTGCCTGAGCTGACAGTGGATGACTTCCTCTCCGAGAGCCAATCAGGAGGCAGCTTCCTGACACTCTACGCCTTCATCCTGCAGCGCCTCAACACCGAATACACAGCAGCCAATGAGAGAAGGACCCTGGCTCTCATTAACACATGGACCAATCAGGTTTTCCCCAGGTTTGGCCCCCTTCATTATGTCATCTCACATCAGCCCCACTCTGTCTAGTTCCCTACAACCTGGGTGTCAGACATGTTTTCATTATCCACAATACACAGTTAACTTAAATCTAGAGCCTGTTCAGGGAACCTTAAATTGTCTGGCTCTTTGGCCCCCTGGTTGTTTTTGGCCACTAAGGTGTGTGTGTGTGCATGGGGGGCCGTTCAGATGCAGCGTCTTTTGCACGAACAAATCCATTAGTTTCAATGTAGACACACGTATATTAAAATGTGTTTGATGATCTTAAACATTTAAGTGTGACAGAGATGCAAAAACACAAGAGTGCAGGAAGGGGGGAAATACTGACAGTGCAGTTATCAAGATGTGCTTCCCCTGCTGCACAGGCCTTTGTCACCTTGGTCTCAAAAAATAACCCCTGCTCTCCCTCAGTTTAACTAGATAGTGTCAAGTCAAATAACTCCAAAGAAATGTAATTCACACATCAACCTGTAAAGCTGTGTTAACCAGTTTATGTGCTGTGATGTGTGTTTTTTTCTGTCTAGTGGTCCAGGTGATGAAGCCAAGCTATTTCTTTGGTGGCACAAAGCATTGAACCTGTCAGCGGAGCAGCTGCAGCCACAGGCGGGCCAGACTGAAGTGTCAGGAGTCATCTTGGGTCTGTTGAGGTTGCAAACCAGACTGCTTCAGCTGGGGGAAGAAAGACTGAACTCTGGGCTGCTGGGAGCTATCGGCCTGGGGAGGAGGTCTCCTGTTTCTAATAGGTACGCTGCTTCCATGCATTTACATGCAAATGAAAACGCCTATAGTGTAATATTGATTTGCCACTGTTAATGAACCAGCTGCTAATGTCTATCTACTGTCCATGTAGGTTCAGGGTGGTGGTGCGCAGTCTGGCAGCTTTCCTGTCAATCCAGGTACAATCAGAGACTGAGGTCCGACTCCAACCCACCAGTGACTTGCAGCTCTCTGCGAAAGCACAGCAAGTATGTAACAACAAGTGTAAATACAGTGTTTTCATTTTATACTCTACAATTTTCTTCTTAAAATAACCTCTGTTTCTGTTTTTTTCTGTGAATGCAGACTGTGGGGATGCTGGAGGCCATGCCCAGCAATAAGCAGTACGCCGAGTTAGAGGACTCTGTGAACAAGGCTATCCAGTTCATCCGATACCCAGGACACTGTCTCAAAGACGCGCCCCGACTTCTGGCTCTGCTATCCAACCTCCTGTACCCCGACCTCAGATACCTGCACATTATCCGTTAATATTGACTCGTGCTCGAGACTGATTCAAAACTATGTCGCCCTTCTGTGGCCATGACAGTGATAGTGACTTGTTCTGTCTGTTTTGTGCAGACAAACTCTTGCTGGAGTACAAAGTTTCCAAGTAAAGGCACTGGTGGGTGCCGAATCGTTTTTTGCTATATATCACTTTTCGACTGATAATGTACAAGGAAGGATCATTCAAGCAGTCAGGAATATCCGAAATGTTATGTGCTAAACACTGTCTTGCACTTTTCTTTGAACGCTCATGTTTATGCCTTGTTGCTTTTTATATAACTGGCCTGTTGGATTTCAACACCATTTCTTCTCCTCTTGATTTGGGAGAATGTTACATATTTATTGAAGCACAATCTATGAATCAGAATTCATCTCCAGGCTTTAGGTCTCACTCTCTCACCTGCATGTGGTATCTTGCAGGGTTAAGTTGAAGGGTCCACAAATTATCAGCAGGAAGCTGAAGGACAGATCTAATAGGCTTACGACTTAGTAGTACCTTCTTAAAATGAGGAAGGGGACATAGCAGGAAAGCTGATCACAGGTTCAATGCCTGATAACAACTCTTGAGATTTGCTGTTGATGCTAGCATCAAGCTAAGAGCTGCCGTCTGAAATGTTTCAGCTTTCGGTACTATACACATACAGATGGATGAATACAGAGGCTGCCTGTGCGAAGTGGTCATCTTTAGTAACAGAACATTGTCCAGTATTATGTTCATGTCCACGCAAAAGTGCTTTGCTTGTTTCTGCCAAAGAGATGTTATTTTTATCTGCTCAGTCACTTAAACCTCTTGACCGTGTTCTCTGGTTGTTTCATCTGTGTCTCCTAGGTACAAAAACAGCAGTTTGAAAAAGCACACGCACTAGAGGATACACCAAATACCACTTACAATGTGCCACACCACTTGGCTTCCTTATAAAGTAGTATGTCCTCTCTAATACAAATTGCTAATGCCACTGGTATGACTGAAAGAGCAGGGATGTAATGTTGTTGAAGCTTAACTGGACTCGCATACAGATGTTGGGGCATTTGAGGATAAAGCCAGACTGTAGATCAGATTTATCAGACCTTCAGACTGTTTTGTGTATACAGAAGATGTTTCACATTTTAATTATCTACATCAGTTTACCTCCTGTGTTGCTCTGTGCCATCAGAATAATAAGTGTGCTGCACTTCTGCAGCCTGAAGCTCACCTTATTGCCTGTGTTATGTGGTGACTGTTAATGTCAAATGCGTTTCTTTTTTATGAGTCAGTGATGAGGAATGGGTCTGTGGGGGGAGCTACAGAGAGAGGCTTCACGGAGGAGGTGTGGTTCTGTCTAATAAAGCATCTCACTGTCTCACAGCTGAGATTTATCCGTTCAGCTCTGTGATCTGGGACCGTATGTAATACATGGAGGCTCTGGGTAGATCACATGGAGAGACACCTGAGTGGGACACCAGGGCATAAGCAACAAGTGGGGGAGTTGGTCAGGGTCTGGACAGCAAGTCGGGGAACGCAGCCTAGTCTACAATAAGCCTGAAATCTGCATTCTCTGTGAATAAGGTTGCAGATGGTCATATTGAAATTAAAGCTTGCTTGTAAGACGCCTGGTCAACATTTTTAAGTAAATTTTGCTCCAATTCATTAAGTCAGTTTAGCCAAATTAGTTCAAGGCAAATTATAACACGTCATGTACTTGGCCATATATTCTTCATAGCTGAACTAATATTCTAAGGCTTTAGAAATATGTCAGTGATTTTATGACAAGTATCTCTTGCTAAATACAATTAAAAAAAAAAAAAAAGTATTTTCTTAACATACATAAATGAAAAACTGCAACATGTATGCTTTTGTCAAGATGGCAGCGTGATAATAATGGTAAGTGAAATGAATGTTAAGTGAAAATGTTTCTCAGTGTTGCATTGTGAAGGCCCATTCCTCATAGGCTCATGATTTTGATGATTGATGCTGTCAATCAACCAGTGGAACTGACATGAACATGGAGTCAGACAACGGTCATGTTATTTGGTCTCAGGTGTACGTACTGTACTAAACTTAAGAGTTTTGATTGCAGGCCATTTCTCATCTGAACTCTTAGATGGAGTGGGCAAAGTGACATTTACAGAGTATGACAAGCTTCCACTGTGAGTAATATGATTGACATAAACATCCTCTTGTTCTGTGTGAAAGTAGACAACCCATGTTCGCAACAGTAAGGAGCTGTTTTCTAAAACTGTCTAAGAGGAGGGCTTTAAATTGAGGTGTTTGTGTCTCTCTCTCTCTCTCTCTCTCTCTCTCTCTCTCTCTCTCTCTCTCTCTCTCTCTCTCTCTGTGTCTGTCTGTGTGTGTCTGTGTCTTTGTGCACAGGCATCCAAGCATCCTCATTTGACACCACCACGTCCTGTCTGAGAGAAAACCTCTTCTCAGGCAACGGTGGTCTGGTCTCTATGGTTACAGGAAGGGTATAAGTGAGAGAGGAGGAGGAGGAGAGGACTGGGTGTTCTGAGGCTGTGAGATGGAGAGAAAAGGAGGTGTGTGTGTGTGTGTGTGGAGGGGGGGGTTGCTTATACTTTCGTCGCTGCCTCCTCCTCCTCTTCACACTTAAAAACAGCCTCCGACTGTCGTCTCTCGCCTCGGTCGACCCTCCGTCCTCCCATCTCTCGGCTCAGGTGGCGTCGGACTCGGTGCGCTGAAGTCACTGATGTTTGTGTGACAGGCCGCCCTCAGGCATGAGCATCCTATCTCCTCCTTAGTTCATCATCCCATCCTCACACATGCAAACACGTGCTTCAGAGTAGGAGACGGAGCATTCCTGGCAGACACATCGCTGTCTGGCAGATTCCCGCGTCACCATGGAAACCCAGCATCAGGTCAGGAATAGTTGCTCCTAGACGGTTTTCAGTGCACACTCAGCATCAGCATCAGTCATCGCTGACAATTTAGGATGCACAGATGAAACAAACACTGTTCCAGCAAAGAGATTGTAGCTTCTCTCTGAAACCTGAACCGTTATGCAAGAACTTGTGACGGTGAGGAGGGAGAGCAGTTCGCTGTGTGACCTGTGTGCTCACTTGGCCCACGTGCAGATGCAGATTTCAGATTTAATTTTATCTGGATGTTAGCGCCAGTGCATTGTAGTCGATCTCAACTTGTTCCGGTGTCCATCACACAGGCCAGGAGTGGAGGGGTCCGAATGAATAACACCCCACTGGTGGTGACCAGCTGCTCTTCTGGGACAGCTGCACCGACCCCGAGACCCTCCTTGCTGCCAAAACACACACACACACACACACACACACACACACACACATACATACTCACACTGAGTTGGACATAGGAATGTTTCTCACCCAGCTCCTCCTCTGCATGCTTGCATTGTTTTGAATGTTTTAGGACATTCATGTCTGTGGGAGCAGGTGTGTATTTGCATGTGTCAGACAGACTCCTCCACTTTTTTTTTCTTTTAACACCTCCTTGCCAATCCAGTGGGGAGCGATGATGACTCAAGCTTAAATGAGACTTCATTTCTCTCTCTTTCTCTCTTGCGTTGACCCGGCAGTGAGTGTACTTTCCTTTCCACTTAACGCTAAAAGTCATCAGTAATGACTCAGACCTCCACCGCTGTCATGCTGTAACATGGGTAGGCTGCTTGTTGATTTGCTCTGGACAGAGAACAGCAGTGAAGTCAGGGAGGAATGTCCGGCCTTCAGGATGTAATGTGTGTCTTCTCAAGTCTGTTGCATGAGCCAAATCTCCCCCACAGTGATGGATGTTTTTTTTTTCTTCTTTTATTAACAAGTTCATGTTGGCTGTGGGGCTGATGATTTGGGGGTCCAAAGTCAAAGTGGGAAAAACTATGTCATCTGGTCTGGAATTTAGGATTATTAGTTGAGGACAGGGCCGTTGCTAGGAATTCTGGGCCCCCTGAAAGAATACTAAAGTGGGCCCCTGACTTTTCCACTTTTGTCTCATTTTTTTATTTAGCCAGTTTGTTTTGATGCTAATGCAGCATTACTATGAGTAGCTACTAGTCAGGGTCTTATGCAGAATAATTAGATTTCTTGTGGGCCCTACTGGGCGCTGGGCCCCTAGAATTATCATCATCTTTCTCCCCTATACAATGGCCAACTTGAGGAAAGGGTTAATGTTCATTTTTAGAGCTGGCGTTGGGAAAGTAGGAGTTTGAATAAAACCTTTACAAAGATAGAAGATGTGTGTATGGAGTCAACACATGACTCAGCGGTGTTAATACCGACTCAACCCAGGCACGACTACAGCACCAGCATCACGCACGTTCAGAATCAGGTGATTGTTTCTCTGTCAGCTATCAGGACTCTCTCTCTCTTTCTATCTCTCTCTCCCTCTCTCTCTCCAAATATGACTGTGTTTCCCTGCACAGTGGAGCCCCACACCTCGGACATGCCTGCTGCAGACGACCAAAACCCGCAGGAGGGGAGAGTGAGAGCAAAGCCCCTGGTGGTCACGTTTCCAAATCAAAGTGTTCAGTGAAAAAGTTTAACCCTCCGTGTAACTCCAGAGAGTGGGAGCTGGGGGTGTTTGTGATCAGACCGTGAACAAAGAGTTCCTGCTGCTGGCTGAGGGAGAGAGCGAGAGAGGGCTGGGTTTGCTGCCCAGACTGTAAACGATCCGACAGGACCGGGATCGGACGCAAACAAGGCGCCAGCAGCAGCAGCAGCAGCAGCAGCAGCAGGAGCAGCAGCAGCAGGAGCCGGCTCGGTAAGGAAGCATTGCATACAGCTGTATAATGTGTATGGATATGTGCATTTTCCCTTTTTCTTTTTTGAGCCAGAGCTTCTTATCGGTGCAGATGCAGACGTTGCAGGGAAGATATGATCATGGGTGTGGAGTAAACCCCCATCCATCATTATGGAGAGTTGTTTATAACATCGCAGCCTTGAATTAAATAAATGAATTAGCCGTTGTCGTTTTTATAGCCATAATGACTGTATGAGACATAATGAGAATAGGGTGAACTTTTTTTTTTTTTTTCCATCTTTGTTTTCTCGGCTAATCCCGGTGGGATCCTGGTCTTCTTTTTTCCACGCATATCTAAACCGGTTAGAGCCGCGGCGGCGTGACGGGCGCAGTGTGTGTGTGTGTGTGTGAGAGAGAGAGAGAGCGTGTGTGTGTGTTCGTGAGCCTGTGCGGGCAGTTGTCCGAGGTTTTCCACTGAAACGTCAGATGCACCTCAAGTGTTTGGTCACCGGTTATTTCAGAGCCTGTGATCCTCCCGGCCGGTGCCGTGCGTCCTGACGTCAATTTATAAGGACCTAGCGGTGCAGAGCGGCGGGCACAGAGCTGAAGGAGGGAAAGACAGACGGACAGATACAGACAGACAGACAGACAGATACAGAGAGAGAGAGAAAGAGAGAGAGAAGCCGGGCCATGTTGATCTGATATTCACCATTAATTGCTGAGAAATCTGGTAGGATTTTCTTGACTTTATTCTCATTTTCTTCCTATCTTCTGCATCGCCCCTGCTGATCCCGTGTTCTCATTTTAAACTGTGCTTTCTCATTTTCATATCCTACTATCGGTTATTTGAACACATCTCAAATTCATAACCCAGCGGTAGCCTATGTTGATTGAAATATTATTACACATTTTTAAATGATCGGGATTTATTTCTGCCTGACAGTGTAGCCATACTGGCATGTCTTTGTCTATAACAGCTTAATTAGCCTACAGCTCGGTCAAACAGAGTGAAAGTGTTTTTTCTGGCCGACAGGTTGAGTTTCCAGGAGGAAGATCAATCAGATAAGAAATCGATTTTTTTTTCTTTTTTTTTTTACCGCGGCAAATCAGTTAGTTTTTCCCCCCTTCCTTCTCAAAATGAGATGAAGATGAAGGGGATTCCTCTACTCTCCACCTGACTCCACATCAGCACAGCAACCACATCCCCATAGCAACAGATGATAAAACCAGTAGGCTACTCTGTGTTCCCATCTCCATCCATCACTAGCAGACTTCACAGTAAAAGCCCTGAAGGAGACTATTAGAGCACATTCTGCATTGTGAGACCCTAACAGTGAGCCCTCCATCTCACCAGTGACTGACCACGGCCAGAGGTGAATCGGAGGCGGGGGGTGCCAGTGACTCCTGAGTGTATGCGTGCAGCACAGCTATGGGGAAGGACTACTACAAGACCCTGGGCATCCCTAAGGGGTCTAATGAGGAGGAGATCAAGAAGGCCTACCGGCGCATGGCGCTGCGCTTCCACCCTGACAAGAACAAGGACGCCAACGCAGAGGAGAAGTTCAAGGAAATAGCAGAGGCCTACGAGGTCCTGAGCGACCCCAAGAAGAGGGTCGTCTATGACCAGCTGGGAGAGGAAGGTGAGGAGTGGGGGGTTGGTGGTGGTGTCAGTGTGTGTGTGTGTGTGTGTGTGTGTGTGTGTGTGTGTGTGTGTGTGTGTGTGTGTGTGTGTGTGTGTGTGTGTGTGTGTGTGTGTGTGTGTGTGTGTGTGTGTGTGTGTGTGTGTGTGTGTGTGTGTGTGTGTGTGTGTGTGTGTGTGTGTGTGTCTGTGTGTAGGATCACTGAGTGCCCTGTTAGTGAAGCCTTGTTGGACAGGCGTTATGATGGATTAAGTTGTTATTGAAATGGGAACACACTCAGTGTCCAGTATCACAGTGGAGGACTCAGGTGGGCTTCAGTCAGCAAAGTACTGGTGCTGCATTAGCACAGGAACGTGTGTGTATGACTGGCTGTTGTTATTAAATCTGGTACATGTCATTAACACTTACCAGCTCTAATACCTGACAGTCTACCTCAGCTGCCAGTGTAGTGTGTGTATAACTGATAACTGGTGTGTGTGTGTGTGTGTGTGTGTGTGTGTGTGTGTGTGTGTGTGTGTGTGTGTGTGTGTGTGTGTGTGTGTGTGTGTGTGTGTGTGTGTGTGTGTGTGTGTGTGTGTGTGTGTGTGTGTGTGTGTGTGTGTGTGTGTGTGTGTGTGTGTGTGTTAGAACGGTGACAGGCAGATGGCTTAAGATCATGATGTGGATGAGATATGAATAGCAGCGACTGCTGTTGTTTGCATTCGTGGGTGTTTTGTACATGTCTTGTTGGAAAAGTGTGTGTGTGTGTTTGTGTGTGTTTGTGTGAGTGCGTTGGGCCAAGTGACCTGATATTTCATGAGCTGCTCCGGCAGCAGCTCTGTTGGAAGTGATGCTGTGGGATTCTTCCTGCCCACGGCTTCACTCTCCTCTCTGCTGTTACCCACACTCTGAGTCCTCTCTGAGAGCAGTTCCTTGTGTTTGGTGTCTAATTTGAGATTAATGTTTGTTGTGGGTGTTGGAGTGTGTGCGTGAGGCCTCACATCTCTCTCTCTCTCTCTCTCTCTCTCTCTTGTTTCACTCTCAGGTTTGAAGACAGGAGGCAGCAGCTCTTCAGGTGCTCCCGGCAGCTCAACGTACCACTACACCTTCCACGGAGACCCCCATGCCACCTTCGCCTCCTTCTTCGGCGGCTCCAACCCCTTCGACATGTTCTTTGGCTCCAGCCGCAGCCACAGCCGCTCCAACGGTTTCTCCTTCCACAACGATCACAACAACGACGGCGAGCAGGACGTGGACATGGACGAGGACGACCCCTTCGCTCACTTTGGGAGACAGTTCGGCTTTCCTGGCGGGATGAACAACGGCTTCCCGGGAGAGGGCCGCAGGAGGAGGGGGGTGCCGTCGGAGCGCCTGGGGGCCGGCCGGAAGCAGCAAGACCCCCCGGTGGTCCACGAGCTGAAGGTCTCGCTGGAAGAGATCTTCCACGGCTGCACCAAGCGCATGAAGATCACCCGCCGCAGGCTGAACCCGGACGGGCGGAGCATGAGGACCGAGGACAAGATCCTCAACATTGTCATCAAGAAGGGCTGGAAGGAAGGGACCAAGATCACCTTCCCCAAGGAGGGGGACGAGACCCCCGAGAACATTCCTGCCGACATAGCCTTTGTGCTTAAAGACAAAGGTCACGCCCACTTCAAGAGAGACGGTTCCAACATCATTTACAACTTGAAGATCAGTCTAAAAGAGGTGCGTCTGCCCATTTTCACCTGACCTGTCTCTCTCCTGCTCTCTGCTTCTCTATCTGTTTTTAGCCCCCTGCGTTTGGACAGAGCTAATGTTGCTGAGGTTTGGAGTTTGATTCCCCGTGGAGCAGACCAGGCAGAAATTTAATGCATTTACAAGGCTGCAAAGTTTTGGGTGAATTGTTTTATTACTCTTCTTCATATCAGTCTTGTCACTCACCATGGGCAAACAGTGAAGGAGATGAGAAAGTGTGAGTGTAATTTAAGGGTAAACGGATTATGTCCTGGGTGGGTGGTCATACTAAATATACTGGGGAGCGTGTGTGTGTGTGTGTGTCTGTGTGTGATTGTTGTTGGAGGGCAAGATCAGTGGAAGCAGAGTTTCTGTCACTGCAGTGCGAGAGAAGCAGCAGGAATGTGGTGTCCTTGTGCGACCGGCGTAGAGTCATCGTCCTTTCTTGTTCTCTGCCACCGTAACAAATACATTATACATAAACACACATGTGGCAGGGGCACGTAAAGCTACACACAGGCCTAAACATACATGCAAGTGTACACACTTCTACATCTTCAAGCGAATTTTGCAAACACACTTGATTAAAGATGGATTGCAGTGTGACAGTGGTGACAATCCAGAATGCTATTACTGTGACTGGCAGGACATTTAATTAGCCGCTCCTACAGTACGAGGGCAACGGGTCCAGCACAGCTCCGCTCCGTCCATGAATTGCACGGGCTTTAATAGAACTAAAAGCGATGCCACCCTTCAGCCCGCTCTCCACATGGCTGCTTTAATGGCAGGTGTTGCCAAAGAGTTGGAGATGTCGGGGGAAAGTTTGTTTGTTCTCAGCTCAAGCCTGAACAGTTTTGCTCTAAAAGCTGCACTGACTGTGAAACATAAGTACACAGCGCAGACCGGAAGACAGCCTGGTTAATAAGAGCACATGAGAGTTTGTTGAGTCACATTAAGTAGGGGTTGGTACTTGATCAGACCTGCACAGCGCTCCCACAGCTAAAACCCTGCGCGCCTACAGCAGCCAGATAAGAGACTTAATAAGTGATGCAGCCAAAAACGGGATGGGGGAGAGAAATGAAGATGTGGATTGGGGCTGGTGGCGGGGAGGGGAGGTGTGTCGGGGGAATATTAGGGAAGTGGGTCAGATGATTCTGTATCCAAAGCAAATAGGAGCTCATATTCCACTGCTCTGCTCTGCTCTGTTTCCCTGAAGATGTGATGCTAAATGCTGCAGTGAAAACTCAGCACCAGCTACACGCTGCACACCAGCCGACCCGACACATACAATATGGCAAATCTTATGCAAGTGCAATTGTTTCCACTTGCAGAAATAAGAAGGGGATGCAGGGGTGGCTAAGATTTATTGACAATTGGAAATACACATATTATGCATATGTAGTTATTTTGTCATATTTCGACTGGTGTAAGATTTCCCTGCTGTTTGATTGCTCAGTTTTTTGTTCTGCCCAAAGTGTGCCCTGATTAGCTGCCTTGTTTAGCTTCTTTGGTGCTGCTGTAAACTCCCAGAAGGCACAGGGAGGAGAGGCAACTTCCAGCCCTGCAGAGCCCTGATTTTGTGACTTTGACACATTGATTTCCCCGAAACTAACCTCTACCTGGATCTATAGGGTAGCTCTTTTCTGGCATTAATGATACCTCTGCAGTCTGTGGTGCTGCATTTCCAACTCCTGTCACAGCTGCTCTCGGCTCAGTAGAAAAGCCCACGTCCAAACACACGTAGGTGCTAACTATAGCTGCTGGGCTCTAAAGGCTAAGTGGACGCTTTCTTGTGTTATGATATAGAAATGCATAGGAGACTGTTTATGTGCATTTTTTTTAGCAGCTTATGTTTTAATCCTCTGATTTATCAAATACAGCCACCAGTATACAGGAAACATAGAGTTATAACAACAAGTTCATCTTAGGCGATAGTCCAAGGTAGGCAGGTAGATATTTATTGTTTAATTGATCACCCAAGAAGAAGATTTAGTGTGTTCTTACAAATATAGCAAAATCAGTGTATGTGTGTGTGTTTGTTTGTGTAAGTTTGTAGCGCTATGTAGTCTGAGCTGAGGCTTATGCAATCAGTGGGCTCTCAGATCAGCTGGCGGTGTGTGTCGAGCGTCATGGCAACCTGTCTCCGTGTGTAAGACTGTGTGTTAGTGAATGGAAGTGTTCGTAACGAGAGGATGAGTCACTGGCCTCCATCACAGCGCGGGGCTATAAAACCACCATCACCCCCCACAATGTACATCGAGGAGGGTAAAGGGGGAACGATGATGCCATGGCTGGAAAACTCTGAAGCAGCTGCAACTTCAACTGCTGTTGTTAAAAAAAAGGAAAAAAAAGACACCAGACGAGACAAGAAAATCCCCCACCTGTCTTAACACGACATTGCCCACATAATGACATGGAGTGGGGTCTTAGAGGTTAAGCAAGTGGCAAGACAGGCAAAGTCACTATTACATCATGAGTGAGGTGAATGGTGTCTGGGGTTTGTGTGTTTCTGGCTCCTTTTTCTATTCGGTCTGAAGTAGCATGTAGTTTAATGGCTTTGATCCAAAAGTATGCTAAGTTTAGTTATCAGCAAGAAGTTCTTCCTAAATAGAGCAGACCCATTTTTACCAGCCTCATTTGAAGTCTACTCAACTCTGCCCCGCTCTTACACTTACCCATGATTTCTCCACCCACCAAAAATAACTCAAACTGGTTTGCTCACATCAGCTTCATTTCTACTTTTAAACGATCACCACTTTGGCCCAGACTGAAACACCTGAACAGCTAGTCAAATGAATTTAAAGGTGCTATGTGTAACTTTTTACTATGGCTACATGAACTGTTTGCATGAACCGCTGTTTACTTATCAAAAGATGTTACAAGTTAAGCTCTTAACTTACGCACCAAAAAACTGTCTCTAAAATATAAAGTTATCTCTTGTTTTGTTCCTATCTCTATCACTTCCTCTACTGAAGTTAGCGTGCTAACCAGCTAGCCATGCTAACCAGCTAGCCATGCCCAGGTTTGTCCTATAACTACCACTTTGAAATTGTGAGTTACTGGAGAGGATTAAGAAGTTGTATTCTCAGTAAATGCCATAAACGGGTTAAAAGTAAAAAAGCCTTTCATACATTTGAAGAAATGCAGGTGTGAAATTTGCTCAGAATACCATGTTGCAAAAAGGATGATTAATAACAAAGATTTTTTTCATCCAGCACCACCAAGAAAAGTAAAAGTTTTAACTTAACCCTTACACACTTACCTTATAGGTCATACACAATATCCTTTCTCCAAAACGTTATTGTATATATTTGCTGACTTTTTTGTGTCACAAATAACTTTGCAGAAGTTGTTTTATATGCATTATACAGGGGAAGTTTGTTATTTATCAGGATGTTCATTCACAGAGTTGGATTTAAATAGTTCTCTATTCATGAGTGATGCTCACCGGAAAACCTGTGAAGTCGTGACCACAGGTCTGTGTTTAGTTTAGCGCTCTCTACGCTCCGACTGGATGCATCAGACGTTGTGATAAGGAGGTGAGGCTTAGGGTGTGTGTGTGTGTGTGTGTGTGTGTGTGTGTGTGTGTGTGTGTGTGTGTGTGTGTGTGTGTGTGTGTGTGTGTGTGTGTGTGTGTGTGTGTGTGTGTGTGTGTGTGTGTGTTTGGGGGGGTGTTCTCTCTCCTCATCCTGCCAGCCCATCTGACAAGCCCTCCAACTATTTACAAGCTCAGCCGATTCCTGCCTCACTTCATTAGCCTCGGCTATGAGACAGTTTCTAAAATTAGTCCCCTGTGCAATGTGTAGCCCCCTCCAACACTAACACACTTATACACACTCATAGACGTGGACACATAAAGACCGGAAAACCTTTCCACTGCCAAGTCATGTTTTTCAAATGTTCCCATTAAATGTGGTTCTGTAGACCCCACTGTGCTGTAGTCCATATAATAAATGTTTTGTCAAGAGAAAGCCAGTTGCCTCCTCTCACACACACACATACCACACACACATGATGAACACACACACAGAAAATACAAGGATGACGTACTTGGGGAAGATAAACTAAAGTTTTTAGTTCATGGAAACATGAAGTCATTGGGATATTCATGGCTTTGGCATTTCATTCCTACTAAGGATATTAACCCTCTCCATCTCCTCTTCCCTCTCCTCTCCAGGCGTTGTGTGGCTGCACAGTTAGTATTCCCACGCTGGAAAACCGTGTCATCTCCCTTCCCTGTCATGACATCATCAAGCCGGGGACGGTGAAGCGACTCAGAGGGGAAGGCCTGCCTTTCCCCAAGAACCCCTCACAGCGCGGTGATCTCATTGTGGAGTTTTCGGTCCGTTTTCCGGACAGGATCCCCCCGCAGTCAAGAGAGATTATCAGACAACACCTCCCCCAGTCATAGGCAGACTCACCTCCAGCCCCCACACACTCCAGACTAAAACCCAGAAACACAAACCTTTACAGTCCATCATCCACTCTTCTCATATATTTTGACCCCTATTGTAATTAACCTTCCCATATCCTGTGTTACTGCACACAGCTTTAAACTGTGGCTGTGGTTTGTAGGGACGTCACAGTGGGAGGGTGAAGGAAGAAAAAATGCCAACACAAATGGCATGATCAGGATGTAATTATTAGTTTTTTTCTTTTGGCCCAAGCACACAAGCGCCCGTGCAGCGGAGAGGTGCTGAGGATGGTCTAAGCACAACCGTGGCTTGTACCGGAACTTCTTTTCTTAACTCTGTTTTTTACGGATTTATCAGTGGTTTTATATGCTGTCCAACTCTCTGATCCTCGTCTTTTTGTGATAGGATGAAGCGTGAGATATTTTTTAAAAGAAACATTTTTTCCAGCATTTTCTTTTCCAAAGGAGGTTTCAATGGTTTATTTTTACCTTGAGTGTACCAGCAGCTTCAGTGTGTTCAGCGTAATCCCCAGTTTTAACACTACACTTCCACTGCCACCTGCTTTTTCTCATGCTTTCAGTCTAATAAAGCATTGTGCTTGCAGTGTGTAGGCTGTTTGCTTTTTAGTATGATCTGTCTCCCCCATAACCAGTTGTATTCTGTGCCAAAATGCACTTAAAGTCCTGAAATTACTCCAAATAGTAATAGCATGTCTCAATTGCATTGGAATATCTGAGAGTGACAATCACATACTGTAACAGCAGTGTTGGATAATACAATCTGCACGTGATATGGGTGCTTCCCCATCTGAGCTGTGCGGCTGCTCTGAACTGAAAAGCCTGGCTCGATATCTGAGGAACATTTATGTGCCTTAGCCCAGTGTCATACCACATATGTAAACACACACATACACACTAATATAAACAACCAGCCATGTTGAGTGCACAACAGACGATGCCCTGTGCTGTGTTAGATGTGACTACTGGGAGCTTGTGATCATAGAAAAACAACACAAGTAAGTAAAGCAATGTAAAATAAATCAACATAATATGGTACTGTATGCAAACAAGGAAGTGTTTTTAAGGAGAGATCTGATAACAAGACTGACAAATTTTGCCAATACATCCCTGTAAAGTGCCGTACAAGTACAGGTTTGATTTCCCAGAGGGATTGAAGCATGAGATAAAACCATAGACTGAAGTAGTTGACATTCCTCTGGGAAACCCAGCTTTGTTGTATATATATTCTGCTTTCTCTTGTGCCATCTGAAGGCCATGTCTCGGTGCTACTGTGAGCAAAAATAGACCACCGTGGAGTCTACTTTTTGATTTCATGGAGTCCTCAGTTTGTGATTCGACAACTGCTTCCGTCCTCTAACATCTGTACATCAAACATTGCGTCTGTTTTGTTTTTTTCAAGTAGAAAAGGCCTGTTTAGGAAACAGGTTTTGTTATATTGCAGCAGCTGTTCTCTGTCTCAGCTGCAGGGGGCGCTGAAAGCTCACTTCAGCTCTTCCTACTGTAGTTTACAGATAAGATGTATGTGTGAGTGTGGTTTATGCAGACAGTCCTAGTAGGTCATATATATCATGTGTATGGGGAAATGTTTGAATGCAACATGTTGAAAAATGCACTTTTTATGTCATTAAAGATACTGACAAATGTAGGAGATGTTGAAAGAGACTTGAATGAAGTGAGTGTGTGAGCGTCCTGCCTCTCAGAGCCTCGGAGGACGCTGGACTGTGGCTCCAACCAGAATGCACATGTGCTGCTGCTGAAGGACTCACTGTCACTGCTTATGTGCGTTTGACAATATTTATGATCTTTTCAAAATTGGAGATAAATAAAAACCAAATGTGTGAAGTTAACAGTGTGTGTCATTTGTCTTTGTATTATTACAGTCGAGAGCTTGGTTTTTTGCATTTCACTGCACTGTTTTTTTAACCTTGGTTTTAGCTTTGCATGTGACCAATACACGTATCTATCTATCTATCTATCTATCTATCTATCTATCTATCTATCTATCTATCTATCTATCTATCTATCTATCTATCTATCTATCTATCTATTCTGACTTGTGGTTCAGTGTTTACATGTAACACAAGCACGCAGGATGGATAATGTTATAATCTTGTAAACAAGGATGTAAGTAACCAGGTTTCTCGTGATTCATGTCTCAAGATAACTTCACCACCATGTTGAAAGTCAAACGTGTATTCATTGTCAGTTGTAATTTGGGATCGGTGTGATGATTACACATTGGTTGTACATGTAACTGTTTGTTATTTTGGCAGGAACACTGTGGAGTTTGGACATTTTCCACCAGTTTGAGTTACAGATAAACACGTGAGGACAGACTTTGACCTCATCCCTTTCAAATCCAGATGCATAGCAGCTGATCTCTGGTCCGAGGTAGGAATGTCTCCTCCAAAAAAATAATAAGACTCTTATCCTCTTGAGTTTTATCTGTGTACTATTTACTGACTGTGTTAGTGCATTAGTCAATTACACGGTCTGTTCAGAAGATCGGTCAGGAGTATGGTCAGGTGACGTGTGTTAAGAGCCTGATCATGTGAAAAGACTGCACTGGTTGATTAAAAGTGTGTGTGTGTGCATGGTTAGGATAAAACAGACAACTAGAGAAGCATGGGAAGGCTTTCTGAGATGTGCTGCACTAACACCACACTGTGACTAATGCCGTATAGCTGCATCAGCTATTTCTGGCTGTGAGGCTGGGTTCGCAGAGAGTTTATATCTTTCCACTAAGGCATCATTTTCAGTTCAGAGAGTGAAAAAATAACAAATAATAGTAGAAAGCAGGTCACAAAATGTTAACTTTTTTTTTGTTGGCTGCATGTGTGATGGATGTGGCTCATCAACTCCTGCTGCAGTACAGCACAGGAGAGTTAATGAGTTTAGATGTGAGTGATAATCAGTAACAGAGTATTTTAGGACTTAGTCATGACTGGACGGCCTCTGGGTCCACTTCCGTAGGAGAGTGAACACCTCACCTCACCTCACCTCCTCTGTCACTGTCTCTGTCCTGTCAGGTCTCCAGAGCTGGAACATGAACACCTTTGTGACTCTCTCGACGGGGCAGAAGATGCCCATGGTCGGACTTGGCACATGGAAGAGCGCTCCAGGACAGGTACTTACTGTAACTACATACTACACCCACACTTTGCTTGAAACATTACAAAGAAAGTGTATATGGACTGTGTCGTCATTGTCCACGTGTTCCTCAGGTGAAGCAGGCAGTGCTGGCAGCTTTGGACTGTGGCTACAGACACATCGACTGTGCTGCTGCTTACGGCAATGAGCAGGAGGTCGGAGAGGCGCTGGCTCTGAGGGTCGGTGCTGGGAAGGTGAGAGACTCTGGTTGTTTTGATCCCGACACTTCATTTTTGGCTTTGGAATCAGCAGCCTCAACTCAAGGCCTATTTCCTAAGTTGTTTTCTCAAGCTTTCATCTATAATACTCTATTAGTGTCCATCAGCACCTCACTGATAGAGGTTTAGACCTCAGCATTTTAAAAACTTTCAATCCATGTTGTCTTTGGAACTGAGCTTATAAAATAACCATGAGGTCAATTAACTTTGCTTCCCGAGTTTTGACATAGTGTTTAAGAGTCTCTGTGTTCAATGTTGACACTCAGTTTAACAACAGGTCACGACTGAGATTTAAGTTCAACATGAGGGTCATGGTCCGGTGCTTTGTGTGGGAGTGAAAAGTTAGGATGAGTCTAAGGACCTGTGACTGACAGGGGCCCTGAAAAATATGAGATTATGTGATATGTTTTTATTGGGCCCAAAGTCCTTGATTATCAGTGAATCAGCGTGTTTCTCTGTTGCTGTTGTTTTTGTATATCCTGTATATCCTTCATACTGTCGACTTCAGGCTCTGCGTCGTGAGGAGGTGTTTGTGACGTCCAAACTGTGGAACACCAAGCATGACCCAGAGGATGTAGAAGAGGCGTGCAGGACCAGTTTAGCCCACCTGGGCCTCACCTACCTGGACCTTTACCTCATACACTGGCCCATGGCCTTTCAGTGAGGCTGGCTTCACTTCACTTACAATAAATTGATTTTGTATCTCCCCCTGGTTGTCACCCAGTGGCCCATGATCAATGTGGGAGTGAAATTACAAACTACATACATGTCTGTGCTTTAGGCCGGGGAAGGAGCTGATGCCCCGACGGGAGGACGGAAGCATTTGTTACTCTGATACACACTACAGACACACTTGGACGGCCATGGAGAGTCTGGTGGATAAAGGTTTGGTGAAGGCTATAGGCCTGTCCAACTTCAACGCCAGGCAGACTGACGACATCATCGGCATGGCCAGACACAAACCTGTCATCAACCAGGTGCAATGTGACTTTCTCGTGCGTCAGAATAAATAAATCTATAAGTTATTATTGATTACAGTGAATGTATATCGTCTATTATTGCTCCACAGGTGGAGTGCCATCCTTATCTGTCTCAAGCAGATCTGCTGTCACACTGTCGGTCAGTGACTTTAACGTTTTTCTTTCTCTCTGAGCTGAACACCATGAACATAAACAATGTCCCAACCGTTTCAGTCACAGTGCTTGTACCTGTGCCTCAGGTCGGTGTCAGTTTATGTCACAGCCTACAGTCCCCTGGGTAGCGGGGACAGACCCTGGGCCTCTCCTGACGAGCCAAGTCTGCTGGAGGATCCACGACTGGGAGCCATCGCCAAGAGATACAAGAAAACACCTGCCCAGGTCATACTCAGGTACTAATCAATCCCTCAGTTTTCTTCTAACCTTGGATTACATGAGTAGAAACAGCTTCATATGAACAATTAATATATAAAATAAATGGTAAAATGGACATTTACACACAAATCTGGGACGGATAGTCCAGGATTAAATTAAAACTTGTTAATTCAGTAAAATTACTTCTTAGTACACTTGATTGACTGATGGCTGGGGTTACGGTTTGGGGGGGGTGGAGGTCCTTTTGTTCCTTTACAGGTACAGCTGTAAAGACCATATACACTCAATGATATGCTCATCAGCTGTATGGTGACTGTATATGTGTAATCAGAGCTCTCATTGTCATATCAAGAGTCACAAACCATTTTATTTTTGTTGCAATTCAGGAATGTGTAGAGATTAGAATATGCAGATTTCACATGGAGGTGTGTTGTTGGTGATGGTTATTTTGTGAATGGATGTATGATGTGTATCTGTAATAAGCAAACCTGTGTGACATCTACAGGTGGCACGTTCAGAGGGGTGTGGTGTGTATCCCTAAAAGCGTGACTCCCTCCAGGATCCAGCAGAACTTGCAGGTGTTTGACTTTTCCCTGTCAGAGGACGACATGAAGCTGATTGAATCCTTCAACCGCAACCAGCGCTTCATTGTCCCGTCCGTCGAGGTGAGTCACTGACTTGTTTATATTCGTTTCTAACAGCAGTCTCAGTGCAAAAATGTTTATTGCCGAGACTCTATGATGGCTTTAAACTTTGCCCTGTCTGAGCTGCTGCAGAGTGGAGTCACCCTGCGTCTCAGAGGCAGAGCTGTTGATGTGTTTTGTGTCACACATCCTGACGCCTGTTGTCCTGCTGACATAACTAATTTGTTGTTTTTCCTCCACAGCGGGACGGTAAAAAGGTGTGGAGAGACGCAGAACATCCTCATTTCCCATTCCATGATGCTTACTGAGTCTACTTCTCCACAAGAGACGCTGTCCTGCTTCTCAAAATCATTGTCACGTACACTGAAGGAAACCTTTTCTTTCTTTTAATTAAAATCTGATCAAAATCTGTTTCTCTTGAGGTGAATTATGATATTTAGTGAATACATCTGTTGAGAACAGTATGTTTTTCCAGTCAACTAAGATTGTGGTGAGCACCACCTGGGGAAAAAACAGTCCATTGCATTATGTTTTCTTTCTTTGCCAGAGTGACACTGTGTGGTCAGTAAGAGAACAGCCTCTCTGACCGATTACAGCAACTTCAACATGGTGGCTATAGATTGAGAAGGTGCTCCTTCTGGGGAGGATAATTATTGAATCACAGCAGTAATACCACATTGCACTTCAAAATTTGCAATTTATCAATGAGTGAATTCTCTCTTAACAGGTTGCTGTCAGGTAGGATAAAAAAAATCTAATTAAAACCTGGGCTTTCCCCATCTCGTAGAACTGCCACACAGTGACAATGGCGTGGTGCTCAAAGAACTTGTTGCTCATTGCTGTACCTCTCCATGTTTCCTGCCTGCTCCTACTTTTAAATAATCAAATAAAAAGGTCAAAAATGTGCATTAAATCTGAATCAGTTAAGAATATCAAAACAGACACTATAACACCTCCATTTGGTGAGATTTTATTTTCAACAACATAACCTTGACAAATTTTGTAATACATTATATGCTACTGTTTATTTAAAAAAAAAAAGAGGAAGTCATTAGCAATATGTTTTTTTCTTTTCTTTCTTATAGTCTAGCATAGAATCCCGTCACTAAAGCCATTCATGTTGGTTGTGATATACTGAGAATGAGGCCACTCAATAAAACCCACCCACCCCACTGAAAAACTCTGCAGTCACTCACTCACCGTCCATTTCCAACATCCCCTTACCCCCACCCACATCAAAGCCAGGGCAAACCAAGCGGCTACATGCTTTCTCCAAGGGGAAAAAAAAACAAAATCATACAAAAGAAAAAAAAACAAAAAACAAAAAAACAGGAACACATGAAAGAAGCACAAAGTCCTAAAAATGTGGAATCTGGTGAGAATTTGTACAGGTGTGATCCCAGTACTGACCACTGTGGGGCAGTGTACATTTATCCATAAAGGTCATCGTCGGCTTCTTCATTGAACACTGGACCAGTGCCCGTTCCTCCTGAGCCATGGCTTGGTCCGCTGCCGCCTGTAGCACTGGAGGGAAACCTGAAACAACAAGAACACAAGTTATTTTCTCCATTTCTTCACACTGATTATCCTACGACAGGGTTATTCAATTACAAATTCAGTTCGGCCAGATTTTAAAACCGAGACCTTAAGCAGGGCCAGACATTTTCAGCGGTCAATAGGGAGGAGGTAATGACAAATGAGCAGCATTTTTAAAACCCAGTATTAGCTACTAAAATCAAATCTACACAGCTGGAAAAAAGAGAATAAGTCAGTAAAAGACGTATGATAGTAGTATTAGTAAAGACATTGTTTTTTTTCTTCTTTTTGGGTTGGAGTTGAGTTGTTGATATTTGGTGCTGTTCCACCAAACATTCCTGGATTAATAAAAAAAAGTTTAGGAACTAAAAGGTTCCTGAGGCCCACTGCTGCGTTTCCACTGAGGTCTACAGTCCCAGGGAGATTATGCAAATCACTAAATGTAGCCTACTTGTCTAAAGAATATTACAGAGATTATTTTATATAATAATTAATATTACAAAGATTATTTTATATAATAATTATTACAAAGATTTATTCTCAAACATATTGATTATGCATGGTGAAAAACTAGGATCAAAAAGACAGCGTGGCTGAGTGGACTGGAGCAATATTGCTTCTGGGCCGCTATTTGAATAGCCCTGTCCTACCACATGGTTTCTTCCTGGCAATTCACATCCTTGGATTTGTATTAACCATTTTTTACTGTCAATGAGAAAATGTTGTGACTGGCATTGTAAAGCTTTATGTTTTTGGATAGACAGTCATGAGAAAAAAAGCTGCTTCTGGTTCAATACTGCAGAGAAGGTACCACCCTGCTTTAATGGGGCATCTAACTACTGACACACATGTTAATGCAAAACATAAAAAAGAAAGAAAAAAAGAAGTACCTGAAGCTGCCAAAGCCACGGCTCTGCTGCAGAGTCTGAGCAAACATCTCGTATTTGCGAATGTCATTATCACTGACGGAACGACGAGCAAATCGCATTGCCTCCTCAAAGTGGTCCTTCCTGATCTCTGGCACAGGATCGTCCTCTTCCACCTCCTGTGAGAAAAAAAAAAAAAGACGGCGTCATAAACATGAAATAAATCCGAAGATGAGCAGCTCAACTAGCTGTGACAAGACTAAACAAGGGGAGAGAAAAAGTACTAACCATTGCTGATGGGTTGGTCTGTCTCTCCCTCTCTCTGCGGATCTCGTTCTCGATGCTCTCCCTGATGGCCAGCTTACACGCCCGCTGGCAGATCTCTGTGAGATCAGCTCCGGAGAAGCCATTGGTCATCTTGGCCAGGAAGTCCAAGTCCACATCCTATCAAATAGGAGAAATGTGAGGTTTTAAGTTTGATCCTGATTCTAAAATTATTCATCAGATAAATAGAACAATTGACTGTTGGTTAGAAAATGTATATCAGTCTATATTAAATGTATATTACTGACCATTAAATGGATAAAATAATTCACTGCAAACAACTGTTAAGTGCTGCTATGATTAGTGGCACTCTCACCTTGCTGATGGGACTCTTGCGGAGGTTGGCCTTCAGGATGCTCATCCTGCTCTTCTCGTCGGGCAGGGGGATGTAGATGAGCTGGTCCAGACGGCCGGGTCTCAGAATGGCAGGGTCAATGATGTCTGGTCTGTTTGTTGCTCCGATGATGAAGACGTTCTTCTTGCTGGACATGCCGTCCATCTCGGTCAGGATCTGGTTGATGACACGGTCGGCTGCTCCGCCACCATCTCCCACGTTGCCACCACGGGCCTTGGCTATGGAGTCCAGCTCATCAAAGAAGAGAACGCAGGGGGCTGCCTGACGAGCCTGGAAACATAACATGAACAAAATGGTTTTTAAACTTAATTCTGTAGAGTGAAATTAGTTAAAAACACTGAAGCATGTGGTTGTTCTGCAGATTAACTGCACCCACAGCCTACAGACAGTCTCACCTTGTCAAAGATCTCCCTGACGTTCGCCTCAGACTCTCCAAACCACATGGTGAGCAGCTCGGGTCCTTTGATGGAGATGAAGTTTGCCTGGCACTCGTTGGCGATGGCTTTGGCCAACAGAGTCTTACCACAACCAGGGGGACCGTAGAAGAGCACACCCTTGGATGGGGTCATGCCAAACTTGAGGAACTTGTCTGGATGCTCCACCGGGTACTGGATTTAAATAGAGACGACACAACTGTAGTTTTATAGTTTGTTATGCATCATTTCCAGACATGATCTCACTTCTGAAAGCCCTTCATACCTGCACCAGCTCCTGCAGCTCCCTCTTGACATCTTCCAGACCTCCGATATCCTCCCAGGTGATGTTGGGGACCTCCACAACCGTCTCCCTCAGGGCTGATGGGTTGCTCTGGCTCAGGGCCCACTGCACAACAACATTGAGTGAATTAGTATTAACCTTTGTAGACCTTGTGGAACCATGTCACTCTCACCCCACAGCCCAAAAAAAACACATTAGAGTCTTACCTTGAAGTCATCCATGGTGACAGCAAGGGAGTTCATGACTTCAGCATCAATGGTCTCGTCCTCAAGGTCGATCAGGTCCATCTTCTTTCTGATGGCCTGCAGGGCAGCCTCAGAGCAGAGAGCAGCCAGATCTGCACCCACATGTCCGTGGGTCTCATTGGCCACCTACATTAAGATAAAAAGACCTCAGTAGTATTATTTACTTTGCAGCTACAGGTAATGGACAGGACTTCAATCACATGACTATAGCAGCGTGTGGTGAAGAGAAGTTTGTGTACAAACCTGTTCTAGGTCAACATCGTCAGCCAGCTTCATGTTCTTAGTGTGAATCTGAAGAATCTCCAACCTGCCGGTGGCGTCGGGGATGCCAATGTCGACTTCCCTATCAAAACGCCCTGGAGACAGTCGGGGTTCAAGCACACACTTAGCGGTTCCAATTAAACAGATTAAGAGAAATATAATACACATCTCAAAAACATCTTATGACATCTGTTCTCAGCACTGACAACAGAAGAAACAACTTAAACTTTGCTCCAACACATTTCAAAAAGCACGAGTCTCTGGTGAATACACAAAATCCATTCCCAACCCTCTGTAACAAACATCCCATCATAAGCAGTGTTGTGAGACACACTGAAAAAAGGAAACATAACTGCAGGCAGCAATTTTCATCAATGATTTGACTCCAGTACACAACAAATCAGAATTTCAACAGTACATCTGAATTTGCAAGAGATCAAACCTCCCTGATACAGAAAATAATATTCTGAGAACCGCTGAGACATTTTAATGCAGCTACTAGTTAACCTCTTCATGCAGAGGCCATTTTTGGCAATTTCCGCCTGTTTTTGTATCACTGCAATTAAAGCTTAATAGCCACAGAAGTGCTAATCCCACAACTATGGTTTATGGCTTAAATGAAAGACAACCTTTGTCCCTTTACATCTATATGTATAAAATATTGAATTGAGTCATTCCATAAAAAAATGGGCTTCTGGAATTGCTATTTTTTTTGGAAAAAAAAAAAAACGAGTTTGAAATTTTTGGTGAAAAGGTGATATATCAAAATCCTAATTATAAAACAGGTTGAATTTTACATATATGGTTCACACACTCCCTGTCCACATGTGTACCAAATTTTAGGTTGATATGTAAAACTACTGAGGCACTATAGAGTTTTTCCAAACAGTGTCCCTTGGCGATGTACAGTGTGCAAAACCTGTCCAAAATTGTCCAATTTGGCTAAAATGCACACTGCAAGATTTTAGTGAGATTTTTTTTTTTCCAACAGATAACCTATTGGGGCCAATCACACACTTGATGGGTTTTAGGAACACCAGTTACATAAGTAAAATGCCATTTGAAAATTTTATTTCTGGGGATGAATATTTAGTGTCCAAAACCCATCCAAACATGAATTTACCTATTTTCGCCTGTATTATATTGTTATTTTCCTTTAAAACTCCAGAAGTAAACATCCCACAACCATCAGTGATGGCTTAAATTAACAAGGACATTTGAAATAGTTCATTTTGTCTTTTATTATTATTTTTAATTAAACTTGGGGCAGTAAAAACACACTTTTTGTGTCGACTTGTATTGCTTACATGTTGACACTAGGGGGAGAGGGAACCACATGAACCAGCTGGGTGCAGGCTTAAGCTTTGCCCAATCAGGGATCATTATATATCAGGTCACACCTTAGAGTCTCTGCTATTGGACCAAAAAGTTTTCACCCCCGTGACTTTGATTGACAGGCGACGAGAGACTCGCAAAACCGGGTGCGCAGTCTGCCGGAGAATGCGAGTAGTATTAGAACTGCGGAGTTACGTAAAACGCCGAGGAATATCTGGTCACGATGGATAAAATCAATCAATGGATTATTTTCGAGCACATGTTCAGCTTTTAAAAAAGGGTAAGCTTGTAATTTTATTCAGTGTTTTAGTGGGTCTATTATTGATTATTGTCCGTCTTTTTCGGCACTCGAAAATGACTTCCGGGTTTGTGTGTGCTGAGTGAGCAGGCTGGTTTAAACCTTTGATGGGGTAAAAACTGCATTTTTGTGCTTTGCTTTTGTTTATATGACAGTTTATGATTTTTTGGTGGTGAAAGAAGAGGTGTACAGATGGTACATATATGTTTTAATCACCTTCGTTGTTGACGTGACGTCGCTTGTGGGCTGCCGTAGTCTGAAATTGTTTGAGACATTTTCAGTGACTGTGAAAAAACCGTAGCACCTAGAAGCTTCATTTTTTTTCTACCTGTTGCTGAAAGTGTCCTTAAAAGGTCTGTGGTGGAGTTTTCATTACAGCATGCCTACTTTTCGTTATATTAAGGACGCCGTTCGTGTGTTATTGATTTGGGACGCCGGCGTCCCAACCACTAGGGGGCCTGCGTGAACAGGTTAAACACATCTACACTGTTTTAAATGCATGACCACTGAAAATGACTTCAGTTGAACATGAGCAAAAATGAAACTTCTGTTATAAATGTGTATATTAATAGCTGATTGTGTAATCGATCCATTCATAGAGACGCACTGGATGCTACTTCTCTGTAACTGAATACAGATAACTTACCAAATCTCCTGAGAGCTGGGTCAATGCTGTTGGGTCTGTTGGTGGCAGCCATGACGATGACATGAGCTCTTTGTTTCAGGCCGTCCATAAGAGTCAGCAGCTGAGAAACAATGCGCCTCTCCACCTCTCCATGAGTCTACAAAAAGACACAATTCATGTTACAAACCGGCAGTGTGTTGATTAGCGTTTAAGGTGACAATAGAAAAAAAAAAAGTTTTTTAATCTGTGAAAAATTACTGTTTGAAATGAACATAAACACATAAATGCAAATCATGTCTAAATAATAATAATAATAATAAAATAAAAATAAAAACACTTTCCAATTTCAAAGTTTCCTGATATCTGGCCACTGATGGCCATTTTCATTTAATCCACTAATAACCTCCATAAATTATAAAACACACACTGTCATGTGACAATCAGCCATCCATTTAGTTCTCCTCTCTTCCCGCTCACCTTCTCTCTCTTTGGAGCGATTGCGTCAAGCTCATCAATAAAGATGATGGCAGGGGCATTCTTCTCCGCTTCCTCGAAGGCCTTCCTCAGGTTACTCTCGCTCTCTCCTGCCAGCTTGCTCATAATCTCAGGACCTAAAAACAGAGCCGAAACATTTTGAGAAAGCTGAACTATCCCCAACTACTGTCTTTAAAAGCCAAGAGAGCCCATCTAAACTTCTTTAAGACGTGTTTGAGATTTACCCCGATGTAAAAAATATATATATCAGGCATAATAACATTATGACCGCCTGCCTAATAGTGTGTTGGTCCCCCTTTGCCAAATACACAACAACAAACTGTGATGCACTGTGGTTCTGCCAACTTTCTATCAGAACCAACATTGACTTTGAGCAATTTGGGCGACAGTAGCTGGTCTGTTGGATCAGACCACACAGCCTTCGCTCCCCACATGTATCAATGAGCCTTGGCCGCCCATGACACCGTCGCCGGTTCACCACTGTTGCCATCTTTAACCACTTTTAACAGATACTGACCACTGCAGCCCGGAACACCCCACAAGAGCTGCAGTTTTCCCAGATGCTCTGACCCGGTCGTTTAGCCATCACAGTTTGGCTCTTGTCAAACTGACTCAAATCCTTATCTTGACCATTTTTCCTGCTTCTAACATCAACTTTAAGGGAGAAACGTTCACTTGCTGCCTAATGTATCCCACCCACTAACAGGTGCTATGATGAAGTGTTATTTACTTCACCTGTCAGTGGTCATACTGTTATATGTGTATATACTGAAAAACTGCTAATGTAATGCAGTATAAATCATCCAAACCACTTTTCCATCTTTACTCAAGGGAATAAAAACACCTCTCTATTTTTAAGCAGTACTGTATAAAACTTTTGATAGGATCTTTTGTCATAATTTAATTTTCTTCTTCATAGAATGTAAAAGCAACCATTGACAGGATTCTTAGTTTTGATGGGACACTTTTTTTTAAGGTGTGAAAGCTGATGCACACCTAAAAAAAATCTTGAAAAACAGGTGCGTTGGAGCATAGGTTAGGAGTGAACAATGGTAAAAATGGTCTCCCGCACACTGTCAAGTCACTTGCAAAAGACTTAAATAAAACAAACAACGTTTCGGTCCACAGGACCTTTTTCAAGCAGAGATGTTTTAAAAAAAAAAGACATTTCAGGCAAATATATGGCCTACTATAACTAAGATAGCCAATCACAGGCTGTGAAAAATTACCCCCCCACTGATCCAGCCTGTGATTGGCTATCTTAGTTATAGGCCATATATTTGCGACGTTGTTTGTTTTATTTAAGTCTTTTGCAAGTGACTTGACAGTGTGCGGGAGACCCTTTTTTACCATTGTACACTTTTTTTTAACAAATGAGAAAAACATGCCTAAACAGCAAGTGCAGTGACAAATTTCATAATAGATGTCTGTTCGCACCATTAATCAGGAAGAAGAAAGCTCCAGTCTCATTGGCCACAGCTCTGGCGATCAAGGTCTTTCCAGTTCCTGGGGGTCCATACAGCAGGATTCCACGTGGGGGCTGAAAAGGGGGGAAAGCATTTTTTGAGCTCAGATTGTATCGTATGAACAATGATTTTGTCTCGAGTCAAGTCTTTATAATAACATCATAATGCAAACTAAAAAGCAAGTGAAAAGTGTACAGCATATCAGATATGACAAACTCAGCAGACTGGTTCAGGTTGTAGTCCTGAGTAATTCAATAATGTCCACTCCACATCAACATTATGCCTAAGCTAATCAATATTTGCTACTATAATAAGACGCATACATTACTGCATGCGTATGATTCTATTACAACCTCTGGGTGTTTTCAAATTCAGGGTGGAAATATTTCAACAGAAAATGTTCCAGATAAAATTCCACAGCAAAGGCCAAACAGCTGGCTGGATTGTCATACCTTGACTCCAATGGCCTTGAACAGTGCAGGGTGTCTGAGAGGAAGCTCCACCATCTCTTTGATCTGAGCCAACTGCTTTCTCACTCCTCCAATGTCATCATAGCCCACCTCGTTCAGAGACTCCTCCTCATCCTGCACATTCCAACACGAGATGTTCAAGTGTCAATGCAATCCACGTTTGGCAACTGTTAACCAATGTGACATATCTGCTACCCACCTCTCTCCTGATTGGTTCTCCCTCGCAGTGGATGACTGTATCAGGAGCGACAATGCAGTAAGGAGAGGGATCGGTCTCCACCACCTTGAACTCCACAGCACGCATGCCACCTCTGACCAGGAATATGTCACCTTCACAAGGAAAAAGACGAGATTGTTCATTTCACCACTATAACAAAGTTACATGTTGACATATACAAGTGATTATTTATCAGGCTGGACAATTATCTTTATTCTGACAGAGAAAATTGGTACTCACCTTTGCGGATGGGCCTATATGCCTCCAAAAAGTATGGCTTCAGATAGACCTCAAACAGGTTGCCAGTGATTCCTTCTACTGTGTCATCTATTGGGAGGACGTGGATCCTCTTTCCATACTTCACATCAGGGCATGGCTGGATGCTGAGGGAGACATTAGACTTAATACCACTTCTGTTTTCTAGGGGTGTAAAATAAACTGAAGACAAGTATGTCCTTCTACCCACCTGATGACATCACCCAGACGGACTCTCAGGTTGTTGCGGACCACCCTGTTCATGCGTACTTTTTCATCAGAGCAGGTGTCATCTGACAGCACAATGCACACAGTCTCCCGCCTCTTTTTTCCCTTCATCAGCACTGTATCTCCACGGAAGAGCTGCAGCTCATCCATCTTGGTCTGCAGAGACATTATGCAGAGTTATTTCACGAACCACAATGTTCAGATACTGCTGATCAATCATAACAACTCGGATCACAACATGGTTGTGATCTGTAGGTAAGCCATGTATTGAACCATTTACCTGAGAGAGGGAGACCACGCTGTTGTCTTCATTGATGGATTCATCAACGATCAGTCTGTTTGGTCTGTTCTTCTGTTTCAGAATTGCAGTGGCTAGGTCATCATTTTTGGATCTATGATGAGAAACAAGGGGAGATGCAAGTTGTAGGTTAAACAAAAGACTTTTTAATAACGCATCTCTGAGGTTTCATACAGCCCTCTCACCAACACATGTGATGCTCAGATGTAATAGAAAAATGTAAAGAAAACCAACAACATCCCACTTCTACTGCAAACTAATATTAGGGTTGGTAATTTAATTTTATTCATTATACACACAATAAACATGTCTCTGACAGTGCTTCTGAACAGAGTTTCAGGTTAAGTTTCTAAACCGGGTTTCAGGTTTAGTTTCTAGGGTGAGTCTCTGGGGAACTTATAAAACACTGTCAAGCGAAACCTCAGGATGATTTTCCATGTTGAGGAGGTCACAGGGTGCTGCCTAATTTAAGATAAATCATTACTGACATTTCAAAATTTGCCCATAAACATAGGAGATTCATAAGAGGTTTCATAACAGATCAACACACCTAATACCCAGAAATGAACTGATAGTACTGGTTGTGTATAATGTGCATTGCTGAATGTAAGTTAACAGTATTGTTTGTGTTAGAATTTTTGAATGTAAATGAATTTCTACTATTTTGTCAACACTTTGATGGGGTCCATTTGAATAAAAGCATCGTACGTTTAAATATATGTCGATGAGGCATTAGTCAATCCTCTATATAAACAATCTATTGTGTGTAATACAACTAAAAATAAACGATGGATTTCTGTGACTGTTAGTGCAAACAGGTCGTTTACATAATTTGCCAACAGCACTGACTGCACGTTACACGTGTAAAAACCCTCACAAATCAAACCTATATTAGTCACACTGCCAAAAACAAACTAATACGTTAAGGTTCAATATGTCATGCGTTTCTGGAAAACTCTTGGGACCGGTTTTGTAGTTTCTCTTTCATGTTGTTAGCATGCTAACAGTAGCCTCTAAGCTAACAGACTGGCGAGCAAGCGAGCGCAGATGACACAGCAAAAGGAATAGAAAAAAAACTTTGTTAGCCAGCTAGGATTTCCCTTAAAAAAGATAGACGCTCTGACTTATCCTTGAGCTTTACATGATTTGGCTGTCAAGGTAACCATCGGTTATGTATTAATCAAATGTGTTTTTTTTCATTGTTTTGCTAACAGGGAGATAGAGCCCGAGCAAATTCTCGATCATTTAAAATGAATAGCCAGCTCCGTTAGCCTGCTAGCTCTAGTGGCTACAGACAGCTCCGTCACAGAGTTAGCCATCCGGATGACCAGCGATTTCTTTCGCTAAAAATGTTTGATTAATAACCGGGTCGATGGCGTTTATCAATTGCATTAGTATTTGTTCGGTCCAATTTAACGCCCAGTCTCGAGGTAGGCTGTTAGCCGGTGTATAGGCCAACTTGTCGGTATGACGGTGGATGGCTTTGGCCTTGACACTATTGCTAAGCTAGCGCTAGCATTCAAACACGACAGCAATGACTGCGCTTTGTCAGGTCGCTGTCACAACCGGCTACGCTCGGTCCCGTTAACCGGCCAACGACAGCACTCAAACAACTGTCAACAATTCACCGGGGGATACCATCGTGTTTGTCAGAGGATTTGCAGTGTGGGGTTATTTAACCAACGGACAAAAAGTGCGGAGGCTGAAGTAACTGACCCCATTAGCCCTGCTGCTAACAGACTCGTTTATGTATTAGCAATCGAGCTAACTTTAATAAACTAACGTATTCAGAGCTGACGTTAGCCATTTAAAGGGCATATATCGATAACCATTGTTCCCGAAAAACGCATTTTAAAAATTATTGAAAACGTTTCTACTTACTCCCCTCCCGAGGCCATGGTCGTCCACCTGGATTACTATCAATAAATAAAGAAATCCTAGCTAAATGTTTCAGAGGCTTAACCGGTTCTTGATTCTCTACGTTCTGTGATTTCACACGAAAGACCAGCAGGTTCCGTGCTCCTCTTTAGACTTATACCGTGAGCTGGATGCACCCTGCATTCTGATTGGCTAGAGGGTAACTGACAAATTCAACAACCAATGAAGGGGTCTGGAATCGGGCGTCACCGAAACGTTGTGGAATTTTAGCCAATTGGAAAAGAGTGGGTTGTTCCTGTTGTCATCAACTTCTCTCTGATTGGTCTATCGCCATCATCGGCCATCCAATTGATGCTTACCGCGTTGATACTGAAGAATCGCAAAAACATTGAATTGGACTTACTTTTCATAACAACGGATCTTGCCATAGTCTTATTAATAGGAAGAATTGACAAATGAATAGCAGCAACACAGTTAAAGGTGTATCTTCATAAATAGTATGTTTATTTTATATCATAAAACACTTTTAATTAATAGATAACAATAACAGTTTTCATCACTCTTGCTTGATATACAGTGATATATATCACCCACCGAAACCTTCAGCTTCACAGTGTCCAGTTATCTTGTATTACTTTATGTATAAACCACCACCTGTGTTAATTCTCAGGCTCAAGAAGTAAGTCCTTACAATATGGTTTATTTTAGTGTCCCTGTAGAGTAGACACATGTTTGTTGTGGGTATGGGTTTCAGTTCAAAGACCAGCGAAAGCTGATCCTGTTCAGTAAGTGATAGGCCATTCTTCTTTTGTTCTTCACCAGACTGACTAGGTAGGACGAAGTTCCCGTACTCTGTGCTGCAGCTCTGTGGAGTCCAGCAAAGGGCCAGACTGAGGTTCCTGCAGGTATACAGGAAGACCCCTGCAAAGCAGGAGGCAGACACACAGTTAGGAGAGTAACATCAGAGTACAGTAAATGTGATCTGCTTGAAGAATCATAAGACTTAGAGGCTCAAAATGTTATTGTCTTGGAAAAATTTTCTGTTCAGACCTATTGTATTTAATAAGTTTTGTTTTCAGAAATTTGCTTTGTATCTAGATCCATCAGAGACAGACTGCAATTTTGTTTTTGAGTAACCATCAAATTTTAAACCAAAATGATTTTAGTCTCTCTGTTTTTTTTCTTGCATACTTGCAATTGAAATAACTAAAATCTCCCTGATAATATGTATTGTACGCCTTTAATCCATGTACTTGTGGTGCAGGTATGTTACTTACAGTTGGACCTCACCAACTCGGTTGGCAATGTTAAAGTTGTCTAATTTCATTACTTCCAGTAAACATTACGACTGGAGTTCATGTTAACTGATGATGATATTCTCCACACCACCAATGAAGGGATACAACTTTATGCTCTAACTATTATATTTCTGTTTTAAATTAAACAAAGGAAATAATTGACAGCAGCCTTGTGTGAAATCTTCAGACTAGGTTGACCAACTGTTTTTGTGTGATTTGTCCCGTTGCATGCACATTAGCTTGAGTGTACAATGCTTTAATGTGGTTAGGGTTGGGTCTGTCTCGTGTGGCTTATAAAACCAACAACCCCACATTGGGTTTTACCGAAATTCATCCATGTATTAAGACCTGCACACATGTAGTGAGGTCATCTAAGATGCATTATGTATTAAGTGTACACTTTCTGCATTAACATACCACACAGCATAAACCACAAACTCTGTGAAGATTTGGTGAATATAAGAATGACGGTGTCTTACTCCGCTGAGGACTGTGAGGTGAAGCTCCAGGTCTTTTCCCAACAAGCTGCTGCCTCCTGTCTCCTGCCAAGCCTCCACAGCACTTCACCACACCACAGTCCTGCACCCACACACTCTGAGACAGCACATACAACATGGTGGTGTGTTCAAACAAAGGATCACATAATCCCAGTACAGATTCACTACAGTCCTTTGGTGCATTCATGTCAATGCCAAGAGTGCCCAGAGAAAATGTGATGTGACAGTGAATGTTTTACATTTGAAATAAATTCTCTTTCAATCGGTAGCCAGTAAAAAAGCTATTACAAGAAGGTGGTTATCAAAAGAGTCCCCATCGAAAGAGGAGTGGATTGCAATTGTGAAAGAAATATATGACATGGAAAAAATGACTTTCTCCTTGAACTTGTGCATGGATAAATTCACTACATACTGGAGGAAATGGACAACTCATCTGGAATAAATGGTCCCTCATCACAACAGGACACAGTTAGCATTTACTAATGTGATTGATTGTGTTTTGTTTTGTTTGAGTACATGTGGTACTTTATGCTTTATGATATGAAGGAAAGACTGTGCGTAAATAGAACTAAAAGAACTGAAATGTCTTTAAAACCTGGACCTAGCCCTATCTCTTAAAATGTACACGTCATATTGATTCATTCTCCCCTGTGTATTTTATTTTCTCCATCTGTGCCCTTTTTTTTAATGTTCTTTTTTCCATATATATTGTAAAACTCCTTAAAAACAAAGTTTAAAAAAAAAATCTCTTTCAATCAGAACCTGTAACTCCACCACCAGTGCTCAAATCCAAATTTATTAATCCATCCAAAATATTTCTAATTTGATGTCTGTATTAATACCCATGTATGGGCCTGAAGTGACTGCCTATGACTGACCTTTAGCTGCCTCTCTGAAACCAAGATACTGCAGTGACTGCCATAATCCTGTGGCAAAAATTACTTCAAGCTTGCTCAGCTGCATTCACGATGAATATACAGCTGTGTTATTAATATACCTGGGAACGCCTGCAGACTGAGCAGGAGGTCTCGCAGTGCCTCTTTCAGTTGGTCTGTCTGGGTGAAGCTGATACCCCTACCAGCAAGCGAAAGACTTTTCAGCCTTTGGAGGATACACAAATTTGTTTCCTGCTTGACAACCATGTCTGCACTGGGGATTTGTGGTTGGAAACCTGTAATTAAACATCAACAGGATATGATGCTTAAAACAACAGTAGCTTCAGGTGAGAAGAGCAGAAAATTCTCTCCAAAGTAGGTCATGAAAGTACCGACCTTTCTTGTTATAGCGGACCTTCACCAGCAGGTTGATACACCTGTAACGCAGAATTCAATCTCATAATATGGTAGTATTGGTATAGTAACATAGATATAACAAAACTTCCATCTAACAGACCTAGTGTAGTGAGTCACAGCTTGTTTCCAGTCCTTCAGGTGAGTGTGGTAGTGACCCTGCAGGAGGTAGGCAGCCGCTGTCCAGAGTAACATCGCCACCTTATCTTCACCTTCTCCTCCCTCACTCCTGTCCTCTGGATCCTCCAACACCGGCTTCTCTGGCAGCAGCTCAAGAGTAGTGTTGATGACTTCGTTGCACAGTGCCATGCAATCTGCAGGCCGCCCAGCCATGAGCAAGGCAGCGCCGGCCTCAAGGTAGAGCTCAGGCAACCTGGGGAGGGGAGTGGCCTCGGTGTGGACCTGCAACAGAGACACACAGGAAAGAAGATGTAACATAAACATCTTTCTTCGTTCGAATTCTGCTTCGGGTGGCTGCTTTGGGTGGCCCTTCACTGCATGACACTTATCTTTCTTTTAAAAATAAATTTAAAACTATGGTTGAGAGACGGTCAAGTATGTGACCATCTGCTCTGAAACTGTAATGTAGGTATTTTATTGTATGCACTGTAATTGTATTGTATACTATGTATTTTATAAGTAGGCATAGTACTGTTTTGTGTTTCTTTTTTTGTTTCTTTTTTAATGCATTTTAATTATTGTAGTGCTCAAGTCACCTGCCCCAGAGACTACGGTTGAAAATTAGCCAACTTGGCTAAACCGGCATGTTTACAGAAATGTTTATTAATGTGCATTGTCTCTGTATATTTAAACCAATAAACTGAACTAAACTAAATTCCCCCTCTCTCTACCTCCCCATTTCCTGTCTCTCTCAACTGTACTATCAACTAAAGGCAAAAATGCCCCAAAAATATACTTAAGAAAAAAAGAAAATACAGTCTGACTTCTTGCAGTATACACAGGATTACATCTCAACTCATTTTTAAATTATCTTGCATGTGACTCACTCCGTATTGATCTTTTGAGTGAAGCGCAGACAGCAGGTCCAGATAATGTTCCACACCTTCTGTCACCCTGCAGAAACAGCAACCACACCACCCATGTAACAACTACAGTGTGCACGTCGATGAATCCACTGTTCTTATCTCCATCTGCATTTGAGACTCTGAGCTCTCCATACTGGCTGCTGCCTCACCTCCCATGGAGCACACACTTCAGGGCCAGATTGTGGAGGACAGAGAGGGCAGAGGGGACTGAGAGCAGGTTGTGCAGTGATTGGCTGCAGAGCAGTAAGGGTGGAGAGAGGAGATGGGAACTGGCCAGAGTAGGAACTGTAGCAGAGGGCAACATCAAACTCTGTGGAACAAGAGAGGTTTCATGTTTCAGTATGCAAGTCTACACTTAAGTCAATATGCGTCAGTGTCTAAAATTAACTCTTTCGTTCGCTTTATTGAGCTATTCAACCACAGCTACAAGATGAATGTTTTTGAATAATTTTACAAGGACATAGCATGCCTGTCCTTGCCATGTTTATGAACTACATACTGTATGTGTGAGCGACTCACCGAGTGCAGCAGGCGAAGAGCTTGTATCTCAGCCTGTGTGTTCCCCAGCTGTCTGTAGATGAGCATACTCTGGTACAAAGCACATCCACAACAGGAGTCTGTCTCCAGCGCCTTCCTGTAACACTGCAGTGCCATTTGAGGTCGGCTCTGGTGACAAATGAAAACACATACGCTTAATACCTGCAAATGTTCAAACCTGTCAGGTCCAGGCAGGATGTATGGTAATTTATTTGTTTGAGTATTCTGAATGTGTACCATATGGGCGAGGCAGGAGCCTGAGAGGAGGTGAACATATGCTATTAGAGCTCTGGGTGCGGGCAGGGAGAGAGCTGACTGCAGATCAGAGAGAGCGTCTGAACTCTGACCTTCACTCAACCTTTCAGCACCTTAATGACACACACAGAAGACAACAAAACACAAGATTGATTACTGAGTAGCGGAAACAAAAGTCAATTTACGTATCACTGTCTGGGTTCAGTTTAAACAATTTTATTTAAAGAATTTCCTCTCACTTCCTGGGATTAGGAGCCTGTGGAGTGTTGGCTTACAATCAGCATTATAACAAAAAATGACACAGTAGATCCAAGTAGTATTTTTTCTTTTCTTTCTGTTTTTCTTGTTTGGTAGAATTCATGCAAAATAAGCAAATTGTACAAAGATTAACATGTATTTACACAGCCCACAACTGAAATCAATCAAATCGCTGTTCTGCAACGAACTGCATCTGGTCTTTCAATATATGTTAACAAAAAACATGAATGTTGCTGACCTTGAGCAATGGAAGTGCAAATCTGCAATAGTTCAACAAGCCTCCTTGGGTCTGTCATTAGCAGAGGGATGTCAGAGGATTTCCCACTTGCCTCACTCCTCCTGTCATCCCCATCTCCACCACACAGTGTCTCACACAGAGAGCACAACTCCTCCTGCATCACAGGGAAATCATGTAGCTGAGTTTTACAGAACAGTTGTATGTGTTAATACTGACATATCCACAGCAACAAGGAAGTACAAAACAATAAAGACAACAAGGCATAAACACTAATAAACGGACACTTCAGTAAAGTGGTTTGGTTTACACCAAAGGCTGAATGACAAACATTTTATGAGCTCAATCAAACTGGACTGAATGGGAAGATGCAACAGAGCTCCTTTAAACCACACCAAACACATGTGAGGCATGAACATATGCAAGAAACAGGAACTTACCTTAAATTCCTGTATAGGTTTCAGTTGGCAGGTGGCCAACCATATTGCCCACTGCAGACAGAGAAGGTACAGTACACAGGAATTCAAAGCTGCGTTTCCATTTAATTTGAGAACGGTTCTCCAAAACACAGAAGGGTCTGAAGCAAGAGAGTCCTCTCCCGTCGTCTGAAGAGCTGCAGGGAATAAGAGCAGCATGTCAGTGGAATTACTTCCTTTTTTTTTAAAGGCTCCATGCTGTGCACTTTTCTCTGGGTTTATTTACCTGCTGATATCCCTAACAAGATGTATCAATGGTTTTGAGTACCTGTGATCTGCCTAATATTGTTTATACTGCCCCTTTCTGTTGCCTCTTTCTGGAGCTCTAGCAGGCACAGGTCATTTGGCCAATCAGAAGAGAGAATGAGAACCTCTCCTCTTATTGGCTGACTGTTTTTGAGTGGCATGTGGTCGGGCCAATCATAGGCAAGTTACTGAAACCTAAGCTGCATTCATAAAAATTGAAAAATAACAACTGGTCACGGTGGGCGGAGTTACCTTGTGTGTGACATCACAGAAAGGAGGAAGTGCTATCTGCTCATCTCAAAGAGAATGTTCCTACAAATGGGCGGTGTGTGTTTCTCCATTTATGACCAGTTTGATGCATGGGGCAGTATATACGTGGCCCAGAGACCTCCGCAAGCACCAAAAAATAACCAAAATCACATTTTTCATGCCATGGGGCCTTTAAAGTATATTTTTTGGCGTTTTTGCCTTTATTTGATAGCACACAGGAAAGGGGGAGGCAGAGAGAGGGGGAATGACATGCAGGAAAGGTCTGCCTGACGCGGGATTTGAACCGGGGACGCCTGCATTGAGGACTGTAGCCTCTACATGGGGCGGCCACCTTAGCCACTGAGCCACGCACCGTCCCTACTTCCTTTTTTTATGTGTATCATTTTGTCATGATTTTCCAAAAGCGGCCTCTACCTCTCTTTAGTGCTTGTGTGAGGAGCAGCTCGGCTTCTGTGAACTGAGACAGAGCGGTAGTGCACACGCAGGCGTTGTACACCACTGATAGCTCCAAATGAGTGTGATCTGCAACAGGAGGAGCACCTGCAGGGAAAGGAGGAGAAGACAGAAGATGCTTTGAAGCACAAGCTGACCTTTCCACTTTGACAAAATCAGTCTTTGTGTTATGAATTAGATGGAGTACCTTGGATTTTCCTCAAAAGTTTGTGAAACTCGGAGGAATACCACCTCAGGTGGGACTGGTTCTGATCTCGGCTCAAGGTTTCTCCTCCTCCTTCCTGCTGCTGAAATGACAAAGTGAAAGCAAACTGATAACATGAACAGGATGTAACAGTGTTTGCTATATTTAGACAGTGATCTGAGGTGGAAAGTCAAAGTCCAATTACTCAAATAGTGTACTTAAGTCCAATTAAATCCAATTAAGATGTACCTCCTGAATGCTACCGCTCATTGCTGTCACAATATCATTTTGAGATAAAGACGTTACCTTTCACTACACACTGACTGTATATTGTCATAAGCTACTTCTGAGAAAAGATTTAGCCCACAAAACATATGATCACTAATTAATACCTGCTGCATATGTTATATCCAGTTTAGTGGTGAGAAGGCTCCACATTGACCTGCTCCAATGATAAAATGCTTCTTAATATAAAATAACATAATTGAGAGAAGCCATGCTGCTCAATGACTACTTTCTATTATGTTTTCTATTAAAACTTTATTGTTCTCAGTTAATTAACACTTAACACCTTAAACGCAGAATTGTTATTCTAATAATGTTTTACTGTGTGTTATTGCTACTGTAAGTAACGTGAAAAGATATGACTTCATCCACATCTGGTCATAAAACTGTATCTAGGCCTACTGACAAAACAAAACAAACACAGTGGAAAACTGTTTGTTTATAACCGATGGTCTTCCTGTGTTACAGATAGTAGTAGCGTATAGTCTTAACGGCTGTAGACATTGTTTGCCTTTTAATATACCTATTTACCATACAGTACAAGTTATTTATAAAGTAACCAATGTTGTCCAATGTTAGAATAGGAGTTCATATCAAACTGTTGTCTGAACGTACCCTCCATTTGTTTATCAGCTCGTTGTTTTCCTGGATCCACTTATTTAGTAGAGAGGTTGGTCGATACATTTTTGCTATTTTATGAAAAAGTCGATGTTTTTGTTGTTTAGTTTGAAGTTTCCCTCGCTGACCGAGCGGAGCTACCGACACCGGAAGGAAGCGCTGTGTGTCTGTCTCGGTGTCGGTGCAGAGCGGCGGTGCTGCCCCCTGTGGCCGGCGGGGGAAGCGACTGCGACCGGCCGCTGACTGCTGATTGTCCACCAGGTGGCGCCACGACAGAGCGGAGGAGAGCCAGACTTTAGTTTTGTTCTGGAAACTTCAATCATTAGGCTACAGTTCGTCCAACCACCAGACCGAGCTGCGAGGGGCCGATGCTGTTTGCCCTTTGTCGTGAACATAACGACACTCACAGTAAGCCTACAGACACACACAACTACACAGCCTTAATGTAGGCTATTTAGTTTCACTTTGAATGATGTTTGTCCACTTAAAAAAAAAAGAAATCAGTGGCCAAACTGGCATGTCCCCACCATCATGTGCACACACACATACACACGCGTGCACATGTAGGCCTACAGGTCTGAAGCAAGTAAATAGCTACAAGCCAAGGTCTTAATTACATTACAGCTGACTCATCGTTGAGACTGCCAGGACAGCCATTTTTCCAGTTGTCCCCCACAAGGTGACCCCCTCTTTTCTCATCCAGTTCCACTCCTTTCCTCTCCTCTCATCCCCATGTCCCTCAGTCATCCCCCCATCCATGCATCATCATGTTCCCTGTTGTCTGCAGCCTCCATTGTCCGCCTGTATCAAAGCCTCCCTGCTCCTCTTTTCTTTCATCGTCTCAAGTCTCCGAAAGCTCTAAATAGCCTATATCACTATGGGGGGGATATTGAGGGAAGATCCTGATATCCACTGCTCCTCCTCAGCACACACTCACACAGTTGCAGCACAGCACATTACACACACGCACAAGAGCTGTCTTCCATTCCAGGTCTCTACGTCTTTCATGTCCCCTGAGACAGGTTTCACTGTTTTCTGACATTTTCCTCTGCATCGATCTTGCTATTTTCCATCTCTCTGTCTGACTCAGTCAGCCTCCGTCTCTCCATCTCCAAGGACAAGGTCGCTTCATGGCAGGAGCCTCCCACCTCCTTTTCCTCTCAATGCCTTTTTACATGGCAAGATTTCAAACCCCCATTAAAAAGGCCATTTTAAAACATTTTACTGTGACAAATCCAGCCAGGGTGCCACAGAAGGGCGAGCTGCATTTCCAGCCTAAATTCGGCCGTTCAATACACTTGCTGGACATTTCGCAGACGACCTTCCACCATCTGGAGGTCTTATTCCGTCCTACAGCTTATTTGATCAGCGAAATAGAAATCCTTTTAGGTATGAGACTTGACTGGGATTGGACCAGACCTACTACACTATTATCACTGCAATACTTGATGTGGTTTATGAGGTTTCATCTGCTTTCTACTTAAAGCTTGTGCCCCTCCTGTTAGATTTCAGCCCTGAACGGCTGGTTCAAATAACAAAGAACTGTCCAACATATAGGCTACTGCAACATGAGACCCTCACTATATCAGGGCTGAATTCTGCTGACTCTGCTCCATTATTCTCATCTATAAAACATGAAGCAAGAGGAGGGGGGCTGACACATGTTATTTCTGTCCTGCATGCCCCCTGCTCCCCTCCCCCCGGTTCAAAATGATGAGATGTGGTGCAAAACACACTTTGCATCTCACAAACATGAACACACATAAGGCCTCTGGGATTCACCTTTGAAGATGAGTTGTGAAAAATGCAAAGTTGCTGAGGGCAGGTGAAGGGCTCGTGTGTCACACAGTCCCCGGGGTGTCACTCTTGACAACACATGTTCACAGGGGGAGAAAATGGCTGAGACCAAGAAATGAGTGAGTTCTGATCCATCTATTCTTCACCACACACCTCCGAGGGACGGAGCAAGGCATCTTTCTACACAGTTCCCCCTGCTCCATGCAGCGCAAACTCATTCACCCTGAATTTGAGTAATCAATAGGTGCTGTATGTGCTCTTCAGAGCTGGTCCTCCTCTCAGAGCATCCCTTTAGATCAGCAGAGACAGCTCAGTGTATTTTTCTGTGAATGCTGTATCATTGCAGCTCAGTGGACAGACAGACACCCTGATGTGCATGCACCATGAAGTTGCTATTTTTTGACAGCTTCTTCTTTTTCTTTTGCTGCTGCCGTTGTTTTGGGGTTTTATGTCAGTGCTGTCACATGTCATGCTTGGCCTGCACCACATCTGCACATCTGGAGATTAATTGCTCTAAAATAAAATAAGAAGCAGGAAGATCAGATTGAGAGAGAGATGAAAAGTTACATTTGAAGAAAAGGGGCAGAAACAAACCTTTTGTGTGTGTGTGTGTGTGTGTGTGTGTGTGAGAGAGAGAGAGAGAGAGAGAGAGAGAGAGAGAGAGAGAGAGAGAGAGAGAGAGAGAGAGAGAGAGAGAGAGAGACTGTCAATGGCCCAGCAGTTGAGTTGAGTCCCGGGGGGGTTGGCGTGGATCTGCAAACTCACACTGCAGCAGTGAAGCTACAGAAAGCATCAGCAGAACCAGAACACACTGCACACCCACACAATCAGTTCACCAGACTCACTAATATGTGTTTTATTACTATGTCTTCAGTTGTTTAAAACATTTTAAAGAATATGGTTTGTGAGAGCTGTTTATTAAGAGCCATAGCAGCAAATTAACAATGGTGCAGGCCTAAAATGACTCCAATCATTTAACACACACACACAGCCCAAGATTTTCTCCAGATGTTTTAAGGCACATAGAATATAAAAGTTGCGACTGATGCATGAAAAGCATGTTATATGCTTTATAAATCAGTGCTCTTTAGGATTGCTGTGCTTAATAAACCTCGTTAACACCTTTAGAAATTCAAGTCATTAACTAAGGGGCGATACACCGACGTTCGTGCGCATGCTGAAGAACAGATATCTCTTTAAGTGGAGTGTATGTCCTGGTGCTGACTAGTGAGTTTTCCCTCCCTCCTATATAAACCCTGCGCTCTCCCTCCTCTGCAGTCACTTCTCCTGTGGACCCGCCAACATGAGTTTCACAGTAGAGCACCACCTCTACGGCCCGACCTCCTACCGCAAGGCTCGGCCTGCGTCCGTGTCCTCCAGCGGCTTCCACTCCCAGCGCCGCCGCCTCACCTACAGCCAGCCGTCCTCCTCCGACAGCCTGGACACCTTCAACGGCGACATGACGCGGAGGAGCGAGAAAGAGATCCTGCAGGCTCTGAACGACCGGTTCGCCGGCTACATCGACAAGGTGCGGAACCTCGAGATGCACAACCGCAACCTGGAGGCGGAGGCGGCGGCGCTGCGACACAGCCAGGCCGGACGCGCATCTGTCGGAGAGCACTACGAGCGAGAGCTGGGCGACCTGAGGGGCATCCTGCAGCAGCTGACCGGGGAGAAGGCCCGCGCCGCTCTGGAGCACGAGCACCTGGAGGAGGACATCCAGCAGCTGCGCGTCAGGCTCGAGGATGAGGCGCGCAACCGGGAAGAGTTGGACGCTGCCGCTCGCGCAATGAAAAAGTACGTGGAGGAGTGCCGGTTGGCGCGGCAGGAGCTGGACAAGAAGCTCGGCGCTCTGGAGGAAGAGGCCGCTTTCCTGAAGAAGAACCACGAGGAAGAAGTGGCCGAGCTGCTCGCCCAGATTCAGGGCGCGGAGGTGAGCTTCGACATGCGAGACTCGCTGAAGACGGACGTCACCGGCGCACTGCGAGAGATCCGCTCACAGCTGGACAGTCACGCATCCAAGACCGCAACGCACGCAGAGGAATGGTTCAAAGGTGAGTTGTGTCCAAAAAAAAAGGTAAAGTTTTAAACAAAGATTTAAAAGATTCAAAGTCACAGAGAAATAGTAGGTTAGTGCTGATTCTCTGTCCATGGTGCTGAAGACCGAGGTCACATCCACAAGAGTTATATTGAGGGTGTCGAAGATAAATGAGCAGTATCTTGCTTTAGGACATATCATGGTTGCAGTTTAACACAGGCTACTTTTATCATGTGTGCATATAAACACATCCTGATGGTTGTATAAGCAATGTCACTCTTGTATCCTGCCAGATCGAGGAAGTTTAATTTTAGACGTATGAAGAAAATCAAGATCTTAGTAGAAAATGAGAAACCATCGGGGTTGAGACACTGTGTTTAAATGCTGCGTTTTTTTCTTCCTTCCTGTGGCTGCGTCGCTGCCGCAGAATGATCGTTTTTTACTTAAGCCAAGCACTGCAGGAGTGAGATGACACACAGTCAGGGAGGAAGGAGACTGTGGCTCATTTGCACTCTCACTTGGGCGAAAACAGTGGGTGTGTTCTTGCTCGCACCTCATGTGCATTGTGTCCGCCTCTGCCCACTGTGTTGATGAATCTCAAACTCAGGACCTCTACAAATAGAAAAAGCCTCAAGGTCACTGGGCTGTTAACAGTCATCCTCACTGCTGTATGACTGGAGTTTACCAAGAACATAGGAATAAGGTGCATTTTTAGCTGATGATTAAGAAAGGTAATAGTTAACTTAGTGACTTAAATGATCTGCTGTAACAGGATCAGATGCACCACTTTGCTGCTGATCAGTGTGATAAAACACAAATTAAGAGGCTTTAAAGGCCGAAAGGGGTATCATGACCAGCAGTTCAGTAGCAGCTTCCCCCCACTCATTGCTCTATGCATTGATCCTTGATGTTCATTTACATGCTGACAGACAGTAATGACCTTCTCTGTGTGCTGTCCAGCTGACTGCAGCAGTGAGGCTCATTCACGGACGAGGGAGCGAGCTGACTCAGACTACAGACTGACAGATGGACTCTGTCAAGGTCACTCAGGCTCCCAGCGGTGACTGCTCTCTTGTGCTGTCAGTACAGATCACAGGTCAAATATCTCAGGACAGCAACAACAACAAAACAGTCTAGTGTGTTTCTATGGACTGGATGAGAGGGCTGGTTTTCTCTCTGCTTCAGTATATGCAGGTCACTTCAAACTGTTTCGGGACTTGTGCCAGCTGATGGTGTGACACAGCAAAATGAATATATTATGTTACATAAGCGACTTCTAAATGCTATATACATCATCTTGTCTGCGGTTCTTCTTGCAGTCCGTATGGAGCGCCTGTCTGATGCTGCTAGGTCTAACCAGGACGCCATTCGTGGGAGCCAGGAAGAGATTGCAGATTACCGCCGTCAGCTCCAGAGCCGCACCATCGAGCTGGAGACTCTCCGAGGAACCAAGGAGTCACTGGAGAGGCAGCGCATGGAGAGCGAAGACAGACACCACGATGACCTCAACTCACTACAGGCACAAACATCTCACTTGATCTCTTAGGGAGAAAACACGTTGCGTACATTCATTGCGTACATGTTTTTGCGTGGTATCTGACCTGTAAGGCTGTGTGTTTTCACTCTGCAGGAGACCATCAACCAGCTGGATAATGAACTGAAAACCACCAAATGGGAAATGGCCAGCCAGCTGAAAGATTACCAAGACCTGCTGAATGTGAAGATGGCTCTAGATATTGAGATAGCTGCTTATAGGTCGGTTTAAAACCCACACATAATTAAAATATAGTCCTTGGGTTCTTCCTCACTGACTGTGTTATGTTTTTTTGTCTTTAAAACAGGAAGTTACTGGAGGGAGAGGAGAAACGCTTTGTGACAGGAGGAGCTCCGTACTCCTACCTGGAAAGCAGAATCTCTGCTCACCTGAAAGTGAAAGCAGAGGAGATCTCAGACACAGTCATCGTGGAGGAACAGACAGATGAGACCCAGGTGACAGAAGTGACAGAGGAGGCAGATGAGGAGGAAAAGAAAGAAGAAGAAGAGGAGGAGGAGGAGGCAGCAGCAGAAGAGGAAGAAGGCGAGCAGGAAGAGGAAGGTGAGGAAACCAAAGAAGAGGAGGAAGGAGAAGGTGAGGAGGGAGAAGATAAGGAGGAAGGAGAGGCAGAAGCAGAGGCAGAGGAGGAGAAAGAGGAGGAAAAGGGAGAGGAGGAAGCCGAGGAGAAAGCCGAGGAGAAAGCCGAGGAAGAGGAAGCAGGTGAGGAAGAGGACAAGTCCAAATCTCCAGAAAAGGCTGCATCCCCTCCTTCTAAATCTCCACAGCCTAAATCCCCTGCTGTGAAATCACCCGAATCTAAATCTCCACCAAAATCACCCGAACCTAAATCTCCAGTGTCCAAATCCCCTCCCAAGTCTCCTGCAGTGAAATCCCCGGCCGGAGACGAGTCGAAGTCACCTGCACCAAAGTCACCTGTGTCAAAATCCCCCGAATCTAAATCTCCTCCCAAGACCCCCGAGCCAAAGTCTCCTGAGAAAGAGAAGGCCAAGCCCGTTGCCATCAAAGAAACCCCTAAAGAGGAGAAGAAGGAGGAAAAGCCTGAGCCTGTCAAGGAGGAAAAGAAGGAGAAAGAACAGCCTGTGAAGGAGGAGAAGAAGGAGGAGCCCAAGGAGAAAGAGCCTGAGAGCAAAGCAGAGAAGGCAGACAAACCCGATACGAAGAAAGACAGCAAAGCGGACGAAGCACCAAAGAAGGAGGAAGCTTCAAAACCTGCTCCTCCCAGCAAGCCTGCAGAGGACAAACCTGCCGCCAAGCCCGAGGCTAAAGAGAGCGCTCCCCCTGCAAAGGAGGAGAAGCCCGCTGCTCCCAAACCGGCAGAGAAGACCGAGCCTGAGCCGAAGCCTGCTGCCAAAGCAGAGCCTGAGAAAACAGAGAGCAAGAAGGAGGAGAAGAAGCCAGAGGAGAAGCCTGCACCTAAAGCAGAGCCCGAGAAAACAGAGAGCAAGGCAGAGGTGAAGAAGCCGGAGGAGAAGAAGGACACCAGTAAAGATGAGAGCAAGGAGGTGAAGGAGGGAGCGAAGGCAGAGAAAGTAGAGAAATCCTCTGGCACCGAGGCCAAGGAGAGCAAGGAGGAGAAGGCCAAGAAGTAAAAGCCTGAGGAGCTCCATTCCAGGGCGACAGAGGCGGAGATGCCAAAGAACTGTGAGGGAGGGAGGGGAGAGCAGGGCAGAGAGGCTGGAAGCACCCAGCAGCCCAGACCGGCACTGTAGTGTCCAAAACCAAGCAGGTAACGGTATGTAAGCAATAGTGATTTCTGTAGCAATTATCCCCCTGCTCCCTAAGTATGGCCATTACACACCCCTGATGCTTCTGATGTACGACTGTAGTGAATGCAGAATGCTCTAAACTCTTTATCTGAATGTGACAACTGCCCTTAATAAATATCAAGTGCATTTAAACCGAATCCCGCTGACGGGGACCGCAGGGGCCTGCTGTACCTACACAAGCCTTTCAAGGGTAGAGATGTCAAAACAATGTCAAGCTAAAGATTGTGACAGCTATTGAATATAAAATGTATATTTAAGGAGATACAAATGTCTATATTATATTTACAGATACATCAGTATGAAAGACTTGAATTTTGCTTGTTGTGCACCTTAACGCAGCTTCTCCTGACAGGTGAACTGCAGCGTCTCACTTCTGGTCTGCAATGCTAGGACAATGATGATGTGCTATGTATAAACTGCTGAGATTATGCAATATGAAACAGTAAATAAAGAATGAAAATCAAACAACAAAATGCCTTTTGTGGTGGGTTTCGTAATCTGTTTACACAGCGAAAAACATTATGACCCAAAGTGAGAATTTATGAAAAAAGAAGAGTCAATAGTCTCTCAGTGCGTGAGGCCGTAAGGTAAATGCTCTGAGTAACTGCACTGCATTGCGGCTAAGGAGAGAGAGAGGGAGGGGGCTGTGCCCGCCCCTCCCCACGTCCCACAGACTATGTTCATGTATAAATCAGAAGCAGTTGCCTCCTTGCACAGAACTAACCGATTTTTGTCTTATTCCCCAGCTTTGCCTCACTGCACAAAATCATCAGCAACCCGGGTTTTTATATAATAATTTAGAATATTTTAAGTTGCATCATAGTGAAATAATGCAAACACAAAATGTACCCAGGAAATAATTATTAGTCAAAAATGTTTATATATTGACCTTAGAATTAAGAAATAAGTTCTCATGAGTTCACACGACCTGAATAAACCAAAAAGCATTAAAACTTTGCCTGATTGTAATTTCATTTTTTCACAATGTTGAAGATGAGAAAGCTGTATGAGACTTGCCAGAAATGGTTTAATTAAAAAACGATTCCAAGACAACAAGGCGAACACTGAAGATCATGAAATCCCTGTTTGAACAGTGTGTAATGTCACAGGCATAAAACAGCTGGATGCTTCCAACAGGATGAGTCAGTGAGAGAAGTCTGGGAGGGCTCGTGTGAGAAACCTAATGATCTTCATCTTCAGGCCAACCTGGGGCGACACTGAGTGGTGGCTTCAGCCTGCTAAAGGCCAAACACATCAAGTGCTGCTCCATGAGCAGACTGTGATAGCTGTCACAGTCTTTGTAGCTCTATGGACAGATGAAACCAGAGCATCAGTTCAGTTAAAGGTGATGAAATGAAGCCCACAGGGTAAAAAAAAAACACCCTGACTGCAGTAAAGCATGAGCGAGGCTGTCATGCTGTGGAGTTGCTCTGTTGCCTCTGGTACTGGAAACACTGAATGTATCCAAGGTTTTAGAGTTAGAAAGTCAGTCTGAGGTGAAGCTCACATCCAGCAGCAAAAAGGAAAAGGAAGGAAAACAGTGTTTTGAACTGAACAACAATAGTCCTGACCCAAAGCCTATTAAACACTATTGGTGAGCTGAAATCTGTCAATAAAAACAGGCCCCCTGCAAACTTAAGAGCTTCAATGCATAGTAATGGCAGAAACTACAAGAGAAGTGCAAAGAAGTTGTGGATGGCTACAAAAAAATGTTTAGTCATGCTCATTGCTGCCAAAGGTTTTGTGACCAAAATAGGGTAATGGTTGTCAATAAATGTGTCTGGGTACATTTTGAGATCATTTCATAATTATGCAAGGTTATTTTCCTGACTGTTATATAAAACTGGTTCATTTGCTTAAGACACTGTGCATTGCAGTTATTTTGACCAGTTATTTTTTATATGTATGTATATATATATATATGCACACACAAATCTTAATAATATCTTAATACAAATATGTAATATAACTGTCAGATAAAAGGTGTGGCTTTTAACTGCATTTACACTGCTGCTGGTGGTGACTAAACTAACTCATTATACCACTCCATGTCTATTAAAAAGCAGCTACACATTACATTTAAGCCATTCAAAACTAAGAACTAGTTCACATCCTTCTCGATTTATAATATATAATATATAATAATGATACTTTTGCCAAAAACACAGTGAAATTGACACCAACCAGTTTTATCAATGTGACTGCTAACAGGATGATCAATGACAGACGAAAGGCTGTAGGCAATAAACCAAATGTCATACTCCACAGACATGATTCTCAGTGGAAATGACTCAGCTCGCGCCAGCACCGAACCGCGGTGGCATAATAATCAGCCAGTGCAGACACCTATAAATAGAGCAGCAGAGAGAGGTGAGGGAAGGCAGGAAGGCAGAGGGACAAAAGAGGAAAATTTGCAGTGCACAACAAAGCCTAGATACAAGAGACCCATAAAAAGACCAGATACACACCCATTCAAGAAAATAACAAAGTGTTCTTTTATTTTCAGACTGGTAAAAACATTTCTAAAAGGCGATACTTGTGTGTCAAGGAGTCACAAAGGTGAGCTCGGGGGAGTTGGAGTCAGAAGAAGAATCATATGTACAGGTTTAACGATGACTGAAGAAGCCCTGAGGATGGTTGTACTTGAATGGCTTCAGACGATTTGGACCCCTGAAATTCAAAGGTAGAGAAAGATGTCAGATGTCAGACGTTTTGTATATTGCGTCATTGATCAAATGTGTGTAAGTCCTCTCTGTGACTGTCCTTACCTGACAGTGCGTAAACACATCTTTTCACGGGGGAACTCGCGGGGTCCCTCCACACTGTCATCTTGTCCCTCCGTCTCCAAATACACGTCCAGGCAGACACACAGGCGCGCAAACTGATTGGTCAGGAGCTGGTGTCCTGGACGTGGCCCCTGTAGCTCGTTTTTAAACACGTTCACCTCGCTCTCCATGGCCTGAAAAATGCAAAAGACAAGTCTGCATGAGAAAAATTACGAGTACCATCCATAACAGGACTAGACATAAAATGAGCTCATACAGAGCAAAAGCTTCCTGGACATAGAAAAAAAAAAAACACGTTATTGATGAGTTCATACCCGCAGGTTGTCATCGCTGCGCCCGCTCCGCTCTCCTTTCCAGCTGAGACAGAGGGAGAAAAGAGGAGAAATCTCTGGGTAGCGAGGGCTCAGCACCACTGCAGCCTGGAGACGAGCTGAGAGGACGAAACGGATACAGTTTGTTTTATACACAACACTAGGTCAAAACTTGACATCATGGCTGGACCGTGTGTGGTCAATGTGCAAAATGGAGGACAGAGTTTGTGTCTCTCCTCTCTGTGCTCACATATATAGTATTTTAATACGGCTCAATTCCCTACGAAGCTGTTCTCTTTCATGTTCACACACTGTCTGACTGCTGAACTAGGTTAACTAGGATCACAAAGTCATAGGCCTGGCGCCGCTGTTGCAGTCTAGTCGAGTTATCAATTACAGCTTCCTCTAGCATTGGTCATTATTACCTACCTGTGCCTCTTTCAACCACTCCCATGAAGTAGAGATCAGAGTCCTTCGCCAGCCCAGCCTCAGTCACATGACGTGTATATGGCAGATCCTTGACAGGTAGAGAAATATCACAGTTAGCTGTGCTGCCATCAGGGGCACAATTGGAGGAATACTTTCAGTAAATCTGATTCCAAACATGTATGTTTGTGTGTGTAGTATACCAGGTACTCCTGGTGACAGATGGTGGTCCAGCGAGCAAGGCGGGATATGATCTTGGCGGGGAAGAGGTTCTGACACTCACTGGAGACCGGGATGATACTGTGCTCTGAGGAAAGGAGGACGAATTATCTCAGTTAAAAGTTCAGTCTGTTTTTTTTTTTTTCAAGCATGTAGGAGTATTATACTACCAATTCAGTCTGACCTTGAGAGACTGGTGGCCCTGTTAACTCCCAAACATTTAAGTCTGGCTAATCTAGCATGTTTGTACTTGCCCTCTCTACAGAGAGAGAAAGAGAGGCAAACAACGGCCCAAGGGCCAAAACATGCATACATTAGTGAGTATTTAATGTGAAAAGTTGACATGTAAAGTACCTAAAGAGGCAAACTGCTTGTGCAAAGCCAAACGGGACTGGACCCGTCCCCTGAGCAGCTTCATGGTGCTCTCCATGTGGCTGGCACTCAGGGAACTACCCACACGCACACCCTGCAAAACATCAACACATATGATGATGATACGGCTGTTAAGACACAGGACATGCGCTCTGCTGGTAATGAGGCTCAATATCAACGCTCACCTCAGAAGCATCACTGGGAAAGTGGAGTCCTCCGAGACTCTGGACCCACATGTAGGGATGTCCCAGCTCCTCCAAGTAATCAGCAAAGGTAACGATCCTAAAAAAGAAATGACGGTTTAGTTCTGCTGGGATTTCGTTAAGTTAGGTGGTGTGGTCCTTACGCGCCCTCATCATCTGACATCCTCACCCGACTTTATCAAACTGGTAGCGATTAGCTGGATTGGGTGTCTCCCGTCCCTGGTCGCCGGTATAGAGGCAGCTGAGTAAAGTGTCTGACTTCAGCAGATCTCTGCAAAAGAAGACACCATCAGACTTTCCCTTCAGTGACTCAAAGAGGGAGTAAATGTGTGGGTTCATACATACACACACACACACACACACAAAACACACTCACCCTGCGCTGATGGCTGTGGTGAGATCTGTGCAGGTGGAGACCTTAGTCTTGACTGTCATGATGTTCAGATTCATCAGGTAGTAGAAGTAGAGATGGAGGATGCTGCCATCTGTGGAGACAAGATGGATAACACTTGGTGATGAATTAATCCATTAGAAGCTTCATTCATTATTCCCCCAGCCACCCTCTTTTCACTAATCCTTCCTGTGATCCTCCCACAGCGTTTACACTTTACACTGCAGTGCATTAGAGGGCAATAACAAGGTGTGGCCACAATGAATGATAGCAGCACCCGGGGGATGCATACTACTGTATGCCGAGGGTCATCTTTCACACTCCACTCTGCAGCCCAAGTGAACCCAGTGACACTCTGTCACTCAGAGACACACACACTGCTCAGTTGTTGGTTTTGCTGCAGTGAGACGACGGCTGGAGCTGGCAGCAGTGAGGAGGAGAACTGGGGAGAGGGAAGGTACTAGAAATAAAAGCAGGAATAAGAGGAGGACCACGGATGAGGAAATATGCTAACAGCTTTCTGTAGGTGCTGCAGAACCGTGATGCTGCAAGCGTCTCTCTCACCTCTCCCCCTCCCCTTCCCTCCTCCTCCCGTAAGTAGAGTTAAGCCTGCAATGCAGGTCTGTAATCTGTCACTGTTTCTTTAATGGCCAGCAGAGGGACCACGAGGGTCAAGTGGTGGTATGTTATCACAGCAGAGTGGGTCACTGTCTTTTTATTCCACATGCTATCTGTGAGGCTAGAGTTCCCAAATGACACAGTGTACACATGGGGACATTACAAGGAATGTAATGCAGATGATTTGTAAATATTTGGGCTTTAACGTGCTGTGTAACGATGGGGAATGTACTTGGCACAGGCTCTTACACCCAAAAGTATCAAACACAGATTGTGTTACCTTTACACTTGAGGTCTAGGCAGAGGGATAGAGGATGTCTCTTCAGCATCTCCCGTCTCTTGTCATCCAGCTGGCCACCTGTAGTCGGCCTTCTCCTCTTCTGTGAAACGGAAACACAAGGAGGAAAAGAAAGAAAGCAAAAATAAAATGCATGTTTGACCATTGTGGCATATCAATCAAATTTTAAAAAACAATTTGCCTCAGATTTCAGCTGATTACTGGGGAAACATGATATTCACTGAACCTCTCAGGCACTTTGGCCCTCTACTATTACAGAGAATAGAGGATGGGTTGAAAGTAGCGGATTGAAGGAGTGAGAAAGAAGAGAGCGTGTCAGATGAGCTTTCATGAAAATGGCTAGACACTAGACAGATGTTGTGTCTTAAATGAGATACTTCAGTTCTTACACTGACATGTAGTACACTGTGTGTAAGTATAGTAACTGGTGTAGTGCATGAATTTGGACACGTGACAGTGTCAAATCCATCAATGCTGTTGTGAACTCAACACAAATGACCAGCACAGTATGCGACCCTGTGAAAATGTCAGCTGCTTGGCTCTCTTCAAGTTAGAATACATGTTGATGGTCACAAATTCAGTGCACTACATGTTGCTGTACTTGTCAATGTGAAAATCCTTATGTACTCAAACCAGCAGGTTTGAGTATTTAAGTATGGAGGCAAGAGATTGCAATCAAACATGGAAACTGTATTCCCAAATCCATAGAAAGTATGAAAATATGTATTCTCTTCAGCTCTAGATAAACATCCGGGCAGACGTCTCACCAGCAAAAACAAGTGCTGCTTTGGTGCCGAGTGTGCATGCTCCTGTGAGCTCAGGTTACAGTCACCTCGCCGTTCTTGGCAAATATTTCTCAGAATCCCCGGCTAATACTCATCTGGATGCAGGAAGCGATCGATGGTTGCTGCTCCCCAACCTGCCAGAGTGCATGACAGCTAGGGGCTTTTGGGACAGTCTGTGTGTCCAGTGCAGAGATGGGTATATTAAGAAATCGCTGCACTCACTGACCTGAGGGGGTGTGTGTGTGTGTTTTGAAGTAAAGCCAAGCCTGAGACTCACCGTTTTCTCTTGTTCCTCCTCCGCATCTGAATCACTCTCATCATCTGGACGACACAGAACAAATGATTTTATGCTTGTAAAAGCTGAGAACGCATCGCTAAACATTACATCTTGACATACTGGCAACAACTGGTCAACAGGGCTGAGAGTTCATGTGCACATGCTGCATGTTTGATGGCAGACAAAAAGTAAAAGTGTTTGTACCCTGTGAATCCTCTGGAGGTTTGGACAAGGCCTTGGCTTCATCCACATCGCCACTGATGGACATAGTCAGGTTTTTGTCTGAAATGGAAACAAATGTAAACCACCGACAGTCAGAGCTCTAATGCCAATAAAAAAACATGTCGTCTTGAAATGTGGGACGTTCTCTGACGATTACTCACCACAGGCCTGGCCGTAGGCATTGGCTTGAACAAACAGGACATAGAGAGGTGGAGGGAGATGGCGAGCAACCTCAGTCTGTTTCTGAGTCTGTTCAAAAGGCATCGACAGGTAGTCCTGCACAGGGATAGACGCCTGACAAAGAAGACACAGCATAAATCATTATCATTTCAAGGATCCAATCATGATGTGGCACAGTGGCAGTTTAACCTTGACTTAAATAAAGACTTCAGTAAATAAGGAAATAAACAAAACGGTCAGTGTCATAAATGATTATTGAATAGTTATTCAGAACCCTTCGTGGTTCGTTCAAAGTTCAGAGGACGAAACCTTGATAATACGGCACACAGACAGTTATACCTGCATGATGGCGTTGAGTCCAGGCTGTAAGCTTGTCAGATGTTCCTTCTTCACTTCAATGCTCTTCTGGATCTTCTCCTTCGTGGCCTGTGATTCTTTGTATTTCTCTGCCAACCTGTAATCCAAGCACAAACTTTAACTACTGATCTGTGCATCCAAAAAAGTCTAGATTGATAGTTCAACCACAGCGTGCTACTAATGCACAGTGCTGTGTGCTGGTACCTCTTTCTTTGTTCCAGCTCCCAGTCCAGTCGAGCCAGTGTGAGTTGGTGGGGGTCGTTTTTTGTATGCTGGGGCCTGGAAATCTCCTGTGGGGCCTCCTGGTAAAACTCTTCCTCAGGCACCAAGTCTATTTCCTCATGCTTAGACCTGGGATGGGGAAACAGAAGTTAACTACCTGAAAATGTGAATATGAATTGACATTGTGACTGAGAAGCCATTCTTCCAACATAACTCTAGGAGCAACTTTTAATGAACTTTTTCTGTGTTGTTTGAGCTGGTTCATTATTTTTCATTTAAGCCCTTATTCATTGAGTGATAATACCACGGACGATTTCATTCAGAGTCGGGCTGGTAGTGGGTTCCTCAACGTTTTTAACGACAAATCTAAATAAAGTTTTTTGTTGTTGTACTGTTAAACTAGACCAACAGATAAAAGCTGTCCTGATGAAATGTTTTGAGTTTTACTTACTTGAACTCCAGACACTTGCTGATCTCCTTCTGAAGATGCATCACTTCATACAGCAGGTTCTGCAACTGAAGGTGCAGTACATCCACTTTCTGCTTCGCCTGGAAGGAGAAAAAAAAAAAAGACAGTGATTAATTCTGTTTGAATATACAACCCAGGTCAGTTTGACACAAGAAACAATATGCCATGGATCTGAACCAATTTTTAAAAAGAACAAGGGTCACTAAAGGTGCTTTTGAGGAACTAAAAGATTCCTGTGGCCCACTGTCGTCTGCATTTCCACCGAGGCCTAAAGTCCTGTGGAGATCATGCAAATCATTACTAAAGTAAATAACTGTATGTACAAGAACAAAGATTTCTTCTCAAACACATATTATTTTGATTATTCATGGTGAAAAACAAGGATCAATAAGTCTTAACGGGGCGAAATGATAAGGCTTGGCAGCTAATAACTGCAACATATCGCTCATTCCACCAGCAGACCAGCAGACAGCAAGACTGAGACGCCCCGTCGGCCTTGAGACCCGACGACCGGGCCGACTGCCCCAAGCCTTGGTCCCTCAACTGCCATCAGGTGGCGACTGGCCCCAAGCTGGAAACATGCCACGCACGAAAGCGGGACGGCTGATGGGAATCACAACATCTTGTTTCGGTGTTAAAAGTCTTTGGGCCTATGTCTTATCAGTAATACGCTACGACGTAATGGAGATAATAACTTTGTTCTATGATGGAATACAATTCCTCCATTTTTAAGGGGAAATCTAAATCTATAACCCCAGAACCAAATGTAGTTCCTGGTCTATGTGGTCAAAACACTTGTAGTTCCTTGAAAGGTTCCTGGGGAAAGCTCCTGCGGTGGAAATGCTGCATCTGAATTGAAACACCTTTAACGATAACAAACCAGGGGGCGTCTCAGCTCTCTCTGCTGACAGTAGCAGCTACTATTGTTAGGTTTTATAAGGAGGCAAATTGTTCAACCGTCCTTTTGTAGATCAGCACAAAACGGAGTTGACGCAGCACTTTTCCAGCAAATGAATGGAGTAGAGTGAACTAAACCTAAGGTGGGGTTTCTTTAAATATCTCACAAACAGAACAGCATTAAGAGTTGAACTCACCTCATGTGTCTGGTCTCTGCCTCTCTTCAGACGCATGTGAGCCAGACGATTAAGTTTTTTCAGATTCATGAAGTGGATGCAGCTCTGCATACGTTTCTGCTCCACCTCGGCACACTGAACACAGATAAAACTTATTAAGACTTCAGTAATGGCAAATGCAGAGGCTCATCCATTAGGGGTCATATATACAATGTTATGGTGCATTTGATTTTCCATTACTACAAACATATATCAATATACGCTTGTTTCTACAGTGGCAAACCAGCACCTCACCTTGATGACATCTAATCTGTAATGGGTCTAATGACAGAATATATTTGTGTATCTAGGTGGTAGGATTCATTTCTTACCCCCTCCTTGGCTCCATTGGCTTTAAGTTCCTGGATCTCACTCATGAGAGTGGCCAAACTCTCACATGACTCTTTGTACAGCTGGTAGTCCTGCTCGGGGTCCCGGCCGTCCAGCTCCACCTCCTCGCTGTACACACGTACATCCTGAATAAGAGAGAACACCAGATCAATATAAACAGTATCACAGCCCTGTCAGGCCTGAGCAAACCTGAGACCAGAGCTGCTGATGAGTATTAACAATGACTGCTCATGCTTTTATGAAGAAATGTTATATTGACTTTTGTCCAAAAAAACATGTTACTGTCTGATTCGCTCTTCCCAATAGTTTGACTTAACACATCTCAACAAGTAAGATGTGAAAACATAACACTCCCTGTAATGGAAACATGTTAGATTCTCAGTACTTAAATGTTTATGTGATTGTTTTCTGTCTATGTGAACACAAAGATGAATGAACATAGTTGTCTTTGTATTATATACTATATTGTCCACTGTCACCTCGTCAGTGAGGGTTGTCTGCTGTTGATGGAGGACGTACCAAGTCTCTCTGTATTTAAAACAGATTACAGCAGCACACAGATACCCCAGTGAGCCCCTCCTCTGTCCTGTTGTTACCTGCTGGTCTCCCTCCGCCCGGCCGCGCTTCATCTCCGGGGTTCCTCCTTCGCTGCGGAGCACCTTCGACTTTCGCTTCTTCAGAGCCTCCGACGACATGTTTGGCTGGATACAGACCGGGGGATGTACATAATGAATTATATTTCAATAAAGCTAAACCAGGCAACCGATAGCTACAGTGATATCACAACATTTGCCCATTAGCTGCTCGCTGTTAGCTCTGCGGTAGCCTGGGCTGGTTAGCTCATCGGCTACCTGCTGTTAGCTCGTCGGCTCATAAAAGCGCCTTCAACAATCAAAAGACACCAACCAGTGGGTACATCGTGTGTTTGGTGGGGATATCTTTAAATATTCACTTACCTCAGTGATGAAAACAATGCCTGAAGTTATTAAATCGTGTGTAAAAGCACATGCACAGGTACTTTGTTTTACCGCAGAGCGCCGACTGCGGACGGACGGAAGCCCTGTCGTGTCAAAACACCTACAGGAGTTACACTACTGCCCCCTGCAGGAATAAACGTAAATACCATGTCAGAAGGGGAGGGAAATACAGTACTGTATTAAAAATCATCTAGGTCAAAATGTTTTTTCCTCACTGTCCTGTAATAAAATAATTGAACAAAATTATAAATTCATGCACAGGATGTACCTTACTCCACTCTGCCTAAGTAAAGTGTTTCCTAACTCATCTTCCAGATGTCATCGTTGTAAAACATAAGGGGTCAATCATGCATGTTTTTTGGGGAATGTAGGAAATTAAAATATTTCTGGAAGGCAATACATGATCTTAAGGTTGTGGAAAGACCATTGGACATTACACCAACACAGTACTTCTTTGGTACTGAATTGGACAAGACACTGGACACCACACACAGGAAGAAGATTATCATAATATCCTATACAGCAAAGAAATGCATCTTGCTCAAATGGAATTAACAAAGACCCCCATAATTTGATTTGTTTAAACAAATCTTAAATGAAACTTTAAGACTGGAACAACACACATACGCTCTAAAGAATAAGGGGGGTGCCTTCCGGAGGATATGGGAACCGCTTATGGACCTACACATAATAGGGTTTGGCATGCTTTACAATGATTTACAAATGAACTGTGACCATGGACTGATTTGATTCAATTTGCTGTATTTTTGTTGTTTGTTTTGTACTATTTTTTTTTATTTTTCCCTTATTTTCCTCCTCAATTGTCTGTTCTGAAAATTAAAAAAAAAAAAAAAAATCTATATAGTATATCGGAAGAACCTATTGTAAGATTATTCCATACAAGCGGAAACATTAAGAAAACACACATGTGCTCAAAAGGTAGAGTTGAAATATGTTACAAGAACATGCAACACCTAGAAAAAAATCTGTAATATAGCTATATAAATGAGGTGCTTTAATATTATATTGCTTGAATATATGTTGATTTAACCTCTGATTATAACAACAACAAAGTAGACCATGGCATATGAAAGGGATTTATTCACAATACTAAGAAATGACACTGAAAATTTACAAAGTACATATGACAAAGTTCTGTGTACTTAAAATACATAAAGCAAACATTTGCCCCGCTCACTCATTTACACCAGGGAATTGGCCAGTTCACCCTCATTTGGCCATATCTATCAGACTCTGCAAAGACGTGGGCACCCAAGTCTTCTCTCCTTGGACAAACACAACCCCTCTGTCTATGTAGATGACAATACGCCCAAACGTGTACAGCTGTTTTCCCTCGTGCCGTTTGGCGACTAAGGGCATGAAGACAATGTTATTCTCCTCTGCCTTGGTCTGGATGAGATCTTTGAAGTTGGTTGGCACACCAGCGCTGATGCCCCTGTGAGCTACACTCTCAGCATCCCTGCGCTCCTGCATGGCCTCATACTGGAAGTCCTTTCGTCTCTCCGTCTGTGTGAGATATGCAATGTTCTCCCTTGCTCCAGGTTGCATATATCCACCTGTGGATGAGAAAAGATTTGTTATATGTTTTGATTGCAGTAGAAAAAACACTACATCATTACTTAAGTACGATTATATTATAAACTGCATACAATACTAACCCATGCCTGAAGAGACTGCACGGTTCATGATGTCCAAAGCTTCATTGAATTTCTCTTTTATGAGCGGCTGTGTCAACAAAACATCACTGAACATGCTTTTCCAACCGAGGTACCATTTTGTGATTTCCTCATAGTTAGGGCTGTTGCTCAACCACGAACACAGCACCTAAAAATCAACAACAGACAGACACAACAAAGACAGACACAATTTAATTTAATTTAAAAAGTAGTGTTGTGTTGTTTTATATATGAACTTGTTTTCTTTGCATTATACAAGGTCTGAAAACACCAGAATTTTTTTGGTTATTCTGACCTGTTGGTATTTTCTGCAAATAAATGCTCTAAATGACAATATTTTTATTTCCAATTTGGGAGAAATGTTGTCAGTAGGTTATAGAATGAAACAAAAGTGTTCATTTTACTCAAACACATACCTATGAATAGTAAAACCAGAGGAAGTGATCATTTTGAAGTGGTCTCTTAATTTTTTCCAGAGCTGTATATATAAAATACTCAGATATAGCTAACATGTAAACAATAGGGCTGTCAAAATTGCTCCAAAATGACGTTCGAATATTCGTTCTAAAAATAACACATAATTCGAATATATTCGAATATCTAATTGCGCATTATGCCAACAGGTGGACAAACTAGTACTACTTGTATAGGCTTTTTTTTTTTCAATTTTAACATCTTTGACAATGCCCAGGACATTACAAAATGAACTGGCTCGCGGCTCTCCCGCCCCCTCTAACTTGTGTGAGCAATTAAAGGTCCCGACTCTTGTCTGTATAGACAGGCTTCATTCAGTGATTGAAGCGGTGCCGATTCCGTGGGCGCTCCGGTGCACGAGGGGAGGGGGTGGGGGGGGGCATTTCTCCGTGCCGCGCCTCGGCCACTCAGCTGTGTGTCTGTGGGTAGCTCATGAACACCGGTCCCGCCGGTGGTCGCGGTCCTTCTGTGGTTCGGGTCGGTGATGCCGGTCTGCTTTGGCCCAGAGACCATCAGATTTTACCGCGGGAGGACTTTGGGGAGGACACGGTGTTGCTCCAGATGAAGACCGGGCGGGACAGTCGGCTGAGAGCTTCCTGTTTCTGCTCCGAGCTGCTGGAGCCTCGCGGGTGAGAGCAGAGCAGCTGCTGCATCCACACGCAGAACTCCGTTTGCAGAAGCTGAGTTATGTTAAAACACAACTGAAAATATTGTAGCGACCCCGCAGTAATGTTGTTGTTATGATGTCTGTGATTTCTGACTGACTATTAGCGTATGGTTGGATGAGAAACGGGGCCGGGGTGAGTGTGGGGAGGAGCAGAGGAAAAAGTGAGAGCTCAAGTGAGACTCACTCACTCACCTACACACACACACACACACACACACACACACACACACACACACACAGGACTCTGTCCTCCTCACACTCACCCCGGCCCCGTTTCTCATCCAACCATACGCTACCTGCCCGTACACATTCACAGTCAGTCAGAAATCACAGACATCATAACAACAACATTACTGCGGGGTCGCTACAATATTTTCAGTTGTGCAGTTGGCTATTATAAATAATGAGCGATGAGCCCGGCCATCATACAGTGCGCCCGCTGTTTTATTTAGGCCTTTTTTTTCTTTTTTCGTTTTTTTCCCCACTGTTTATTTAATATTCGAATATTAATTTTCACATTCGAATCTCGTGTTTTTTTTAATATTCGAATATATATTCGAATTTAGAATATTCGTTGACAGCCCTAGTAAACAAATCAATATGTAAGTATAGTATCCTGACCTGCAACCACTTAGTGAAGAAGTTTTTGTCCAGCAGGGACACGAAGCTGGAGGGGGACAGCATGCCCTCCCAGTCCATCACCCAGTGAAATGGCTCCATCTGCTGCTGGTGAGGGTTGATCACCAGCTCTTCCAGACAAAGAGCTGTAGAGGGAAACAGGAACCATTAAATGAAAATACATCAACGTCTCTCACTGTTCTGGCATCCTCAGTATTGTTATTGATGAGGACGTACCTAGTTTAGGGATGATGTTTTTCACCATGAAGGCCTCCCATGCGCCTGGTGTGAAAACATCTTTCCAAGGTTGGAGGATCAGCCGGGCTGAGGTGTCACTGGGATGCCACCGCTGCAACGCGTTGGACAGTTTGCTCCTGATAGGTGGGTAGAGGGGCTCTAGACGTGATTGGAGCAGAGGAAGCCATGGGTGAATCCAGGAGTGGATGGGCACCGTGTCGGTTAAAGGGTTCCAGTTATCCACCTATCAAACAGGAAACAAAAGGTTAAAAATAAAAACCAAGTAAAATGATGTAAAGTTTTAAAAACCAGAGTTTATGTGTCTACACGTGGATGAAGTGTGCATGTTTCACCTCTCGCTGCAGCCGTGGTAAGACCAGCTGCTCCAGCAGGTGATCCATGATCCACATGGGGATGAGAGGAGCCCACACGTCCACACAATCCACCATCGGCCCGACGATACGAGGCTGCCAGCTTGACACACAGGACCGCATCACTGGAATCCACACTTCCCACAGGACTCTGGTACGACAAACAACAAAAAACATGTCACAAACACATACAGCACAAAATATGTTGTAACACCTACTAAGTTGAATTAATTCACACAAACATATGTGTGTGTGTTTGCTTAAAATGACCTGTGGTAAGGGTCCATATTTGAGTCTGGGGCACTGGAGTGGAGGTCTCTAGACTCAAGGATTGCTCTCCACTGACCAATGTCTTCCAGGCAATAAGAGCTGTCCTGGAAAGGGAAAAGTCTCAAAATTGGAATCACATCACTGATAATTATGAGAGTATGTAGTTTCATCAAAACAATACAACTGCAAATCATACTGTACCTTCAGTGGGTCCCAGGAACGAAGTTTCTCTTTAAGTAACGGGTGAACAACAGCCACAGCCAGGTCTGCCAACCCCATTGTCTTGTATTCTTCGTAATAGTCTGTTTGCAACGTTTCAAAGATCCGGGCGCACTCCTGCACGGTGAGGGAGGAAAGTATATATAAGGGTTATGTTTGTGGATTTAAAAATGGAGCAGGGACTAATGAACTGAAACAGTCAGTGTGTGTTGACAGTATACATACCTGCAGGGTGGGTCCTTCCCCAGGGGCCATCTCCCCAGAGGGAAAACGCTCCACCAGTGCCAGCACAGCCTCCATTTTCTGGATGGCATCTTGCTCTGTGTCCAGTCTGCTCTGCAGCGCTCGTGATTCATGGCTCAGGGACACAACTACGTCTTTTTCATGCTGCAGACGTCTGGCAGACTACGGGAGGAGGATTAATATGATGAGAAAAGGAGAAAAGATTTCAGTACGTGGTAGAAGCAGCATGGAAAAGATTGACGGTACAAAAGTGAGAGTACACCTCATACCTGTAATATGTCCTGTTCTGTGAGGTCTATCAGTAGCTGCAGGTTATGTTCAAGCTCAGGCAGAGCAAAGCCAGATCCTTTCTGATCCCGGGTGGACATGCTTGGTGGACCTTCATCTGGGACACTGTGCTTGCTGGTCATCTGACTGTAACTGTAGTATACCTTTTGCTCTCTTCCAGTCATATCTATTACCTAGAGACAGGTAGAGATGTGGGGTAAATAAGACTCTGAGCCACAGCATCTTACAATGAATAAATCCTCATGATTATCACAACATTACATTCTAATTCAAGGCATGTAATCCAAGTCACAACACTCCCATGAGACTGGAGCAAAGGAGCGTTACTGCAGGAGTCTAACTTACCTTGACCTGTGCCAGCTCTCCAGCAGATGCTGCTGTGCTCCGCCCTGCTAGTTTGCCTTTAGCCTTCAGCTCATCTACAGTTTTGTAGGAGTACTTGGGTTTCTTCTTCCCGGCAGATGCTGCAGGATCCTTGCGCCATTGGCCTAACTCCTTCTGAAATTCCTACACAGACAGGAATTGAAAACAGTGACAAAAAAACGTTGATTGACTCACCAAATAATTTCTGCAATATTAAATAACAGTATTGCTAGACAGAAACAAAAGACAAGACAATTTTTGTCAACACTACCTTTTCCTCTTCTTCCTCCGAGTCAACCACAGGAAAATCCTGAAGACTCTGCTTGGTGCGCTCATTGCCATAAGCCCCCACTGCTCCCTTGCCTTTACGAACCTTTGCCTCAATAGGGTTTATAATACCTGCACCAAGAAGAGAGTGACATGTTAGTTTATCATCTCTACTCTTGTAAAATACAAACCGTTGCTAAACATCTCAATAAAATACCCACCTTGTGCATTCTTGCCCAAGCCTTTGCCTGGTTGGTAACCCATTTTCTGCAGAAGCTTCTGTCCGATTCCTTTTGTGTGCTTTTCCCAGTTACCAATGCCTTGTCCAGACTGTATGCCACCTGCGAACCTCTGTGACTGATGCCCACGGAAATTACCCTGCCAATAACAACACATTTAGTTAATCATATCATTTTTTCATTTGATCGTCTGTTGCAGACTAAAACAGAAAAGAGCTTAAACACACACAAAACTGAATTTACCATCTGGAGTTTTTTGGGCGCGGTGCTGCGAGGAGGGGACGGTGCTGGCGGAGCATCATCCTCAGAATCATTAGAGCCTCCGTCTCCTTTCTGCTGCTGTTTCTCCTCAGCTGCAGTCTTGCGCAGACCAGCACTCACAAAGCTCACTGGAGCAGTGTAATCTTTAGATCTAGAGAAGACACAAACAGCCTACTCATTACTCACTACTTAATCATTTATTTTACAGAGAACCGAGACACTCATCATCATATCACCTCAACAGAGATTTATTTATTGTATGCTTATATTTATAGCTTTTGTAATTCTGGTAATATTTAACTTTTTAATTTTTGTAATTTTTCTTTTTCTCCTATTTTAAGTTGTGGATTTGTATTATTCTGCAATATTCTTTACCTTTGTACACTGGAGCGCTATGACGAAAGAATTTCCCGCAAGGGATTAATAAAGTATATTCTATTCTATTCTATTCTATTCTATTCTATTCATGAGGGTGATACTTAAAATGCCTTTATTGATACATGGCTAATCCATTAAAGATGAATATAATATATATGATATGAATTTATGGTGCGAGTGAGAGATATGTAGTATGCACACACTGTTTATACAGTATGTTTTGCTCAAATTTCTATGTCATTAAATGTATGTTTTGTTGTAGATGTATGTTGTTAAATATGTTATGTTTTGTTGTAGTTTTATGTTGAATACATGTTGTTTTGTGTTGTTATTAAAATTAAATAAAAACAGACCACTTATTTTTGTGTATACCTGTTAAAAAAGAAAAAAAAGTGGTGTTTCTGTGTACTTCTTCTCTTGGGGTGGCTAAGATGGAATAAAAACAACCCCGTGCTTTACCTCTTGCCCCCGAAGCTCGGTCTCTCATCCTCATCCGAGTCCCTCTCAGCCCAGATGCCGTAGGTGGCCTGCTCCTTGGTCTGCCTGTGTCTGCGGCGGTCTGGGTTGAACTCATTGGCCAGGTCCCACTCTGTCACCTCGAAGCTCTCGATCTCCACTCCCTCCTCCTCCTCCTCCCCTCTCCGTCCGTACAGGTGGGACATCGACATCTCTGGATATCACAGTAAACAAAATACCAAGACGGTTCACGGGGCGTAGAAATGGAAAAGATGCATCCAGGGCTATCACTATGACAACTGAACAAATCCTTCAAACCATCGTCACATCCAGTCACATTTATTGAGTTTGACAAGACATTTCAGCAGCTGTGCGGTGTGGTCATTGCTGCTTTTTCATGAGTGAGGTCACCAATAACATTTTGCCGTTGAACCACATAATTACTAATGTAAATACAATAAACGCCAGTCTGCCGAAGATAGTTTTTACCATTTTATTTAAGTTAAACGGACAATAAAGTCCGAGTCTGAGTCAGATTTTCACAAATAGCTCCCAGTACTCATAACGTTACTAGACACAGCTACTAAAGAGAAAACACAACGTGAATTCAAGTTTTGATTAGCAATAGCTCACGCTAGCTAATATAAACTGCTCGCTCTGGAGGAAAACAGGCGAACTGGTAGATAATTAAGAAAACAACCTTTCTCTAACTCACCTGAAACCTAAGTTATTCCCTCACAAGGAGATCAGAAACACATTATTTCTTCAGTGGCAGCAGTGAAAGGTAACACAGCTAGCAGCAGCAGCTAGCTCCTTCGTATTACACACGACAACACAAGTACTTCCGGTGACGGCCGGTGTCCTGAACGAGGGAACAAAACAACTATTAAAACAAATAACAATCTTTTTTTTTCTTCAAATCGTGTCATACAATAAAGTTGATTTATTGATTATAAATCAATTTGTCTGAAAATTAGGAATGGATACAATTTTATTTGTAAAAAAAAATTCTTGACACCGGAAGAGGAAATTTGTGTCACACTGAAAACAGCCCCATGTGCCACAAGCTTGTCAAACCAAAGCAACGCTGAAATGGTAACTTAGTCAACAACAAAATATAAATATATATATGTACATCCATCAGATGTCAGTGTACACGGGGTAAGGGTGAAGTATCGTAGATGTCTGACCCCGGGGAGCAGTGGCAAGTGGCCCGGCGGCGAAAAGGCGCAGCGCGGAAACCAAAGTCCCTCCAGCAGTCAGCAGCTGCAGCATGCTGCCAGGAGCAGCTGGATGTCGGGAAGACCGTCAGGCGGGTCAGAGACACTGTGTAAGAAAACGTACTCCAGTCCAGCAGCAGCTTCTAAAATATAATTCATATTTCCATATTATGGATATATTATCTGAATTGATGTCTCAGATGAACAATATGCTTGTACTCAAATCCAGTCCACTGATTGTGTTTATCTGCTCTTTCTGCAGATCTGAGCTAAGATGTGAGGAATTTTGGCAAGAGTGGAGAGGTAGCTATACGTATTCTGGACTAGCAGCATTATCACCAAACATTTTGTTTTGATGGGGAGTGGTTTAGTTTGCAGCTTGATGAACTGTCAGGATTTATTGATTATTCTGCAGAGCAGCTCCTGGTGGCAGGATCAGTATCGCTCTCTAAACATCCAGAGAATGAGGACACAGAGGATCCTGCTGGCCAACTGGAGAAGGACAAAGAGGGCAGACTGTGTCCACAGTTGGAGTGTGTGTGCTACGGCCTTGGCTCCTTTTCCTCCTGTGTCTCGGCTCGCTACCAGCTCGCCATGTTGCTGCTGTTGCTGGAAGCAGCACAGGTCAGAGAAAGGTTTCATCAGTGGAATAAGAAACACTGACATGAGGCGCTGTTCATCCCAATCTATATCTAACGGCTTCTCTCTCTGCCCTTAGATCCCACTGAAGGACTGCTCTGTTTATGACCCTGCGTTCTCCACTGGAGAGAGGGATGTTTTGAGAGAGCTGGGTCTGACTGTTCTCACAAAAAATGAGGTCAGACTGATAAGAAATGTAACATTTGTTCCTGAAACTCCCCTCTGTGTTTCTTGTGTTCCTCATGAGAATGTGTTCTGTTTCTCTGGAGAAATATAGAAATAGTCACTGAAAGCACGTTCTGTTTGGTAAAGTCTTTATTGTGGTGGGTTCAAGACTTTAAGGGCAACCAAGATTTCAGAATTTGTTGCCAAGGACCATGTATCCCCCAAGCCTTTTTGTTATGAAATCATATCCAGAGCTGGAACAATAACAATAAGCAAGCACATAGTATATTTTTTCATCCAAAGGATGCTGCTTTGTAGCATATTTGTCAGATGTTCAAATAAATGCAAATAATTGATTAACCATAAACAATTATGGAACACTGACAAAACCACAGATGATTTATCTCAACAGTTTCAGGTCTGCTTTTTCGGTCACTAACTGTTCTGAACTGTGCAGGAAGGGAAACGTTTGGCAACAAAGCCCACCCTGTTTTACATGATGCACTGTGGGAAAGCCCTTTACAACAACCTTCTGTGGAAGAACTGGAACTCACGATGTCTTCGTTGGATGATAATTGTTGGAAATGGCTTCAATGGCATGAGGGACAGGTCTGTACAAGACATGAATGTGAGAAATGCCTTCTAGGAAGTGGAAGGAGAGATGATTGATTGATTGATTGATTGATTGATTGATTGATTGATTGATTGATTGATTGATTGATTGATTGATTGATTGATTGATTGATTGATTGATTATCATTTGTTATCTGCATCAACAGGACAATCGAAAGAGAGTTCAAGCGAGACTACAGCTACATTAGTCAAGCTGTGGATGTGTGTGCGGAGAGACAGCTGCCCTGTCCATCCCGTCTGATTGACGTCTTCAGTGACACGGCAGTCATCACCTTTCCTACCAGCAACCTTAACAGACTCCCACAATCCACCTGGGCAGAGCCACTTGAACCACAGTACCAACACTGCCCTGATTTGGAGATTATACAGAGCAAAACACAGAGCTGAGTTTGGATAAATAAGATAAATCTGGACTTTTTTTTATTGTTTCCATTGATGTAACCAGTTTTTAAATAAATGAACAATGAGAAAGAAAAAGATAATGTCAACCATTTTGAATTATTTGATTCAAGCTATCTCAAAGACTATATTCATAAAATTAGGAGTTTTAGTATCAATGTGTCTTTTGCTTAAAGCAGATATCAGCTTCGCGGCCGTTTCGGCTAATGCTGCGTTCGAGGCAGGCTTTTGAAACGGTAAGTTACAGCTTCAAGTCACAACTACGACTTGGTAGCGTTCCAGGTAACCCGTAGCTCGTGTTTTTACCATCCTGTTGTCTGTGAAAGTTCCCTATAACGGCCACTCGTAACTTCCGACCCGTGAACTCGTACCAGATCGAACTGGTATGACTTCACAGGAAGGAAAAACACAAAGTACGAGTTTCTTTGAACGCACCATGAGTTAGCAGCCCCCGCCCTTGTCAGGCATCAATTGGTCCTCGTGCTACGTCACCACATTCACGCGCATCCCTTGGCTGCACACACAGCCCTTCATGCCGTTCTCTCTCCTCATTGGATAACACTTGTATCCCACAAGGAAAATTTTCTCCTCGGGTTACAGCAGAGCAGAGTGACGGAGAGACTCGTGTTTAGGCTGAAATACTTCATGTAAGTGATTGCTGACGGAAAATAGGACTATTTAGGACTTATATTAACAAAACATTCCACTGATATCTGCTTTAAAATGGTCATACTGATGTTTTATTAGGTTCAATCCTACAATCCATGCTATATCCACTACAGACAGCCAGTTTTAATACATAGAGTGCATTCAAAATGTGTCCTGCTACAGTGTATGTAATACAAAAGAAAGTGTTTTACATTCCAAAACACAAAACTTTCTATTGCATCATCTTCTACCTTTTTTTTTTATTTCTTTGACAGAAAAATGTCCTCATGTTTTGTTTTGTGTAGATTGACTTTACACCTGAATCATAATTTTTATGAATAATAGATTTGTATCTTATGTGTGCTTCTGTTTGTCACCAGATTGATGTTAAGAAAAGACAGCACATGTTTAATACACCAGAGTAAAAAGTTTATTGTTGGAAAAAAATAACACTCAACAGTTCATCCCTCTCCCTGCATCAGTAATAACCTCACCACCACAAAGTAATACTCATCCTTTTACTCTCTGTTGCCTTATACTGAGCTTCGTATTCATTGGTTCAAATAACAACTAGGATCCCAGGGAGAGTTTTATCTTGCAGCAGTGACTTCAGAAAAAACTTGACTACAACACTGTTTCCTTGATTGATATGTGTTTACTCTTCAGCTACTCCATTGGCTGTGACATCTGTCACTCCATTTACTCCTCCATTAACTGCTTTTGAAACAACAACATCTGCCCAGGTCCCTTTGCTCTTAAGGACTGATGGGCTCACAGCGATGTCCCCTGCTCCATTTATTTCACCATCTTTCTCATCTGACTTCATCTCCTCGCTTGTTGCATCAGATTTCATCTCCCCGTTAGCTGCGCTGCTCTTTACTCCATTTTGTGCACTGATCTCAGTTTCATCTCCTGCAGCCTTGACTTCTGACTCCCCATTCGCTATCTTGACCTCACTGTCCTCACTGTCTCCGCCTGCATCTGTTTTCTCCTCATGCTGGTTTTGTTCAGCTGCCTCCACATCTGGACCGTTAGCTGAAACTGCGGCAGCGCTCTCCACTGACGCCTCGTCCGCCAGTTGCTCCTGTTCGCTCTCACTGTTATTCTTTACTGCAGGGCTTCCTCCGTCTTCAGCTTCCTTCCCGCATCCTGTTTCTTGACCAGAGCCTTTCTCCCCCTCGTTCGCAGTATCATAAGGTAGTTTGAGTCCCAGTTCTCTTGCTGCTGCTATCTTTCGTTCCAGGTGTTTCTGCTTATACTCCTGGAGCCTGTCACTGTGAAAACACAATAAATTCATGAGAGTTTTCCTGATTAGCAAAAATAATGAAAAAAAGCACTAGAGCAGGTGGGGCAGTTATGTATTCAGCATTTACTTGTTTGGTTCATTTTTACAGAGGAGAATAGAAAATAGATATCAAGCAGGAACAAAGAAAGTGTATTTTTAAAAAGCTAAACAGATTAACACTGACTGCTTTTGCTTATCACAAATATACTGTATTTTCTTTTTGTTAGCTGATAAGTAACAATGCATTAATATAGACTTGCCAAAATAAGTTTAAAAAACAACACGTTCATTTTTTTATCTTGTCTTTCAGAGACACATAACAAGAAAATTAGTTTATATAATATGTTTTAATCACTCATCGTGTCAGTATTGGGTTTTTTAAGAATAAAATCTAATATTTATAAAGTCAACATTTCAGCATTTCAACACACTTTAGGCATTATATGATACATATCTGTGACATTTACCTTTTTGTGATCCTCCTGATTCCTGTCACTAGCACCATTTGCTCCAAAGTGGTGTCAGTTGAGGGAGTCAGACACTAAACAAATAGAGGACAATAAGCTTAAGAGACATGTTTCCAATATTCTAAAGATTATCTCAGAGACAACCTGAGCTCCTCCACATACCTCCACTGTTTGCTCTGTGCAGTCAGGTCCCGCCTGTCTGAGCGAGCGCTCCACCTGCACCGCCTGCTTGGTTATGGTGCACAGAAACTCTTTGCTGCAGCGTGTCTGTGGGTGATCCTCTCCAAACTGAGAAAGAAAATAACTATAAGATAGCACACCCCCATACACACACACATACACCAACCAATCCACTTAACATGTTCTCTCAAATAAAGAAACACTGACCAGGGCAGTAAAGGCAGCAAGAGCTTCTTTCTCATGGGTCATAGCACCTCGGTAGTCACCCTTAGTGCACATCCACTGGGCCAACAGGTGCTGACTGCATAGACAAAAAAAAAAACATAATGTTGGAAAACAAAACAAAAACCTCTTTAGGAAATATCAGCGCAAGCTATAAGTGATAACTTACCTGAGAGCAGTATGCAAGTCTGAGGGCCCGAAGAAGGAAGTGTTAAGTCTCAGGGCATTCTTTAGGAACTTCCCAGTCTGCTCTCCTGTCAGCACCAACCCAAGGCAGCTCTGTGGGGAAACAGTGAGAGGAGTGTCATCTTTTTTAAGTGGGTGTTGTCTACTTGTTTCTTGTTATATCTCAAAGGGAAATGTGTTTGCTTTAGGTTCAAGTGGATAGCAAAAAGTGTCTATTTTTAAAGTGTTGCGACCTACATCCAGTGTTGCGATATAGGGATGGTCCTCTCCATGGACTGTCAGCAGCATTAGTCGAGCTCTGAGGAAACACTTCTGAGCCAGGGCAGTCTCCCCTCCAGCCAACACATACACAGCCAAGAAGGTCTACATAATACATAACAATGATAGGACAATGATTACAATGCAATCACAGGATACAGTACATACTCTGTGACACAAAGGTTAACTCTACTCACATATTGCTGGATAGTGTTTGGATGGTCAAAGCCAAGCACCCGCTCACTGATGACCACTGCTCTCAGCTGGATACTGCGAGCCTGAGAAACAGAGGGAGTCACAGTGATGAGTGGAAATGAAATGGTTGACTTTGCATATACAAATAACATGAAAAACCATTTGATGCATCTATTCAACTATATCAACTATTTGTGTTAGAGCACACATACAAAATAGCAGTGCTGAGAGAGTTAAAGGTCTCATAACGTATAGAGTGTGATTTATCTGTCTCTTTTTATGATAAAGCAGGTCTAAAGCTCTACATTAATACTCTTAAAACAAGCTGCCAGGGCTGTGTAAATTTGTGATGTCACAACTGTACAGTCACGGCCCTCAGCTATGCCTCATGGCTGGCTCATGTGGACCCATCCAACCTTGTAGGATTTGGTTTCACTCAGAGTTTATCTGAAACCTGCTAAATTCTTATCCTCTCTTCTGATTGGCTCACAGACCTTTTGTCACTAGAGCTCCAGAGAGTCATGAGAGGAGTTGCGAATCTACATTGAGACTGTTTTTCCCTCTTAAAACCACAAATAAATCCTCATATGGATCAACATTTCAAATAACAGACAAGAAAAGTGTAAAATATTGACTTCAACTGTCAAAAGTAAAAGTACTCATGAGGAAGAATGTCCTCTTTTTATATCATCTGTTATTTTATTCAACTGATTTATTGATGTATTGACAAGTAAATAGCACTTTGATTTTACTTATATGTAGCTAACAAATTTAAGTGTATCTTTATGCAATACTGGTCATCACTGCATCATATTTCTTTTACACAAGTAAAATACCTTCAACAGTAACTGTAGAGTAAAGAAGTAAATATACTATGTTTTTTACCAATAGCATAGCTGTGAAGTAATGTGGAGCAGCAAGCCTACCTCCGCTGTCTTTCCCTGCAGGTAAGCCACTCTGGCCAGCAGGCTGTGGCAAAAACAGGCCTCAGGGTGCAGGTCGTCACACACCCTACCAAACAAGTAGGCTGCATCTTTCAGCTGCTCATGGGCCTGATCCAGCAGACCTGCAGTAGGATAATACACAATAATATTTAATTGGACTTAATTTAACAAAAATAAACATTGACATCAAGATTATAGTCCAGTTTAATTGACTCACCTTTCTGGATGGAGATTTGTGCAGCGCGGAACTGTTTTGAAGCGTCCACGGTCGGCATGTTAACGTGCTTGACAACAGGGAGGATGTTGAGGATGTCGTCTGGACCAATGGGAGCTTTGTTTTGGTTGTCGAGCAGGTAGTCCCTCAGCCTCAACTGGTGTGGACATAGAAATATTAAACATATTTTTCTCTCCTATTAGCCTATACAGTAGCCTATCTCTTCTCCAGTTTTTACCTGGCAGCTATATAAAAAAATTACTATTTGAAAGGTTTATAACAAACTGAATCCACATTTCATTCGTCTGTTACCTGCACTCCAGTCTTCAAACAGAACTCTCTGAGCAGAGACACCTTCTGGAGGCCGTAGTGCTCTACGAGGTGGTTCGGACCGGAGCTGTCACAGAGAAAAATGACAGTTGTTGTAAAACTAACACTAATCCTTTGTACAAACAAACACGAGGGGAGAACAAACAAAGGCTTGGTCCTTACCCGAGGCTGTCAGAGATGTTGTACGTCTCAGCAGCGTCCTGGCAGACCAGGTTCCACAGCTCAGACCCGGTGAGAGTGCTCCAGGGCGTGCTTTCAGAGGCCCCAGCTCCTCGGCCACGCCGCCTTGACTTCTTCTTCATCTCCTCCCCAACAGGAGCGGGCGTGAAGTGGGGAACCAATAGGCAGCAGAGGAAGTGACTGACAGCCGCGGAGAGACTAGGCACATCCACACCCTGTAAAGACACGACCAGAAGCTGCAGTTCATTCTTTCTAGAGCACGTGGACTCGCACCTGCTGCTATTTCACCTCTCCACTTTGAGTTGTGCGAACGTAGTAATGCTCCTGCCAGAATATTTGGAAGTACCTGAAGGAAACTGTTGAACACTCTTCTCGTGGAGCGGATAAAAATGTCGCCTAGGACCGTTCTCTGTTGAACACAGAAAGAAGGAAAAATAGGAAGCACAGTTAGCAGAGTGGTTATATAACTAAGACTAGTTTAATGTTGGCTATTTTGTACATAAAACACACCATTATATGCCTCAGATGCTCCTTGTGTTCTGATTGGCTAATAGCCTTGAGCACATGGCCCAGATACCGGAGGTTGATGCCTTGCTGGTGAAGTGCCAGCTTTAGAGAAGCTCCATCCATTGGTGGCTCATAGCAATGTTGGCAATAATCCACCTGCATACATGTACATACATGTGGTAAACATGTTGAATTTTCACACACGATGTGTCTATTAAAGCATTTTATCTGTGGTCAACTTACGAAGGCCGGTATCTGGTGTGTGACGATGAAAGCTGCAGCTTCCCTCAGTAACCTCTCCTGCAGGTTTGTGGCCGCACTCTCGGCAGGAGGGAAGGATACCCCTAAACACAGTGCACAAGAAGCATGTGATGTTATGTCATGGCAAATTATGTGACTGTATGTGTGTGTGTGTATATGAGTGTTTGTGGTATCTCTGTATACCTGGACAAAAGACGTTGGGGTTAAAGCGCATCTCGAAGATGATGTCACTAACAGAGCCGATCTCTTTACAAGCAGCTCGCACTGCATTAGTGGCTCGAGAGTCACCTGGAGGGATAAAAACATTTTAAGGACAGAAGGGCCAAAGTTCTGTAGTAGTGTATAATATATTATTAAGTATTAACTATAAGTTTGGTTGCCATTGGGTTAGATCTTCTTCTTAGTAAGCATTTCTTACAAGCTGTTGCGCATTCCTCAAAGCCTCCGTTCTCGTCCAAGGTCTCCTTGACACACTGAGTGAACTGACAGTGTCTAATAGAAGCAAAAAATAAAACGTTAACTTTTTCAGAAAAACCTTTGAAAGTGGAGATTAAAAGCTTAATTTTATGTAAGACTCACTTGTGCTGGATGAAAGCCTGAACCAGCTCTGGTCTCAGTCTACAGAGGCTGTGAGGAAATGTCTTTGGAAGCCCAGAGTCTGTGTTATAACTCTCTGGCCAGCCGTCTTTTACACAACCCTTCTTCTCCTCTCCCTCTTCACAGTTTTCTGTCTTTTGCTCTTCTCCAGTGATTGTCTGACTTTCTGTCTCTGCTTCTGGGCAGAAGTTGGCATCAGCTGGGAAGGTCCTAAACACATCAAGTATGTAGAACCTCCCATCAGCTCCCAGCAGTCCCTGAGCATCCACTGAAGTGAACAGCGGGACCTTGTGATTTTCGCGCATCACAACAACGTGTCTCTGGAGTGAGAGAGATTTGGCAGAACTAGCCAGGAGTGCTAGTAGCTTTCTGCGTTCAGGGGACTCTTGGGGTCCTGCATTTACCCCGTACATCAAGCCTCTGAAAACCAGAATGAGAAAGATGTTAGCGGAAAAAGCTGGAAAAAAAAGTAAAACACAGTTTGTTGTTTGGTCCACAGGGTGTACCTCGCAGCAGGAGCAGTTTCCTGGTCCTGCTCCGTGCCCTCCAGCCCAGGGGCCAAGCCCTGCGCAGACAGACGTACACCTCTGTAGTCTACAACGGCTGTGGGTAGTGTGTGCAGCCCCTCCATCCCCTCCAGGTCACTGTAGGCTTGTACTCCTTTCAGCTCCAACCTCTGAGCTGCCCTGCAAGAAGAGGATGAGGAAACAATTAAATAATCCACACCATTATCACAAAAATTTTGTATAGCTAGTCCTCTTATTGGACGCTTCACTTAACCCGCACATAAATATAACTGAGAGCAAATTACTTCAGGTGTTTAATTTTATATATAATTTGTTTATTGTGGTCTGTTCTTACCTGCGACCCCTTTCCCCACCAAACACTGCACTTGCTGCCCCCTGGTTCATGTACAGGCCACCCCACAGGAAAGCTGGGTCCTCTGGGTTTCCATTTACTGGCTCCACAAAGCCATCTACAACAGTCTCTGCCCCCTGCATGACGGCCCTCACAAACGCACTGTTTACCTGAAAGGAAGAAGAAGGTAAGAGCAAAGGTGAGAAGAGGAGAAAGCGAACAAATAAAACACATGAAAGAAAACTGTTGCTCTCGTTGCCCTGAGCCATCCTGATGCTGTTTTGAGCTGGATCCCAGCTTTCACGGTTACCTGGAGCATTGCCCTGTCTCTCTGCAGCCTCTCCTCCAGACTGCCTTGTGGAAGACCTCTGGCTGCTTGCAACTCCTCATTCCAATCTGGGGCCTGCACGAGAACCACAAACAATTACACACGTAGTTACTACACTCAGTATCGCTTCCAGCAGCAAACTACAACGAAGACCCACACACATTTTATTTTAGCTATCTTTTATAATCACTCCGTGACAGGTCAAGTCAGTGAACACAATTTAATTCAGCTCTTTTCGCAGGATGTGTGGAACTCAGAGACCGTCACATTCACACCCGTCCCTGTGCAAACAATGGCAGATGGGAAAATGCTTCACACTAAAGGCTGCCAACTTAAATGTTACATTTATGTATATTAAATAATAAAATACTGCAACTCATACAGTAATAAGAATGCTATTGCACCACTTAATATACAACACAAATAAATATAGCATGTTTATAACCAGAAAAAATTCCTCACAGTGCCACTCCTGCTGATCAAGAGTTACATATTGTACAGACAGAGCTGATCAGACAGAAATATGATCATCTCTGAACGCTGAGGAAGTTGCTGACCTGTCTTGCTGCCTGTTCATCCATTCCCAGTCTGCTGAAGGTGTTTTTGTGAGTGCGGGAGGCGCAGGTTGGCCCGAGCCAGCTCAGTGTGTGGTAAGGAGTGGGCATCACCTCAACTGGTGGTAACTGAGTCCTGAGGGGAGAAAGATATCAAGCTGCATTACTCAAAATCCCTTTCACTGACAGTCATTTTTTTGTGTTGTTTTGGTCTACAAGTATTACATTTGGCACATACAGTACATTTATTCAAACCCCACTGTTAGTGTCTGAGCCTCCTTTAGGCACATGCAATAGCTTTACCTGTTTTTGAGTGTAGTGAAAGTTTGTTTGAAGGCAGGGCTGATGTGACAGAGCAGTTCGGTGAAACAGTGACAAACTGGAGAGGACTGAGCAGGACGAGGATCAAACACATCTTCTGTAGACCTGAGAGGAAGAATTGAATTAATCATCAAACAGAAACAGATATGAAGTTGTGTTGTTTATACGGGATTGCCAAGTCAAGTTATTGACTTTAAAGAGTTGTGATTTTCTTTACCTGTTGAGGAAGAAACCTTTTGGACAAGATGTGATGTCAAATCGTCGTCCCTCCATCGTCACCACAGAGATGTACAGGAAGTCCCCCTGCAGCTTCCTGTGTCCTGGAGGTGGGTTCCAGCAGCTGAGAGACAGGTCCCTCAGGTAAGTCGGGGCCTGACGAAACAAATATATACGGTCAGAGACAGTCATTGTGTGTTTGGGTGTGTGTCTGGGTGAACTAGCCTAAGTGTTTAAAAGATTGCAGGTATTTACAGTGCGTACCTCTGGCTGGGAGCTGTGTGGTAACAGAGCCATGAGCGGTCTTTCTGAGGAACCAGGGAGGAGGTACTCAGGAGGAGCTCCGTCCTGGTTGGCCGATTCTGTTTTTGTGTTGCTTAGAGAGCGTTTCAGGCCCTTTCCATTTGGTAAGCTGGAGTCTGCACAAAAAAAGATTGCACTTGAAGTTACATGCAACTTTGGAGCTTTGTATTTTCCTCTTGCGTAGATGCAAAGTGTGTGTGTGTGTGTGTGTGTGTGTGCGTGTGTGTGTGTGTGTGTGTGTGTGTGTGTGTACCTGACGTCTGTGAATGTGTGAGTGTCTCCAGTACGCTTGGTGAGCGCCCTTCTCTCAGCGCATCCTGAGGTCCAGATGCTCTCAGCAGCTCCAGGACACGGGCCAGATGGAGCCTGGCTGAGTTGGCAGTGTAGGGCTCTGGAAAGTAATATACTGGTTCATTTAGACAGACCCTCTTTACAATGGTGCTTTTTTTTCAAAACACAAATCTATCAGGGTGCGTAGCCTACTATAGGTGTGAACAACGTAGCCACAGACGAAGCAGCTTCAGTGTTTCAACAGCCAGGAGGTGAGAAACTAATTGGTTGGCACACACAGATGTAATCTCTGCAACTATAAATCTCTGCAGCCATAAACCTTGTTATGGTGTCTGAGAAAAGGTGAGTCAGCTGTTCACAATGACTTGAGAGAAACTTAAGTGTGTGCGAAGGGGAATGGTTGTGATGAAAAAACAGATAGGATTATTCTTACAGAAAGCTCTTAACTGTGAAGTACAAACACGGTACAGTGCAATTCCCACTTCAATTTAAGTGTTAATCATAAAAAGAAGAAGGTTTGTTGTTCAAGCTACTGGAAAAGTTATGGAATTGATTGGGACAAATCCCATTTGTCTTGATTTTACTTTATGGGCTAAAGGTAGACCAGAAGAGTTAACAGAAAACAAGTTTGTTACCTTCCACCAGGCGAACAATGGCTCCTGGTTTAAGGCCTTTGAGGCTTTGCAGTTCTGCCAGGGGATCCAGAGTCGCTCCAGCTAATGCCAGCGACAAGTTCGAGCGAGGACACACCTCCTCCCTCGAAAGCAGAGTCATGACTGCGTCTTGGACGAGCCAAAATCCATGGACCTAGAGAGAGGCATGGTTTAACACACCAAGGAATAACAACTTATATACCTGCCTGTTGGATTAACATTCACTACTGTACTCTGTTCATGAGTATAGTCAAAGAACACAAGGTATTTCAAGCATCACATTGAGACTCCAGTTTTGTACATGATAAAATGATAAAAAACACAAGTAAACTGTGCACGCAAAGATACAACACCAGGTAAAGAATTGATTTGTTATAAAAACTGTACGCTCAGCTATCTCTGTTTGTTTCCACCATCTCTGATCACTTAGGAACTCTTCTTACATTCAGACAGGAAACAAATATGGATTCAGTTTTGTACCTGCAGTTCAAATGACTCTACTCCCGCTCCCTGGATCTTCACAGGAAACGATGTGTCTTCATCTTGCTTATTACCGACAGCATTCTTTCCACCAGTCATGCTGATTACATCTGTTTGAAGGGGAAGTAAGAAAAACAAAACTAGCTGAGGATAATCACAGAGCCCTCCAAAGGACAAGTAAATAATACTGTCTTCCACTCATTACATGCTGGGAACATTTCCAGCTCCACTCTGAAAGGACTACAGACAGCTGTTATAGAAAAATGGATGAGAAACTGAATGTAAGAATAAATGAATGGATGAATGAATGAAGGAAGGAACTGAGGGAGGAATTATAATTCCGATGTATTATGTTCAGATCTGTTCTTATTGCCGAATCATTTCGCATGATGACTCGTTGCACTGAGGAGTCTGTGTGTGAGAGTGCCTGAGGCCAGGAGTGAAATTATGCAAAAAGACATGTCAAAGAAAAAGAAAGTGGGGTGTGTCTTCCTTTTTTCTTTTTTCTTTTACACACACTGGCAGAACCAGAGGGAGAGCAGGACCCAGCGTGTTCCTCAACCTGCCGTGTGACTAAACCTGTTGAATTTGCCTACTCGCCCTCATGTCATTTCGGAGTGAAAAAGGTCAACCACACCCAACGGTGGTATGTTTAGAGAGCAGAATTTTACAGCGTGTAAACTAACAAACCAATAACTTGGCACCTGCATGGATGCTTGCACATTACATGTAGATAACAACAGCGCAGAGAAGTTACTCAGGTCTCATCTCTCAAGGCTGTAGTTCATTCCACAGTAAATCTCCTGTTTCTGCTGTCAATCTGGGACCACTTTACCACTGGAGAGCACCCAAAACATAGCTTCTGTGTTTGTGATTGGCTGGAGGAAGGTCCCTCCTCGCTGTGAGTTCAGAGCCAGTAGCCTCTTTTCTGTGGGAGCTACTGCCTTAGCTACTACCACACAGTCCATGTACAGTATCTATCTTTTGTGTGTGTGTGTGTGTGTGTGTGTGTGTGTGTGTGTGTGTGTGTGTGTGTGTGTGTGTGTGTGTGTGTGTGTGTGTGTGTGTGTGTGTGTGTGTGTGAGTGTCTGAGTGTGTTAATTCAATCACTCAGTCTTGAAGAGGAGGAGTGGCAGGTTAAAAAATGTTGAGAGGCCCACTTGAGAGCTGGTAAAAATTAAAGCAAAAGCAAAAATTAAAGCACTTAAAAGATATGTGTATGAGTTTGATCCTTGCACATGAGGTGTGCAGGAACAAATAAAAGTAGGACTGTAATAGAGTAGGAACAGTTTACCTAGAGCTATTTCAGGTATGACACTAACTCTGCGTAAGAGTTAAAAGCACTTCTCAAAGTGGTCAAAAAGTTGTTTGAAGCAGCAAATAGCACAGGCCGAGCTCAGAGCAGCAGTACAGTGCTAAATCTCCCACCCTCCTCACATTCTGCAGCGAGGGAGGCACCAGGCGAAAAAAGAAGGAAGAGGAAAGAGCAAAACAGGAGACAGAGGGGGAGAGAGAGAGGGGAGCAGAGAAGGACAACATCGCAGGAGTTTCTCACCACTTTTGGCCTGATTTCTTCCTCCTCCTCCTCTCCTAACTTTGTCCTTCATGTCTGCGTGTTGAAGTTTTTCTTTTCTTGAGCTGTCCTCTTGTGTTTTCACTTCCCTGCTCTGGAAGTTGTTCTCCCCTCAGTGTTGACTGCTGGAAGAGTGCGCAGAGTGAGGGAGAGAGTGAGTGGAAGTGCGCAGCTGGATTGCTTGTGAGCCCAGCCGAGTGAAAGTAAATGACTGTTCAGGATTGTGACTCCTGCCCCTTTCTACAAGGCAAACTCAGCTTATCTGCTCTCCCTGTGTGAAAAGGCCACACCCTCTTATTGCTCCACACAGACTCATTACTCCCTGCATGTGTCTCACTTTGTTGGACTGGGTGTGTCTATGTGTTGTAGCCCTACTCACTCTTCCTTCCCCTGCTGGCATATTTCACTCTTCACTCCCTCTTTCTCTCCACCCTGGAGGAAAGGTGGGAATTACATTTTAGTTTTGATAGCGGTTTGACTAATTACTTTAATCTTAACCTACTTCTGACATTAAGCATTTCATGCTACAAATGACAGGGTGTGTTTATCTGGCTATAGCTACATGTTTAATGGTAACAGGAACACTTAACACTTAAATTACACACTTCCTCAATAGGTCATGGGGGCCCTTATGGATGTTACACCACTGACTGAAGGTGAAGTCAGATTTAGCTGTAAATACAATCATGAAACAAATGGGTGTGTCTGTGTCTCATGATGCATGATGATACCTCATTCTTAAGAAACCAATGCGTTCACATTTTACACATACTTAGGCAGCTTTCTTAGTTAGGCTCATAGGCTGTACAGGTGCATGCCATAAAATACCCGAGGCTCTTACTAAAGGGCAAAGTGAATCACTTTGCCCTTTAGTAAGAGCCTTCACTTTAAGTGAATATGGCATTTAGAATAGCATCTGCAGTATGTCGCTCGTTTAATCTGTCTGTTGGCTGGAAAACATGTATTTCCTCTCAAACGCACATCTGACATCTAGTTAGTAGTAGCCTACGGCATGTGCCCCAAACCCACAAGTTGTGTTTTTACCCCCTAATTACTGATTTCTATGTATGCAAATTCATAACGTCTGGTAAGTACAGTAGGCCTATTTGAGGGAGGTGGCTTCATGACGCTGTGGTGTTTAGTGTTGCCTTGCAGTGCCACTCGTAAATTTCAGGTTTTACATATAAAGCTCCGTTCGTTTCCGCCATTGGTGACATTTCCCATCGCTGTTTGCCCAAGTGAAATTGAATCATAATTACTGTTACATATTAACGCTTATCTTATAACAAGGTGCGATTTTATTAATTTATTAGGAATGTTTTTTATTCTAGTGCAAATGGACGACGTGTTGACGTATTTCGCCCTCTGATATTCACACATTGAAAACTCGAGCCTCACAGAAATGCCCCTCTGTAGAACTGTATTTATTCAAAACGATTAATTTGGTGCTTAGTGTGGTTTTAGTCAGCCTTTAATCTCCCGATAGTCTAATTTCCTGGAGCACTCAAACCGAGCACCGTTTGACAGGAGGCTGTCCTTGCTGCTAGCCGAGCTACCCGGAGCTAATCAACGAAAACAAACCGTCTAACGCAAACAAATCATCTGCATGTCTGCGACGTTGTCGGTGAGTCCAAGATAACAAATGTATGTTACAGCCGCTAAAACACCCAAAAGACATCCAACAACAGGCCGAGGGGACGGTGAAGTTAACACGAGTGTCCCGCCGTTTAACCATCACAACTCAGCTAGCATGATGAACCTCTCTGGCCTCTCGGAAGCATCTGTTAATTCATAACATTGACACACACTCACACGCAAACAAAACAGGAAATAACCGGTAACGTTGGCTAGTTTAGGTGTCAGTAACATTTTGTCAGTAGTAACTTAGTCACACATCCCTCTTAGCGTTAGCTCACACACATTATTTAACCTCTCTGTTTACATCTCATGTTCATTTTGCCCTGAGGACGTAAACATTATTGACTGGTGGGTCAGCTGCCACGGTGTCCATGTTTGTCTATGTATAGCAGCACCACTGTCTGACCTGTTATGTTATGTACTAATAGTTGTGGTGGTGGTTGTTGTTGTTGCAGGTCCAGTGTTTGAGTGCCCTTCCCCTTGGGTCAGAGCCGAGGGCAGAGGTCCGGTCTTGGGCTAATGTCATTCAGTCCTGGTGAGGAGGGGCGTCTGTCTCAGGCTGCCCCAAACATTAACACACAGGACTTGTCCGACAGCCCCACTCAGGCCCGCCGGACAGGGGACACACCTGAGGATCAGGTGAGCCTGCATGTGTGATATTGTGAAGTGAAGTGCTGTGTTGTACATTGAATATGCCTTTTTCATTTTTAGGATGTATGTTGTAATAGTTAGGCATCACAGATATGACGTGCAGGTTTTAATTATATAATAAGTGTCCTTGCTCTTATTGAATACAGCCGACCTGTATGGTCCTGTAAAAAAGAAAGACTCTCATCTCTTTTAAGTTTTTTTTTTAATTTTTATTATTAGTTCTGTACTGGGTTGGTCTCCTCATAAGGCAAACCCAGAGAGTTTTAAGCAGCCACTGAAATTTAGATAAACGTAACATCTCACCTCTATATACAGCAAGCAATGACAACTTGCACAAGTTCAAGGTACTTGAACTTGAAATACTCAAATTAAATTCACATAATTGGGATTCATTGCAATGCAATTTAAAACAAAGGTCTTCTTCAAAACTTCAAACGTACTGAATGTGACGAGAGAGAACAGAGTGACGTCTGTCTGTGCTCTTGTCCTCTTGGACGGAAACAGCTGCTGCCCTCTTTTCCCCTTTTTGAATATTAGTAGGGCAAGGCAGCAATGGTGAGCTTGCAGAGGCTATAGATGTGTGAGCCACATACTGTTCCCCTTTAAGGTGACCACACTGTACGTTTTTAGACACAGCACATAGAGGAGACAATATAACCAGCACGGTGTCGCAAGTTAGCACCAGAGTGTGACGTCTTGTCAGTGATAAGCGAAGAACACACATGTACCTGGATGGAACAATAACAATCACATAAACCATATGAGTGAGTGTGTTGGGGGTTTATGGCTAAAGAATTTATTTTGTTGCACGATACTAAAGATAGAAAAAATGTACCATACACACAGGAAGGAATAACTTACAAGGAGGTAATCTGATTTCATTCTCAGGACATGTGCTCCGTTCACATTCCTGTTTATTCTCAGTGTTGCACATTACATTCCTAATTGGTTTGTTGATTTGCCTGTTGTATCGTATGTCATGTGGGTGTTGTGTCAGCCTTTGTCTTTCATTTATTTTAACACAATGACACCGGAGCAGTAGTAGTAGTAGTACCACAAGCATTACTGGCAGCGCTGTTTGTGAATGTAAGACATTCACAAATCGTGGGTGATTTCAATATCCACCACATCTGCTGTAGGGACAGACCACTAGTCAAAGATTTCCTAGATGTCACTGACTCTTTCAACCTCACTCAGTTTGTATCCGGACCAACACACCAGCGTGGTCATACTTTAGATCTCGTGCTTGGTTATGGACTGTCCGTGACAATTAGTGATATCTGTGCTCTCCCAGTTTTGGATCACTCAGTTGTTTTATTCGATATTTCTATCCCTATTGTATCTGCTTCCGGGAAAAAGTCAGAATCTCTGAGGTCTACTCGCTATATTTCCCCCAGAGCTTTGAACGAGTTGACCTTGTGCTTGCCTGAGGTGGTCGATTCTGCCTTTAGTCAGTCTCATTCTGTTGATTGCTTAACTGAAAAATTTAATAGTGAAATTAGGGGTCTGTTGGATCTGGTGGCCCCAGCTAAGACTCGAAAGGGCCCTCAGAAGAATCCTATGCCTTGGCTAAATGGCGACTTGTCAAGTCTTAGAAAAAGCTGTAGGAATAATGAACGACAGTGGCGCAGTTCTAGGCTTGAAGTTCATTATCAAATATGGCAGGATAGTCTGACCACATATCAGTCCAGGATGTCAGCTGCAAAGTCAGCCTATTATTCTAATTTAATTACGACCAATAAGCAGAATCCAAGGATTCTTTTCGAAACAGTATCTCAACTAACAAACAGTAGATCGCCAATTATTCACACTGATCTCTCTGCTCAGGATTTTATGCAGTTTTTTGATCACAAAGTTGAGGACATTAGAGCTAGAATACCTCAGCCCAAGGGATTAAACTGTGTCGCCTCAGTGCCCTGTTTTCCTGAACAAGGCTTCTGTACGTTTGAGCATATCTCGTTGGCTGTGCTTACCGATATTGTTATGGCTGCAAGAAGTACTACCTGTTCTCTTGACCCTCTGCCAGCATGGGTTGTTAAGGAACTCTGGTCAACATTAGGTCTCCATATATTATCCATCCTTAACCTCTCCCTCTCTACAGGGGTTTTTCCTGCATGCTTTAAGGCTGCTGTGGTCAAACCTTTGTTAAAGAAACCACACCTTGACAGTAACTCCTTAGCAAATTACAGACCCGTCTCGAACTTAGCCTTTTTATCAAAAATCTTGGAGAAAGTAGTTTCAATCCAGTTTATAAATTTTTTGTCATCAAATGAATTATTTGAACCATTACAGTCTGCTTTCCGTGCCAATCATTCCACCGAAACAGCTCTCACAAAAGTTGTTAACGACCTACTATTAGCCATGGACTCAGTTTCAACATCGGTTCTTCTATTATTAGATCTTAGCGCTGCGTTCAATACTGTGGATCACTGCATACTATTGGACAGGCTGAAAAATTACTTTGGCATCTCTGGTCAGGTAGTTGCATGGCTGACATCTTATCTGTCAGGGAGATCTCAACGTGTTCTTTATAACAATGTTTTTTCTGATCCTTGTCCTGTTATCCATGTGGTTCCACAGGGCTCCGTCCTGGGGCCATTACTATTTTCATTGTACTTAGCACCACTCGGTCAGATTCTACGTTCTTTTGGGATTGTCTTTCATTGTTATGCCGACGATGTGCAAATTTTTATGCCAGTGGTTGCAGGAAGAAGGTCGGACTGTGACAAACTCATAGCCTGTCTGAGTGCAGTGAAGTCTTGGCTATCAACCAACTTCCTGCTACTAAACTCAGCTAAAACTGAGATGATAGCTATTGGACCCCCGACTTACAGACAACAGTTTGATCATTTCTATCTATCCTTCGACAACGATATCATACATTCTATAGAGTAAAGAATCTCGGTGTTGTCCTGGATCAGTCCCTTTCATTTGATTTACATATAAGAGGTGACACGTGTTGCATTTCTTCACCTACGAAATATAGCCAAGATCAGACAAATTCTGTCAATGAAAGATGCCGAGGTCCTTATTCACGCCTTTGTTACATCTAGGATTGATTACTGTAATGTCCTCTTATCTGGACTATCCAAGAAGAGCCTTCATGGATTACAAATGGTTCAGAATACTGCAGCCCGTATTTTGTCTGGCTCATCTAGGTATGAGCACATTACGCCAGTGCTGGCTTCTCTTCATTGGCTCCCTATTCAGTTTAGAGCAGATTTTAAGGTGCTTTTACTAACATTTAAAATCTTAAACGGCTTGGCACCTTTGTACTTGAGTGATTTAATTAATGTGTATGTACCCACACGGTCTCTACGCTCCCATAGGAGTGTGTCTCTTTGTGTTCCAAAGGTTAGGAAAAAGACGGTTGGTGAGCGTGCCTTTTCCTATCGTGCTCCAACACTGTGGAACAATCTCCCTTTGGACATCAGGCAGGCCTGTTCAATTGGGGTTTTTAAAACAAAGCTTAAGACCCACTTATTTACCGTTGCATATGGGTCTTTTTATGGGTTTTCATTATTAAAATCCTGCCCTGTTTTAAGTATGTTCTGTATTTTGTTGTTTTGGAATGTCTCTGCTTGTAAACTGCAAGCAGTTTTGATGTGTTGTACAGCACTTTGATGTAAAGCGCTTTATAAATAAAATTATTATTATTATTATTCAGTGGAAATAGATCCAGTTCTTATACAGCTGTAGCTGTGGCTGTGTCAGTCGTGGAAAGAAGAGGAGACAAGAGATAGCTTGTAGAGGGGAAAGAATAAAACAGGGCTTTGTGCTTCCGGCCTAGAGGAGGTCTGATCCTTTCCTGTGTGACTGTCCTTTGCTTTGTCTGATGGTCTCAGGTTCCTCGATAGGAGCCTAATAGAAGAGTGCAGACTTAGCTCAGACTTTAGTATTTACTTATTCTTGAAGCTGCAGAGTTGCACAGTGAGCTGTTCTACCAAGGGCAAACACAGCAGGTATATGTTTAATGTGTACATCAGGCATTGAATTTTAACCTGGTAATGAGGAAATATTGCTGACAATAAGAACGAATTTTGATTTAATGTCTTGAGTATGCTTGTGTTATTATTTTTTCCAGGTGTTGCCTGTGGTGGATGAGGCATCTCCTTCTTCCACATCTTCCTTCGAGATGCTTGACATGGAGTCACCCCCAGCTCCTTACAAAGAAGTACAGCCTCATTGGTTCTTTTGTCGACGGGCTGATGACAGCACCTCCTGGCTTCCTTTCAGCATGGAGGACTCTGAGAAACTAGAAAGGGCCTCCAACAATGGTAAGGGCGTTATGTTTTACACACACTGAATAATATGCGTTTTGTTTAAATGCTTTAATAGAGTATATTTGTGAAAAGAACAAAAGAAGAGTGACGAGTTTACTACAAACAGCTGTGAAAAGGATAAAATGTTAAATTAATACTCTTGCCAGCACTGGCCTGATGCCCACCAGGACACTCAAGTCTCATGACAGGACATGCTCACTGTTACTAGGTGTTGACGGCAAATTAAGGTTTCAGGGTGGTTTTATGTGTTTTGTCAATAGGCAGTCATTTGTGGAAAGTTAAAGGAAGTAATTAAATGCAGAGTTGGCATGTGTGGTATCCATATTTAAACCTGAAGTTAAATGACTACTTAAAAACATACACAACTTCCTCAAGAGAAACTGTTAATTGAATAGATTTGATTTTTAAATGAGTGCCAGACATTATGATAAAAAATGATATTGCTGTAATGTCTGTTGGTAAATAGTGAGCAGCTAGCAGCTAGTTAGCTCTGCATAAAGACTGAAAATGTGGGGAAAATCCTGCATAACAGCACCCCTGAAGCTCAGTAATTAACACGTTGCACCTCATGTGTCCAAAAGGTTCATTCATGTAATGGTTTTATAAAGCGTCATGGAGGCTACTAGACTGCACGTAACTACTGCCAAGGAAAGCAATCAAAAGCAGCAATGATATTAATAAAAGGCTTAGTAAACAAGTTCCTCTTGGTATTATAAAGAGTACCATCTAGAGCTGCTCTATGTATCTATATACAGTACTATATAAAACGTGTCTCTCCCTATGAGAGTGTACAGTTATTCTCTGTAATACAAGACAAAATGGCAGTGTCTCTGCCCACAAAATATTCCAGAGAACTGAACTCAGTCTCCTAATGATGCTGCTACAGAAGTCCAAGGTCAGTGAGCCATAATTGCTGCAAAGTAACACCAAAGCCTTGTGGTTAAGTTCTCAGTCATCAGAGTTTTGATTGAAGAGTAACTTACTTGGCGTTCCCATAAACAACTATTTCATTTACTGTTTTCCTCCATGCGTCTGAAACAAACATCACATCTGGGAACATGTTCTTACAATTCAAAAGCTGTTGAGCACGACGCTGTTGTACATAGTTGTCCTCACAGAACATTTTCCTTTGGTTCTCACATCTACTTGTGTATGTTTACTTTTGCAGGAGGAGACAAGGGCGAGGAGGTGGTGGTAGCGGTGGATGGAGAACGGTACGATGTGCATGTCAAGGAGAGGAAGCGCTATGCCGTGTACTGGGAGCAGGGTCCCACTGAAGTCCGTCGCTGTACCTGGTTCTACAAAGGAGATAAAGACACCCGCTTCATGCCGTACCCCGAAGACTTCAGCAAAAATCTGGAGGTAGTCGGACACTGACATTGTACTTAAACCACCAAATCATACACCCCTGCAGCTTTTCACTGCATTCTCTTCCTAACTCTGCCTGTGCCTCAGTTATATTCGTCTGTCTTTGATTCCTCCCCCTACGCATCCTCCAATCTTTCAGGAGGCTTATATGATAGCAGTGACCGTGGACGAATGGAAGAGGAAACTGGAGTTCCCCACTGGAGAGACTGTTATTTTACACAATCCCAAAGTAAGTCCTGATTTTAAAATATCATCACGAACAGTATGATTGCATACCCATACTACAAACCTACACAACAAGTGAATATACTGTATATTTTGTTAGGTATATTGTCTTCCTCTCATAAAATCTCCACTCTTTCATCTCCCTGCTCCTCACTCAGCTGATAATGCAATATCAGCCAATAGGATTGCAGGACGAGTGGATGTCTTCCCCCTCGGAGCAAACACGCCCTCGAACAGTCAAGAGGGGAGTGGAGAACATCTCTGTAGAAATACCCGATGGTGTGTGTGTAGGAATCTGCAATATAATTTGTTTTTAGGAAGTATTACCTACAGTCAACTAGGTAATGTGCTCATCATTATTCTGTGTTCCCAGGTGAACCAGAAAAAGTGGACCACCTTGTCTTTATGGTGCACGGCATTGGTCCTGCGTGTGACCTGCGCTTCAGATCCATCATACAGTGTGGTAGGTGTATGTATACTCATTATTTACGTACAAGCGTACATTAATGTGTATTCATGACTTCTCTATCTCTATCTTTCCCCAGTAAATGACTTCAGGAGTGCCTCCCTGTCCCTCCTGGCCTCTCATTATAAGCGTGCTCAGCAGGACGGTCAGGTAGGCAGAGTGGAGTTCCTCCCAGTCAACTGGCACAGCGCTCTACACGGGGATGCCACTGGGGTGGATGAGTAAGTAAGAGGAGGGGTGGAGAGAGAGTTAACAGGTTGTGCAATACTTAATGCTACTGATACTCATGAAACTTGGATTTTCTGTGCTTCAAACTCTGGCTAACTGCATTTTATGTTCTCCCACCTTCTTTGCCTCCCAGGGACATTCAGAGGATCACCCTTCCCAGTATCAGCAGGCTGAGACATTTCACCAACGACACTCTGCTCGACCTGTTTTTCTACAACAGTCCCACCTACTGCCAGACCATCGTGGACACAGTAGCGTCAGAGATCAATAGGCTGCACTCCCTCTTCAAACAGAGGCACCCAGAATTCAACGGGGCAGTTACAGTAGTTGGCCACAGCCTAGGTTAGAGATACAGAAACACACATACAGTTACAAACAAGTGCAACATAAAAATACTGACTTTAGACATACTGAGTCCTCTTTTCGTGTCCTTAGGTTCGCTGATCCTATTTGACCTGTTAACCAATCAGCGGACTGGGACTGAAACCAGAAAGGGGGTACGTTTACAGTCACAAAAGACAAAATCAATATAGTGCTAAAAATATCACATATTTCTATGTACCGGTATGTAGAAAACTGATCTCCCATTCTCCCCCTCCCTGTACTCCAGGTGCCTTCTGGTGAGCCGTGTCGTCTCAACTGCGACACACTGGAGCAGACTCTGGCCAGGCTGGGCCTACAGCAATACTTGGACACACTGCAGGCAGAAAACCTTGACCTGGAGTCACTGGTAATACAAACACACACACATAGTGGGCATATAAAGTGTATTAGATGGTTAACAATGTATGTTTCTCTTCTTTTAGGCTCTTTGCCATGATAGTGATCTTAAAGTTTTAGGAATCCCTCTTGGACCTCGGAAGAAGATCCTGAACTACGTCAAGAGAAAATGGATTCCAGAGGTAAGACACAGAAATGTGTGTATTTAATCTGGTTAATTTAGTTAATTTAGTCTGGTTGGTTTATCAGACTATAAACCCTCCTTCACATTTATGTGTCTTAGATCTGAACTGTCTCTGGACAAAATGTATCTAGTTGGGTTCATATGCTTAAACATGAGTTTTTCATTGCTGGTGTCTTTTACTTGTAGTAGTAGTAGAGTTTGTACATTTGCATCAACTGAGCCTGTTTGTATTTCTCACTCTAAACAGGATTGTAAATCAGGGACAGTGCCTCTGGCACCAGGGATGCAAGCCCCACTCCAAGCGACCAGTGGTTGTGATGGTAACCATTCTTCGGGACCGACACCCCAGCCACATTTCCATAGAGCGCAGTCTGTCACCAGTGCTGTTGACTATGAATACTTCGACGTGGGCATTGGACAGGTAGCACACATGCTTACAGGTTCAGTATGATTATTTGTGCTTGGGAGAACCAGTAGCTGAAAGCTTTGATGCATCAAATTCCTGCTTCTCTTCCACCCCCCTCCCGCTTCCCTGGACAGACCAATGGAGGCATAGCCAAGGGACAGGTGTGTCTCACATAGTGTCCCCATGCTACCGGGCTTTGTCCTTCAATCTCTTTGATCTCACTGTACCTGGAGTCTCTCCTGATATACAGCCCACTGTGGGCCGGGAAAATTCAAGGCAACTGATTTACAGTGGCTACTTTATGAGCCATGGAGTTCCCATGCCTAAGTCACATTATACTGTGATTTGTGTTTGTCTCATTGAGTCGTACAATCCAAGACCACCCTCTGTGTCTGTGCTCATCTGTTCCTGCATGAATGGTCACTTCCTCCGTCTCCTCTTTACCTGCTGTCATGCTCCCTCCCTGTGAATGCCTGTCTGTTTTCACACATCACGGTTCACCAGAGGAGTTTCATCTCAGTTCTCTCTGACTTACTGGATGTGCAGTAGCACACATGTCTCTGAGCATACCCTCTCTCTCCCCAGGTATCCATTGATTATCCACAACTGGCATTCCACCCTCAGACGTTTTTTGCGTTTGGCTCTCCCATCGGAATGTTTCTGACCGTCCGTGGGCTGAAACGCATCGATCCAAACTACACCTTCCCAACCTGCAAGAGTTTTTACAACATCTACCACCCGGTGGGTAATCACATATTTGCAGCATTTCACAAGCTCTCACTACAGCATTCCTCTCACTTACTGAAAGAGGTCCCCTATTAAAAGTACTTTAATTTCTTTCTCCTTTGTAGTATGATCCTGTGGCCTATCGAGTAGAGCCCATGATTATTTCAGATATAGATTTCGAGCCTATGCTAATCCCACATCACAAAGGCCGCAAGAGGATGCACCTGGGTATGTCTCTCTGTCTCTTTCCTTTTCTTTGCTGAACGATGTTGTTGCATAAACATTTGTTCAATGATAATACTTATTTCTCTTTGTCTCGCAGAACTAAAGGACAGCTTGACCCGTATGAGCATGGATTTGAAGAACAATGTACTGGGATCATTACGGACTGCATGGCAGTCTTTTTCCAGACTACCTGTTGCTGCACTGCCCCCGGTGGAGGAAGGAGAAACTACAATAGAGAGAAACCTTCAAGAGACACAGGGTAAAAAATAACTTTTGTTTTATATGTGTATGTTTTGTGTGTGTGTGTGTGTGTGGGAGTGTGCAGAAGGGTGTGTCTAACCCTTTTTCTTCATACTCCTCTCATCCTTCTCTGCATGTTGCCACCCTCCCTTCCCCTCTTTTGCTCTGTCTGGTGGTTGCTTCTGCGACCTTTCACCCCTTTCCATTTTACCTCGAACCTCAGCCTCAGCGGCAGTCACTGTGTCTGCTAAGAGAGACGAGAAAAATGCTGATTTTTGGACTAAAATACTGGAGTGGCCCAGGGCCCTTCATAAATATTACTTCCAAGGTAAGCCAGGATGGCCACACTGAGTTGAATTTAATTATTTTATTGTCATTGTGCACAGTACAACGGAATTTTAGGTGCAACAACTCCAAAATGCCAATGGCTTGAGTAAATGCAAAAAGTGAATAAATTAGGTTATTATTATCTGCTTAAGATAATCAGCCGATTTTTGTCTTTGGTCGGAAGGGGGGAAATCGGGGCAAAATCAGCCCGATTATCTTTATGTGTGTGGTAGGCTTTAGCAGAATGGCTGGAGATTTATCTGTCTCTCATAGACCTCTATACTGTAGATGCATGATTCAGTAAAAGCCTGTGAGTTTATTATAGACTCTCTGATATTTAATTTTCCTTGCTTGAATCTGGAAAATTTCACATTTTTAACAATCACTATTTTCTTCATTGTTGAGACTACTTTGCTGCACCAACACCACTGATTAAAAGAAAAACAGTGTGTTCACTTACTACAGTTTACTCTGGCACATTGACTCTTTTACAAAGAGCAAATGTTATGCAATGTAAGTCATCATTGCTGCAGGCTCTCACTACTCCTCTGCTCCTCCCTCTCAGAATGTCTTACCGATCCTTCTGTACGTCTAATCTTCAACCTTAATTTACCGACATATCCTTCAGGCCTTTCCCTCCTCCTCTGGCTCTCAGCTTTGATTGGTTGAACTGGATGCTTGACTGACTGTCAACACCAGACGCCACTTGAGTAACCGGCCCATGACACACTCTCTTAACAACTGAACAATAACATCTGTGAAGTTGTGATCACAGTTTTTATAACAAGAGTCATATGCTGGAACTGAACCAGCAGGTTATGTCATTAATCAGCGGCAAGTCACATACTCAGAAAATACAGGCAGGTACATGTCCTGTTCTTCTCTAAACCACCTGGAGAACTTAATCTGTCGGTTTATTAATGGACACAGAAGGAATGTAGCTGTTGTCAGAGAGGACCACGAGGTGCACACCATGTAGGGTACTGTTAGTTCTGCTATAATAAATGCAGAATTGGGATGTCTGAAATAACCATTCAAAATGCATGAAAAAGAAGCAGCCAGCAACGTAGTACTGAGATCTCTCTTACAACCACAGGATGTTCATAATATACCAACAAACACATTTATCCATCTCAAAATAGTTCAGAAATGGCTAAATCAAATATTTAACAGATTATCGTTATCATTATATGAAATCATATCTGTTGCTTGATATTTCTGAATTGCAGTTAAAACCTCATTTACTGTATACCTGCAGTATGTGTAGGACCTGTACTTGTGGTCAGGTTGTTTTATTATGAAATAATAAAACTGCATTGTGTTGTGTTTAATCTGCATTCTTCTATAAATCCTTTTTGGTTTAAGTGCTATTTGCTTCAGAGCAGCTACTCTCTTCTTTTCTGTCTGTAATCTGATCTGTTCCTCCTTTACTGAAAAATATGAGTGAAAACCATTAGGGGCTCCTGCTAGCTGCTGTCATTTGTTGTTTGTCTCCCTATACCATCTTATCTGTTTTGACTTGTGTCCCTGCAGGAGTGACTGAGGAGGCAGAGTCCTCAGTGTCAGTGGAAGAGGGGGAGCAGCCAGAGATCAATATGGGGATGTTGAACGGAGGCCGAAGGATCGACTATGTACTTCAGGAGAAACCCATTGAGAGCTTCAACGAATATCTGTTCGCTATCCAGTCTCATCTGTGTTACTGGTGAGTCACACATAACCTGTTCAGAGCGAGGGTGGACCAGAATGAGTGTGCCCTGCTTATGTTTTGTGTTTCTGGTTCAATGAAATGTCTCGCTCTCCCACCCTTCACTGTCTCTCTATCTCTCTCTCTCTCCTTGTCTATCAGGGAATCTGAGGATACTGCTCTCTTGCTGCTGAAGGAGATTTATGACAAGCAGGGTGTGGCCTTTGAACAGCCACAACAGTAATAAAAGTTTCATGAATGTGAACTCGCAAACATGACAGTAACCTGAAAGTTAGAAACTGAAGGCCAGCTGACCGGACGGAGCTACAGGCTCCACAGTCCCAGAATGCCTTACTGTCTGTCTGGGTGTCGCCTGCCCCGCCTGCCCCGCCTGCCCCGCCTGCCCCGCCTGCCCCGCCTGCCCTCTCCTCCCCAACAGTGGAAACTGTTTGGCTTCCGACAGGTGAACTAGTTTCAGACGATTTGTGGTAGTCATGGCTTCTTTGTGTGGTTCAAAGAATGGAAAGGGTTTGGTGTTGTTTCACATCCACCCCGACATTACTGTCATGGTCCTGGTTGCACTTTTTTTCTTTTTCTTTGAGTTATTGTTTATTTTACTTCACTTTGCACTTTCAATTACCAACAATTATTGACATATCATGCTTACAGTTGCAGCTGATTAATACTGAAAACAATTATTGTTTTAACCAGTGAACACACACAATAATCGTTCAAGTATGAAAGAACACATCAAGTCTTGTAATGGTTATAGTGTTCATCACATTGGTTTGAATTTCAAACTGAAATAGATGTTTAGCTGGTGTTTCTATGTACTGTAGTACAAAAAAATATATTTTAAAATACCAGAATATAAATAAATTGTAGATTATAATCTTTAAATTTTGATATGTTTCCCAAACCTGTGTACGGCCTCCAAAACTGAGAAATGTAGAACTATAATTACAATTAACTATAATCCCTATTGTAGGTGTGTTCAACTGTGGGCATCCCTCTTGGCAACAGAAGTTATCCTCCTCCTCTTTATAAATAGCCTGACTAGGAAAATTAAGGGTAACATTTTGTCTGTTACCAGTTTCTAGGCAGCTCCCTTTGCGGTCTTTTATTGACCGTAAATGGAAAGTGAAGTTGAAAAGAAGTAATCCTGATGAAGAAACATGTCAGAAATGAAGTACAGAACTGCAGGTGCTCCAAAGGACTTGTTTTATCATGTTGTGTGTGTTTGTGTGTGTGAGTACAGTATGTTATAGCCGTGTGCAAGCTGTACAGAAAGGCCAGTTCTACCTTTTGTCCTCCAGGTCTGTGCCACTCCTTTATCATCCTCTTCGTTCTGCTCTGTCATAGTTGACGCAAATTATATCTCGCTGCAAGCCCATACCAGCTTTGTAATTATCCTCAAATATTGTTAATTCCAAGACAGACTGGGATCTGGCTAACTTTTGCAAAATCTAAGGGCCAAATCATACTTCATCTCCTTATTTTTTCCTTATATGGACAATGTGTAATCAACATTTCATCTGTATTGCATGCACTTTTTAATGTCAGAGCAGAGTTTCTCAGCCTTTCTTGCTTTGCACTGATTTGTGCTCCAATGTTCACATAATTCTTACAAACGCCGCAATAAGAGTTGACACTTTGAAATCATGAAATCATTCTTAGAAATGTCTCATGTCGCATATCGAGCAACACAAGGTCCAAACAGGAAAGTTGAGAAACTCTCTCTGTCAGAGTGATTTAACTCTGTGACTCACATGTTATGCACCGTAAGGGGAACCACAGCCCCAGCACCAAAGCTCTGAATGACCTTGATCCCAACCCTTTGGGTGTAACATCCGCACAATTAACAAATTAACCACATGGGGTTGTTCATTTTTCCTTATTTAGAAATGCACTGAACACTATATTACCATGTTGGAGTAATTTTCCTTGAACCTCACCATTGTGTTTGTTTTTTTGAACATGTTAGTAGCCTATTGAAACAGTAAAAAAGAAAGACATTTTCTCTTCACCATGACAACTGTTGTGGCATTTGATACTAATATGTTGATACATACCAAAAACAAATGTTCCGCTTTATGAAGAATACACTATGAATATGGTTGTGTGCCATAATAAAACATTACCAATACCTTGTTGTCGGTTTGTTGGAGTTGATGGAAGCCTTCTTGTTCTGGATGTGAAGTAACCACTGTGACTTAACCTGTTTAATCTTAGTGAGGCAAACCTACAGATCTACACCTCACTGAGCTTCTAAATCAAAAAGAACAATTTACAAAGGTGATTAGCAACCAGATACATTTATCCAAGTACAAATTTAAGGTTAATTTAAATGTAGGCCTACTGAGGATCTTCTTTTCATTCCTCTTTATACTTGTACTCTGTAACATTAAAGATAGCAACAGTGGTTAGCTCATAAAATGAGTAGCCCATTTACAAACAAATTATGGCAACCATTATAATATTCAGTTAATCAGTTAGCCTAATAATCTTAGTTTAAAAAAAAAAGTATTAGCTGTAGTTTCAAATTTCAAATTTCAAAATTGTTTTTTTGTTAGGTTACTGTGTTAATTGCAATTTCCCTATGTGATATAATGAATCATTGGTTGGACAATGTATGAGAATGTAACACTATTTTCTGTAATTTTATTTGAAAAGAAAAACAACCAATAGGCCTAATCAGATTAATCCGAAATGGTTCCTTCAGCTCCACCGCAACAGGCAATCACAAAATCTAGTTTAGACATGAAGAATGTGTCAGCACAAACAATCCAGTTATCAGAAAAGTTAACAGAGTACATTTTCTCTGTATTTTTCTGGTTATATTTACATAGTTTTTATTTTATAGTCCGGTCCTTATATCCTCGTTGCTATGGTGAATTCCTGGAGCATGCGCGGTTCCGAGGTAAATACTTCATCACTACAGCGGTGAACTGACCGCTGACTTTCTCTGACAACAACATCAACCATGAGGCAAGTTCAACTCTTATACTTGGTTTCCAGCTCCTGTTATTTAAACTAGTCGTCAAATCCGTGTGTTTATTTCTAATTGAGTTAATTTACGGTGCTAACTGGAGTTAGAGTAGCGGTCGGGATGTCAGCACTGACCGTGACAGTTACAATCATGAGTCATTAATTGTAGCTTTTTACTTTCCCTCTTCCCTCCTCCTATCTTTTTTTTCTGTTCTCTCTCGTCGGCTGTGTGGTTGTGCCCACTTTGAACGAAATGTGGTGAAGTCATTGAGAAATTAGGACCTCCATAGTGAGCCTCATGTGATTCACCTCAGTGGGAGTAAGCTATGCACTAAAGCCTCTCAGTTATTTTCTAAGGCGGGCCTGTCCTCCTCGGGAACCAACACTGCACACTGACCCTGCAGACTTTTAGCCATTGTTCAAAATATCTGAAGAGACTGACTGAATGACACAGCACAGACTTTGATTCAAGAGGTAAGATTTCTTTCAATCATTATCTCAGTAGGATGCATCGACCATACACTACATTTTTCTTCTCTTTTCTTCCTCTAGCTGTTGGTTAAAGAGTATCTAACTAACTTTTCACGTGTTTGGGGTTATCTTATTCAGCCTCTGTCAGCCTAGATGAAGCCCCTTCTGTCACACTGATTGCATTGTTTGATCTGCATTTGAAGGGATATCCTGTTAGGTTACAGGGCAAAATCTAACTGATGAGCTTAGCAAATTAATGTATTCAGCTTTAACTATGTGTGTGTAACTGTAAGGGGCTGCAGGGGTGGGCTCTGGGTCACAGCAGGTAGTGGGATTGTGGTACAACAACAAGTGGAGCTGTGTTTTATGCCGCCAACTCTCCCTCCATCACCACCCTCCCTCCCCCTGGATCTCAGATGTGGTATTCAATTCAGCTGACTGACAATAGAAGAGACTCTTTCTCTCTTGAACAATACTCTCACCCCTGCCAGATACTCCACCACCCCACCCCGGCCCACCCCATGACACACACTCTCCATCTCCCCTCCTCCCACTCCTTGGACTCTAAGTGGTCTTTAAACTGCCCCCTCCCCACACACACTCCACCTCCTAAAGGCTGTGCATTGCCTAACAAGTGAAAATAATCTGCCTCTGCTATGCATGTATATTTGAGTGTGTGTGTGTGTGTTTGAAAGAGAAAGAGAGAGAGAGAGATGATGGCGGGTGAGGTGAAGTGGAGCTAGGAGGCGGGACCGACAGCAGAGCCATTCATGTGTGTCTATTGGTACTCCTGAGTGTTTAGCCTGTACAGCATCAACAGAGACGGTGAAAGCGGAAAGACGAAGACGAGGAAGAGGAAGAGGGAGAGGGAGAGGGAGAGGCTGGTTGATTAAATAATAACTAGTCAGTCATGAGAAGCGGTGCGTTATTTGGCTTGGACGTTGAGTCAAGCTGTTCGGAGGAGAAGCAGAGGTGAACCTTGGGAGGGGGAAAGGACACACGGGGCATCTGAGACACAACACACACACGCTTGGCTGTTGTTGCCATGGGGGGCTCGCTCAGCCAGAGCAGGAAGAGCTCCATCAGCTCTCCAAGGAAGAAGAGCAGCATGTAAGATGATACCCTTCATTGTTTGTCTGCGTGTGTCGGTGTGACTGGACACCCAAATAGTTGACCAAGTTGATCAATCTTGATCAATTTCGCCCTTGAGATTGTTTTTGTGTGTGTGTGTGTGTGTGTCTGAACTGGGTGCTTCTGTATCGGAGTGTGGGAGAAGGGAAGTTGAAGGGCAACGCTGGGACCTTGATGTTTCCCTAAAAAGCCACGGGAGCTTCCCAGCTGGACTTGAGAGCATATCAGTCCATCACGCAGCTCATCATCACACAGCCACTGTTGCTATGCTAGTTTGAATACTCTTTTACGTATTCAAATGAGCACACAGCCACTGCTGCTGTACTAGTCTGTCTGTTTTGTTTTTTCTCACCTATTCAAATCGACAGAGAGCTGGAGGAGTCACAGGGCAAGGCAGGAGTGGTACAGCTGATACCATTAGCAGAGAGGCTAATGCAATGAGCATGAGTTGAAGAGATCATGCCCCTGAAATTAAGACAGCGTCCCAACCGTCCTTTCAGTTTTGACGTTATTATAGTAGTAGGTTTTAGAATATAATAAAAGAAGAGATAATGCTTCTGCCAGCAATTAATTATGCAACTGTGACCCTCATTCTAAAATGGTGTTTTAATCATCATACAAGCTGCACGGTTTATATCTGTTAAAATGTCACCATGGATTTCTGTTCTTTTCATGCAGTATGCTTGATGTCCTTAGTGTGTATGTGTAATGTATGAACTGCAGCTATCTGAAGGCTTCCTGTTTTAAAAATGTAGGGAAAGGACACGGAGATGTGGTTGCACTCTGGCATTGGTCAGAGCTTGAAAGCATTTAACCACAACACTCCCTCTTCTTTTCTTTTTTTTTCTCCCTCTAATCCTTTCTAACAGAGTAAGTCCTTTCACTTTGTCCTCCCAGTGATGCTTTTTATCTCCATTTACAAGCCTCTCTAAGCCCCTTGTCGTGGATCACAAGCGTCATATTACAGTGTTCACTCAGTGATGTGATGTAAGTCAAGGAGAGCAGTGGTGAGATGCCCCACTGTATAGAAGACGATGTTGTTTTGGAAATGGAAGAGAGATTCATACTCATTTGATAAGGTCATTTTAACAAAAATCTCTCATCACCACACAAGCGTACTGTAGTCTTCTGCATACGTCTGTGTTTGTGTTAGGGCAGGTGGGGGTTGGGGTCGTCCCTGTGGGAAAACTGGGAAGCCAACCAGTGCCGTGGGATCGCAGCTTTCAGCTTTTGTTCTAATTTTAGTCTGCTTCATCATCCTTTTTATGTCTTAACTGGAGCAGTCTTGGATGCAGTTTGGACTTCCTGTTCTCCAAAAAAACCCCTGAACATCAAAACTGTTCCCCACTTGGGAAAATAGCCGAGCTGTATTTGGAGCTCATTTCTTGCTGCAGTGATATGAAATCAGGCCAATGTCGGCTGAAAAATGTATGTTATCTTTAAAGAGACAAATGTCACGAATATGAAAACAGGCGCAGAATTTGAGCTTGTTCATCTACATTATGCATAAGCCTTCACGGATGAGCCTCGGCAACATAAAAGTGAAACTCACTGCTGAATAATGTTGAAGTTAATGGCTGAAAATCTTCACTTGCGTAATGTTGTTGTGGACTGTGTAGCCTACACATCGCTGTTTAAATCACAGTCCAAAACAAAATAGTAATTGAATGAAAAGCATTTTGAACAGAAATGTCATTTTCTCCAACTGAATTTAAAAATGCAAAGAATAGTCTTTTTTTGTCATGGTACAAAAAAAACTACAACTAGCCTACTACGACTAGTGATAAATAATGAATAAAAATGAAAAATAAATAATCAAGAATAGGGGCACAAACATATTGCACTGTTAATGAATAGAATAATGAATGAAAGAAACGCTCCCTTATTGCACTTAAAGAAAATTAATAGTGATAATGTCCAAACAATTAAGTATCTGTGAATGGAAACATCATAAAGTAGAACAGTAGGGGGTGTGTCGTCTCCCTGCTACGGTGCATGTGTGCACAATGCACATGCACTATTGTCTGGGAATTGTGTGCTCTTGTGTCCCTGTTGTAGTAGCTAACAATAGCTCGGTCGGTGTCTCTCTACATGACTTCTCACTGGAAAACTCCTCCTCTCTTTCTCCTTTACTGTCTCACTCCGTCTCTTTTGTTTTAACTGTCAGTCAAGTTTTTCTCGTGTACTGAGGGATGGCGAATGCCTCGGCTCCATTCAGTCCAACTCAGCTTGCTCTGATAGGCTGATCTCAGACATTTCAGGGATGTGAATGTGGCTGTGGTTCCCAAAAGCCCATCAAAGACGTTGTAGCAGCTGTCTCTCTCTCTCTCTCTCTCTCTCTCTCTCTCTCTCTCTCTCTCTCTCTCTCTCTCTCTCTCTCTCTCTCTCTGTCTATGCAAAGCTGCATTTTAATATCAGAATCAGCGAAAGGTGGTAAATATCATCTGCTGTGCTACCTTCCTGCCTGCCTGCCTGTCTGTGTGTGTGTGTTGTCTATATGCATGTCTCCGTTGTTTAGCACACTCGTCGTGACCCCTTCCCAAATGGTTGCCATGGTGAAGCCAGAGATCCTGTCAACCCTGTTTAAACTCTCAAAGCGAATGTCAGGTCTCCCGTGTGTTATCTTGCTTTCTCCTTCACATCTGTTCTTTCTTTGAGCTTTTATCTTGATGAAGAAAAAATTAGGCACTGAGCAAGTATTTCTTTGAGAGGGGTCATTGTATCTGAACGGATGGCTGAATCTGATGCTGCTGTTTTTTTGTTTTTTTGTTTTATTCATGAGCAATCTGGGCAATAGTCCAATATTGACCACTAGATGGAGCCATAATACAAGGCAACAAACGTAACCCAGCAATGTTATTGTGTTCATATCAGATTCACGAGAGTCTATCAGAGAGACAGGAAGAGGCAGTGATTCAGTTATAGACTGAAACTTTCAAAAACTGAAATTTAAAAAGTTATTCTACACAGGAGAAAATGAATACCCATGGGTTTAATCTCAGTCAGATTGAGTCAATGCTCACATGATATGAGTATTGCACTCATCTTTTAAAGAGACTTTTTTGACAAAAATCTATAACAATTTGTGAAACAGTACAACACAACACATCAGAGCTCCACTGACGCTGACTAAAAGATATAGTTTGATGATGAAAAGGCATCACTTGGTACATGCATTCATGTGCAGCCACTACTTGAAACGAGACTCGAGAGTCAAATCTAAAATTAAAAGAACAAAAAGCTGTAATTACTCTGCAAATTTGAAAATGTTGGACAAACAACACACTCACAACTCCGTTATTTTGAGATGTGGATATATAAAAAAAAAATGTGGATGGCACTGGATGAAAGGTCATGATGAGATTACATTGAAAATCAAAGCAGCTCCTTTCCCTCGGTGATTTGAATGTGCATGCAAAATATATCCAAGTTTTTGTCTGTGTGTTAGTAGAAGAAGTTGTTTTCAAGATAAGTGAAATCATTTTATCACAAAGATGCAAATGACCACCAAAAACATTCATGTTCATCATCAAGGGACAGGGAATTAGAATAATTTCTTAAAGATACCTTGTTATGGACCATAGTGTCGGTTAGGGAGAGATGGCGTCTCATTGGTGGGGCTAAATGAAGGATCAAGGCTGGTTGACCTTCTGCTGTAATGCAGGGGGATTGAGAGCGGAGATAAACGGTCTGTGGTAGTTGAGAAGCTTCTCCGATTCCCTCTCTGTATCTGCACGACACTCACCCTCACACACACACACACTCACATAGTTATCTCATGCTGTATCGCATCACTTCTGTTGTGGCTCACAGACATGTTTATCATCGCCGATTTATTCTTAGCTCATAACCACACATGCCGCCATCAGTCAAAAAGTAATTGGTGATTACGGTTGTGCATTCTTGGTGGATTAACTGACAGCAAACATAATTGCTGTAGTTTAATAGGCCTGTGTGTGGTGGAGTGTGTCTCTTTATCTGCCTTTCTAGTCTGTGTGCTAAGGTGCCAGCTGTAGATCACATAGGGTGTGTATATGTATATGTGTGGGCTTTGCCACTGTTAACGCTGTGCGCTATTTGTGGTTTCGAAGTATTACATAAGATCTGATTCTTTTCCCTCTTTCTGTTTTTCCTCCTCTGCCTGTGGTTCATGACTCTGCTGTATAGAAGCAACCAGGGACAGATTGTCTGTCTTCTAGTGTGTTGTCTCCCTCTGTGTAAATACATGTGTTTTTTGTTTTGTTTTGTCTTTTTTTTTTTTTTTTTTTTTTTTACAAGTTTACAGCTTCAAGGTGTCACAGGGTAAAACTGTTTGTGCAAGGCAGGATGTGCATTAAGTCTGAACGTGCTGCTCGAGGGGCTCTGTTAGTTTCGGGCAGGTCTAGTCCTCTGCAAGACAGACAGGTTTGTCCTCTCAGCTGTTCCAACTGACAGATAAGGAGGGAAAGGAGGCCATGTCAGGAATGTTAAAGACACACAAACAAATGTGAAAGACTCTGGTCCTGCCCCAAAACTCACTTTCTGCCCCTTTGATTTCCAAATTACCACCATCCTCATTGTCTCGCTGTCTGTTTCTCCCCCTCATTTTAATTGATGCAGTTTTCCATCTGTCCTTCTTGCCTTTTAATTTGCTCCATTTTTCCATCCAGCCATCACAGGGCCCCTTTCTCTGTGTTCACTAGTGTGTGACATTATTTGCGCATGTGTATGTGCTTTTTTTTTCTCTCTTAATTATCTGGACTTGTCTCTGTGTACCAGCTCAGTGGGAGCTGTTTTAGAGCCCTCTGCCTTTCCTTGCAAGTGTCTCATGTGAGCAGTAAACAGCAGGAAAGGTGCTTCAAAGTGCATATAAAAAGAAAAGCATCTCTGCTCCTTCCTTTTTCTATCCCTGCTCACCTTTATCGCTGTGGCTGAACCATCCTCCCGTTATTAGATTAGTCATGGTCCATGTTTTTCAAAGAACACATCTCATCTGGCCTAGATACTCTGTGTGTGTGTGTGTGTGTGTGTGTGTGTGTGTGTGTGTGTGTGTGTGTGTGTGTGTGTGTGTGTGTGTGTGTTTGTGTGTGTGTGTGTGTGTGTGTGTGTGTGTGTGTGTGTGTGTGTGTGTGTGTGTGTGTGTGTGTGTGTGTGTGTGTGTGTGTGTGTGTGTGTGTGTGTGTGTGTGTGTGTGTGTGTGTGTGTGTGTGTGAGAGAGACAGAGAGGGAGATGTATAAATGTGAAAGCCTGGACTTAAAGTTACATAAGCCATCAACGAACAGCCTCAGAGGCGCACATGTGAGTGGGTGTGTGAGCAGTGATGAGAGCTTTCATCCAAATGACTTTTAGTGTCGGTCCAGTTGGTATTTCCATCATTATTGTCCAATCTAGGTTTGCTTTATTGATTAGTTAGCTTTGTGTCCTGGATGTTTTCACCAAATGACAACAGACCCTCTGTATGTTTGGTCACACATCATGGATGAACAACTGAATTCCCATACACATATTATATGCGTATAAAGGCTGCATTGTTGCGCCTCGCTGAAAATATCAGCAGTTTAATCGCTCTTGTCTCCTCATGTTTATTAAGGGATAAAAGAGAACACGTGCTCTGTTTCAGGGAAGTGTCATGTCATAATCACAGTTCTCCACTGTCTCTGCCGTGGAGCAGCCGTGCCAAGTAAACAAACCATTAACAATCAAATTACTTTCAGATTACCCTTCAAACTCAGTGGGCTGTCCAGTCATGTCTGCACCAGCCTTTAGACTGTATGGCACCAGGGCAGTCGCTGAATTTAAGAGAAAATTCCTTCAGTTTGGTTCAATAAAAAAAAAGTCTGTCAAATGTCTGCAAGTGCTGATGCTAGTTAACAGTTTTATTAAATATGGGAAGATGCAGTTTTATTTTGATGATTTATTGGACATGTAGGGTCAGGGCCGTTGTATAGGGGAGAAAGGTGATAGGGCCCCCCAAAAAAAACCTGACTAATACTCATAGTAATGCTGCATTAGCATCAAAACAAAATGATAATACATTTGTAGTCGAACAAAAAAAGTGGAAAAGTCAGGGGCCCACTTTAGTATTCTTTCAGGGGCCCCAGAATTCCTAGCAACGGCCCTGTGTAGGGTATTGCAGTGGTTTTAGTTCATGACCATCATCTAAGATTATTCAAAAATGTTCTGAATGCTCCATCGTTTCTTTGCTCTCTCTTCTTTAGGGTCACAGACATCTGGTAGTCTCACTCTCCTTTGCATCTGAAAGCAACCGTCGCCTCTCCTCTCGCTGTTAGACCTTCAAAGAGTCAGGAAGGGGAAAGGCGAACCCCCCCTAGCAAGCTAGGAAGTTAGCAAACACAGGAGAGCAGGGGCGAGCCGACGTCTGCTAACCAGCTGATTGTCCGTCCAGACAGAGCGCAGCGAGGGGAGAGGGAGAGAGAGGGAGAGGGAGGAGAGCAGAGAGGAGTGACTACTGATGCTCCAGTAATCTGCACTGTGTGAGTCAGTGCTGTGGTGAGCAGAGCAGCAGCAGCGTGAGACACGTTTCACTCTCACAAACGTCAACAACACAGAAGAGCAGCATGGGAAATCTGAGCAGCTAGGCAGGAGGAGGAAGTGAGACAGCCATATAGCAAGAAAGCAGCGAGGGGAAGAGACAGATCGACAGCTTCTCCTTTTTTTGTTGTTGATGACAGCCCCCTTTTTTTTGTTGGAAGACTTTGGAAGCTCGCTGACCTGCCATTTTGATTGACAGATCAGTCTGAACTGATCCAGTGGAAGACAAAGTTGACTATTAAAGATTGGAGGTGGCATTACATCAGGCTTAGGACTTGACGTGGTGCAGGGATGTCCTGGTTGTCTCCGGTCCAGTGGGCGAAATGGACATGGTCAGCAGTGACTGGGAGTGCAGGAGATGATGAGCAGCCCAGAGCGGAGGAGGATGGAAAGGACAAGTAAGAGGGTTTGGCCCCAGATGTTGATGTGTGTGAGAGAGTGTAGTCAGAGAGATCCTCCGTGTTTACAGCAGGATCAGTCTAAAAGATATGAAATCAAAAAGGACAGATTTTTTTATAGTGTTTGGACTCTAAGAGACTGATTGTGTATGTGTGTGGGTGTTTGTGTGATGACGACAGATTCCCCTGAGTCATACTGACAGGTGGCGGATATATACACACACACACACACACACACACACACACACACACACACACAGACAAACTGATTGATACTGTGGTATAGGCTTAGATTCTTTCCTACGCTGTGGATCCGAGTGACGGGGTCCGACTCCTGTCATCGGCTAAAAACATATTTTTAGCTACTGCCTTGTCCGTCTCTGTTTTGTTTATACAGTAGTACCATCGTGTCTTTATGAGAGACCAAATACTCAGGATCTGACTGTCTGGACCTGTTTTAATGTGTGTGTGTGTGTGTGTGTGTGTGTGAGGGCTGTTAAGCAGTTGGGAAACAGTTGCTGAAAGTTGGGGGAAGGGGGAAAAAAGCCACAGTTTCCAAAGCTTTTGATTTTTTTTTTTCCTGTCCATTTCCAGTTTCTAAGTAACCATGCAAGATCGCAACCATTGGGGCCATCTCTGGGACATGATTCAGTGTGTGTGTGTGTGTGTGTGTGTGTGTGTGGGTGCAGGGTGGATGGGTGGGGGTGGGGGGTATGTACACTGGGATTAGCTCTGGATGGTGGTGTTGTGTGGAGCTGCAGAATGAGTGAATGTGTTTGTGTGAACTGGTATCAGAGACAGAGAGTGGTTGGATATTGGCACTGAGCTTTGTTCCGTCTTGTGCTGTTTTTCATTAGTGTGGACGTTTTGATGTGCTTTCAAGTGGCTGGGAATGGGTGCACACACAGACACACACAAACACACACACACACCTCACTCTGTGTCTCCCTTCCTTTTTGTCTCTCCACAGTTTGGAAATAAATTTAGGCTGGGTGTCTAGGCAGCTGACACAGCAGACCAAAAGACTGTGTGTGTGTGTGTGTGTGTGTGTGTGTGTGTGTGTGTGTGTGTGTGTGTGTGTGTGTGTGTGTGTGTTGTGTGTGTGTTGTGCGGGACACAGTGTGTCCTTATTGAGGTCTAAAGGATGCAGGTGGTCTTGTAGGCCTTCACTTCCTCTCCTCTCCCTTCCTCTGACTTCCTTTAAAATAAAAGCAGCTTGTTTATTTTAAGCCACTTTGAACTCTAGATCTATTGTTTTCATGTCACTTAAAGAAAACAGAAGATTGATACTGGAAAGCCGGTGCTATTATTTGTTAGAGTAAATTTGACACTGCAACATGGACTTTCATTGTTATATGTACATCATTAGGTGGCTGTTTCTAGCATTTATAGGTTGTTATTTATACTCATCAGCACTTTCAATGCCTCTCTGTTCTCAGAGACAGTGGGCTGTTGTTTCAGAAGCGCTCTTCCAACTTTAAACCAGGCAATGTGATTTGTCATAATCACATGCTCCAAATCACTTTATGAGAATAGTCGTTACTGTTTTGTGTGTAATTTTTTCTCAATTTCAGCACATTTTCAATTTCAAGATATCTTCTTAAGGTCTACATACTATGCCCAATGTGCATGCTCAGTTGTGGCCCAGTCACTTTGTCTATTTCAGTCCATCTATGAGTTTTGTTTGTAATATTTAAAAAAAGGTTATTTAGAATAAAGGCGTAAAATAAGTAATTGTCCTTCCTCTCTCTTTCTCCCCTCAGTTCAGACTCGGAGGGAACCTATGAGACTCCAGAGGCAGAGTCTCCGGGTGTTGTGAAGCTACTGAGCCAACTGGACAACTCCAACCACACAGGTGAGACCCAGGGCTCTTATACACTGTATCTACCAAGATACCAAGTGTTCAACTAAGTAGAAGTACTACGGTAAGTTCTTCTTTGGTACATCTGTGGAGTCCCAAAAAGCTAAAGCGAAAACAATAACATAAACATGTGACAGAGGGTTGCTGTTGCACAGGCTGTGCCTCAGTCCAGCAAAGAGACTGTCGAACTAGCTTTCCTAGCACGGTAAAGCTCTTTGAGTGGTTGTTAAGTCTAGAAAATCAGGTTGCTTTATAAATGCAGTCCATACTTTTTATATTGAAAAGCTGTGCTTGAATGTTTTCAACCACAGCAGCATCACTGATGGGTGTGGTTCACCTGCCGGGCGTGTATCAGCATTAGGACTGAACATTAGCAAACTACCCAGTCTAACATTTTGGTGGCATATAGGTGCCAAAATAAATCAGTTTTATTTCATAAAAATCAGTTCTTGAAATCAGTGCCTCCTTGCCTATGGAAACAGCCAAGTCTTCCTCCAAGTAACGAGTATCAATAGGTCAGAAATAATTGTTTCCTGTGTCTGATTTTGGCATTTGTTATTTTAATGCTATTTATTTGCAAGCTTTTGCTATTGCTACGTTACCAGTGTCATAACGACTGTGGTTTAATTACCAGTCCAGAAGAAATGTTGATTTCAGCATCAAATTTCAGCTCACTCTGGTTTTGGCTGGACCATCTCACAGAGGGGTTGACTGAACAACAAGCATCTCTCAGAGGAAGCATTATAACCTCTCGTCTAGTAAATGCAACAATGGTTGTAGCTCTTGGCAAGACTGGTAAACAGTTTTTCGAGTTAATGCTGGCTGTGTAGCAATGGCTGATCTTACAAATAGCTCTTTTAAAGTTAGGGTCAGGCTGTTTGTCTTTCTTTCTGCTCAAACTGTCTCAAAACTTAAATGTAAGGTAAATTATATTTTCAGATTGCAATGTTACTTTGTATAACTCCAATTTCTGAGTAGTGTGACCATGCCTGCTATAGATTTGTGATACTGTGTGCATGAAAGGTTATTAGAAGTGTAAATTAGCTCTTTCCCATTAGACAGACCTGTCTGTGTGAAGCTGCCAAAGAGGTCCACTCACTGGTGTCCAAGCCCCCCGCTCCCCTAACCCATTTTGCCTTCAGCTGTCCTGCTTTACCCACACAGACACGAGCACCACACGTTACCATGGTGACAGATAATCTGGAGAGCATCTTCTGTGCTGAAACTAATGCTGTTATATGAGTTACGTTTGCAAGCTCGGTTTTCTTTAACCATCTACATTTCAGTAATTGATTGACATGTACTGTATATGCGTGTTAGGATATCATTCGTCTGCACAGTATGGATGTCTCCGCTACTTAAATCAGACATGTTTTGACCACCACACATGGGATACTGCTGTGCCAATAAATAACAAGAGATGAATCCATTTTGTATTTAATCCAGTTTTCAGACAATAACAGTGTCCTTTTGTGATAAAACCGTCACATGGTCAGTCCAAATTGTGGTTCAGTTTTGTAAATAAAAGATCGACTGTGAAGAAATTGATAGTTTAGTTCGCTATAATTAGACTCAAAATGTTCAGGGCGCAATTGCTGCCTGTTCATGGGAAGAACCACATACCACAACCTAATTGCATGTACCGTTGAACCAGGATGAAACATTAGACAGCAGTGTGCCTACCAATACTCTGTCTGTTTCTCTCTCACATCCCCCTCTGTCTCTTTTTCCTCTTTTTTGTTGAGTTGTGAAACTGTAGTAAAGCCTGATGTTGTTTTTGTTGCTAGGCCGCATGGTGGTGTATGTACTCCCCATGACTGGGTGTGGCTCCTCTACATCTGCTCCTTGTCTCTGAAGGGTGTGTGTGCAGTGTTTTTGAGAGTCCCTGCATTTTGAGCAGAGAGAGGCTTTGCTGAAGTTACATCAATTGACCGTGTGATGTAGTAAGTCACACGTAAGCCTTAGGTCACTGCTAACAGCGTGTGAACCTGTCACCCACCCAAGGTGAAACCACAATGTCCTCATTCATATTGTGCACGTTGAGAAGAAAAGCACAGGAGAGGGTCTTGTGGGTTTGTTATTGCGTGGAGCTGTGAGAGTTGGTCTGAGTGCATTTTTCTTCAGTAACAGAGCATCCTGTGTTTCAGCAGAAATGTGACTCAACAGAGACTGGGTCTGCTGCTGTGGTCGTCAGCTAGCTGTTAACTTTGAGGACACAGGATGTGAAGTGCCGTGAGAGGAAGCCTGTAGCCATTTTAAGTGTTCTCACAGGAGAAGTAGAGGCCGTCTCCTCAGGGGTAAATCCCTGAATGACAGATAAAATCGTTGTGTAGCCACAGGATTGAGATGTTTTGTTAAATTGTTTAAGGGCACAGAGGAGGGCATAAGGTCTATTTTCTCCAGGACAGCCACTGAGTGGTTCCTCTATCTGTCATACTGCTCCCACAGTGTTGGTTTCAGTGAAAATGCTCTAAAAACCATCTGTGTATGACCTATCAGGCACCGTACAGGAGAGAGATACAGTTAACTAGGGATGGGCATTTCGACTAATTTACTAATCGTGTAACCGAAGCTGGTACTAATCGGGTAATCGAGTACTGTAATAAAAAATAAAATGACGTCATGTCTGACGGACAGAGCGCAGCCGGTGCATAAATGCGCTCTGTCCGTCAGACAGTCCGCATTACTGACACACAGCGTCGTCACACACAATGTCAGGTGGATAATAAGAGTAGAGACTGGAGTTTAAGATGCACATACGAGGCAGATGTGCATCTTTATGCCGGGGAATAAATGCGCTGCATGCGCTCTGAGCGCTGAGTGCAGCGCTGAGTGCAGCGCATTTATGCCGCGGCTGCCACGGAGGAGAAAACTTTTTTTTTCTTTTCTTTTTTAAATCATTAGCGGTGCTTATTTATTAGTCCACACTACACATGTTGGTGCCTTCGGTCCTCTCTGCCTCGCATCGTTTCAGGAAATAACAGGGAAGGTTTCAGAGTGTTTGTAAAGTGAAAGTATATTTTCTACCAGACTTGAGACCTGTCGTCTCCCTCCCGACGGCGTACGTCGCCGAGGGAGGGAGGGAGAATTATTGTAAAAGGTTTGAAAGTCCGAGGCTCGATCCAAAAACGCTTTTACACAGCAGAAAATCACGTTGCTTGATCCGAAACTGTTTAACACTACAAAAAGCCGAACCATGGCATGATAATGTAGTCTGATCCGACACTAGATTGCGCTCTGACGTGCCGTTTTTTTTAATCCTCGGGTACCCGAGTAATAAATTCATAACCGAGTAGCAGATTGCTACTCGAGTACTCGAGTACCCGGGTAACCGTGCACATCCCTACAGTTAACAATCCAGAGGATAGAAAATAACAGGAGAGTATAGGAGAAGTATTTAGCAGCAAAAGCTCTGGGTGTATACTGGGTGTGTAAGTCAGTCACTGTTTGAAAATATGTGCACCATATGAACTTCAAAAGCAAGTAGATGTCAGTGTTGTGGTCACAACTTGTTTCCGATTCCTCCAAGTGCCCCATAAAATCAGTTGATGTGAGTTTATAGGGGGAAAAGACAGGTTTATGGGTTTAAGAACAGAAAAATGTGGTTTATAAACCATCTCTCTTCTTTTTTTTTTACAGCTCCTCCTGATATTACAAACCACTTCCTGGACAAAAACTGTAACCAGGATGTTGGCACGGTCTCATTCCAAGAGGTTGATTCACTGAACAACCTCACCAGCTCCTCGCCAAACAACAGCGGCTTGAGTGTGGATCAGAACCTTAATTTCACCCTAAGCACAAAACCAGGGGAGGGCCTCTCCCCGTCTGCTCCTCTCCGGCCCCCGTCGCTGTCCGTCCTCTCTCCACTGAACAAACCCGATCCCTCGGAGGTGGATGATGAGGCTCCGGTGACGTCAGACTCCAGCCCAGACTCAAACTTGATCCCCAGTCATGACATCTGTGTGGACCCAGATTTGCTCAATGGCAACATAAACTCTGACACCGTGCTGTCAAATACAAAACTCACCTGTGACACCAGCGACACCATAATAACGTGAGTAGAGCATTATCAAACAAACATACACAGAGGCCATTCTTCTCCAGTTACCGATCATAATCATCCTCTTTACAGTCAGTGGCTACATTCACTGAATCACTGTGACTCACAGATTTACTGGCTGGAAAAACGGCTGCTCTCTTTTATGGCTGTAGAAAACAGAAGTGAATGCTTCCTATTGTGCAGAGTGAACCTGAAGGGATCAGACTGTTCTCATTTTAACAAACCGTTGTGACCTGTTCTGGTCTGTCAACTATTGTTTCTCTTCTAAGTCCATTCATTCCTCTCCAGTGTTATTATAGTTTTTAATGTTTTTATTCCTGTTTTTTTTTGTTTTTTTTTAGAATTTGAGTTCACTTTCATTTTAGCTTAGTTGTTTGTGGGGTTTGTTTTGCATTTGGTTGCTGATTTAGGTCAGATTTTAAATATTCAGAGCTGGGTGGAGTATTTTGCTGACAGAAACTACTCTTTAAGTGGCAAAGAGACATTAACGTGTCAAACAGTGACCTCTTGTGGTTTGTTTCTGTTATTGTTCTGCTTAAGGAGTGCCACCCATGTTACTGTACAGTGTGCACTGAGTTTATTTATGTGCATCAAAAGATTTATGTTGGAACAACTCTTTGAATGACTCCAACATCTCTAATTTTAAATATTTGAAGCATCTCTCTATGACTCTCTTGCCAATACGAAAATATCAGAAGACAATTAAATGGCCCAAAATGCTTAATTTTGATTATTTTTTTATTTTCTATTGCAGCTTTAAAAAAAATTTGAGGACGTTTTTGACTTTCATTGATGCTTTATTTTATAGTTCAACAAACAAAACTCTCACCAGTGCTAGTTTTTGTCTTGACTTTCTGTTTACTAAACTATAATAACCCTGCACTCATTTTCTGTTTAACCTAACCCCTGTCCCATCCTCCCTTGTGTCTTTCTTTCCTTTTCCCTCCCAACCTGTCATTCTGACCCCCTCCTTTCTGTGTGGCATCAGGACTGCAGAGCAAGTCCATTTCCTCTGTGTTCTGTTGTAAGTACTGTGTAGCTGTGTGTGCAGACGTGTGTGTTTTTGTAATTTGCTATGACTGAATACAAGTCCAGTGTCATTCCACAGTCTGCTGTGTCACTCACTTGACCTAGATTTCCCTTCGACCTCAAAGTGAAGGTGGGGGGAAAAACTGAGGAATAGATTTAGAAAGTGGAGGAGAGAGTGTTAATAGGAACCTTGTAATTTCCCTCTAATGCCCTGTGCAACTGTTGTTGCTCCTATTTCAAATTGGCAAACACCGTCAGCATTAATCAGCTTTTTCTCCTGCATAATTCAGCACTTTTAGCAGAGCATGGAAGATCAGGCCACACGCATACACAGAGCAAAGCAATGAGGTCTGACCATGAGGCTTTCTATCTGTCCTGCTTTTTCTTTGCAATGTTACACCTGCTCACATGCACCCACATGGAGAGATACGGTCTGTTTTGTCTTAACGTTGGTATTGTGTTTGACCTTCATCCTCAGGAACTCCTGTAAGATGAAGCAGAATCAGCTGATGCAACAGGACTTTGCTGGACAGGTAAGAATGGGAAATGTGTCTACTGCTCACTTTCTAAGCAACAGCTAGCTCATGTGGTCCTGACGAACTACTTTCAGTCAGTGTGGTTGACTTTGCTCACTGTCGTTGAAGGAAGACCATCATGGAGGCCATGCCACAGATGAGGAGAAGCTGGCGAGCAAACCCGACAAGGACCAAAGCAGTGAGTAAAAGGATCAATGAGTATTGATTTTAGTGCTTTGTCCATAATGTCTACATTTCTGAGAGCCACCCAGTTACAACACACATGAATACACTAATGAATGGCTCCGTTGTTAGTCAGCTCGGTGAGGCACTCGTGGACAGAGATCAGATAACTGGATGTTAAATTTTAGACAGCTTGCTTTAGCTTCCCTCAGGGCAAATAATCAGCCATGCTCGATCGATACCGCACAGCGAGAAGGTCATCTTTGGCTTACTGTTACAGACACACTCACACAACATTAATCATTAACTTCGCGTATCATTTTGTGCCGCATTTAAACTTGTGACTTTGCACGTCGTGAGCACAGAGACTGTACAACAACACAAACTGTTTCCTCTGCTGTGTAACGGCTACTGTTTGTTTGTTTTTTTACTACTGAAATGATTTCTCAGAGCATATGCTTTTAAAGACTGTCGGAGCTCTTTTTTATTTGGCTTTTTACACAGTAAAAACACAGAAAGTTATTTACATGCAAGAAAAGCTGCTTCCTTTGTTTTTAGAAATAGTTCTGCACAAATGTCTGGTGTCTGGCGTAGCCATTTGAACTTGTCTTTAGTCATCATAACATAAAATAAAAACAAAAATGATTATATCAACACCAAAGACTTTAGTATTCAGACTCAAGCTTTTTCCTTGAAGTAATGAAATGCAGCTCACCACTGCAGTTACCAAGAGTCAGTCATGAGAACAAATGACGGCATCTCATTCAGGTTGCAGTGAAATCAGACTCTACAACTCAGGAAAACGTTTGTTTTTGTGACATATTTTAACGTTGACCCTCATGTACTGCTGTGTGCCTGTCCTGTTGTTGAACTATATTGAATTACAGACCACAGCATCAACATCACAAATTTCTTCATAACATGAGTTTGTTGCTTTCTTCCAGTCCAAGACTGCCATGTGACATCCAGCCCTGAGGAGTCAGACTGCTGCTCTGTGGTGAGGAAATATTACATTAGCCATTTTAGTAATTTCCCCTACATCGTCTGTGCCAGGCCTATGTACGGTTCATTTAATTATCATCTCAGTCCTACACTATCATTCATACTGTATCTGATTTACTCTACTTCAGCACCTCTGATTATGATTCCTCCCTAAAACCACTAGGTGGGGCCGGTGCACTCATTTATACGTAGGTCAAACTGAACCGTCACCATCAGCATCAAGGAAAAAACAGCTATGACAAGTCCAGACGTGTCCTAGTGTTGCTTGACGCTGTAGTGTTAACAGTGGCCGCTCCACTTCTCTCAGTATGTGTGATTTGAATGGGTGACCTTTACACTGTGAATGAAAGACTGTCCAAGCAGTTGTGTGTTGTGACTCCAGAGTAGACAAAATTATAGACTATATACAAAGCTGCAGTATGATGGTCCATCTGATAGGATGACTGCGGTGTGCTGTAGGACAGCAGGGGGTGCTTTCATGTCCTCAGGTGACAGATGGATTTAGATTATCATACAGGAGATTAGAAGATGAGTGTTATAATCCAGGTAAGGACAAAATGAGAGAGGAGAGAGACGTGGGGGAAGAGAAGAAGGAGGACTGAGATGTTTGAGAACACTCATTAAAAGGCAAGGCGGGCATGAAGCGAAACATGAGGGGGAGAGATGTCTAAGAGAGAAATAACAGACAGGAAATTCTGCACCTCATACTACATAGTATAGTTTGCATTGGTAATATTTAGAATATAAGAGGGAATGTTGTTTGAAATACCTTATAAGACAATTGTAGTAATATATATATATTTTTAAAGTGTAGGTGGGCTAACCCTCCAATAATAATGCTTGATATGTAAAGCAGTTGACTGATTCCACTCTGCCCTCTGCCCTCAGCAGTACGAGGACACGTGCAAACTGAAGAACAAGTCAAGGGGAAGTGAGATGCAGAAAACAGGAAGTCAGGTCCTGGACTCCATCTGCATCAGTGAGGCTGAAAAGCAGGCCGTTCTCACCCTCATTAGAGAGGAGGTACACACTTCTAACTGCTCACACATCCAGCATGAAATATGTCGTACGTGTTTGTCAAGTACATGTGTGTGATAATGTTTTTGTTTGGGTTTTTTTCAAATGTGGGTATATGTTTTCAATGTCTGGTGGTGTACAATTGTGTGCTATATGTGTGACAGACAATAAAGGCATCTATCTATCTATCTATCTATCTATCTATCTATCTATCTATCTATCTATCTATCTATCTATCTATCTATCTATCTATCTATCTATCTATCTATCTATCTATCTATCTATCTATCTATCTATCTATCTAGTTTTATTTGTACACTCACAGTCACCATCTTGCTTTCAGATCATCACTAAAGAGGTGGAAGCCAGTGACTGGAAGAAGAAGTACGAGGACTGCAGACAAGAAGTCACTGAGATGAGGTCAACAAACATGTTTCTGCATAATGTTTCTCAACTCAATAATCATAAAGAAGTGACCATGATTTACTTTGAGTGTGTCAACTTGGTTGGGTAAAATGAGGTTTTGACACGCTCAAACACAACTGAATAATTTCGTCAAGATATTACTAATTAATAACTTGTATTTTTAATAGGAGGCTTTTAGTTTTTGGGCTGTAGTAGAAGTATCAGCGCAGTGATTTAGGTGTTACCTTTAAAAACCAGCCGCCTGTCTTTCAGTTTAAGACCTTTCATGTTTTGTCTTACGTATTGCAGGAAGATCGTTGCAGAGTATGAAAAGACAATTGCTCAGATGATCGGTGAGTAGAAATTTCGGATTATGAAATCTACACTGAAAAGTACATTTATGTTAAACGTTTTGTTAAAACCACGCATTTCACTGTTACAGTGTGATGTGTCAAGATACAAGAAATAATTTATTAAGCACTTCACAGTAATGCCTGCTTCTCCCCTGCCCTCAGAGGATGAGCAGCGCAACAGTGTGAGCTCCCAGAAGGCTTTGCATGCTCTGACGATGGAGAAGGAGGCCGCCCTGGCAGATCTGAACTCTGTGGAGCGTTCGCTATCTGACGTGTTCCGGCGTTACGAGAACATGAAGAGCACCCTGGAGGGCTTTAAGAAAGTAAGGACTCCCAGGACAAGTTGGTGTCTGGATGACTTTTGGTAGGAAGTGTCACTTTCACGTGCTGAGATGATCAGCTGACACTGAGAAAGTTAAGGTCTGAATAAAGCTAGAGCTGGGATCAGTGTTTGTCTAGAAGTGAGTGCTTAAATTGAGCGTTCCTGGCCGTCAGTCAGTGTTCGCTCCCTCAACAAATACCACACAAAAACCCCCTGGATTAAAGCAATGTGTGCCCAAATGTTGACCCTTGTTTGACTTCTGGGGAAGCGGACAGCTGCGGTGAATGTACTGGGCAGCATCCAGCTGAAAATGTGTGTAACTGCAGGAATTCAGAAAGATTAGAAGGAGGAGATCCCACAGTGTTTAGAGAGGGAAGAATTCCCGCTCTTTAACTCAGGTCAAGACAAACATGAGGATACTGTCGGGATGAGCGATGATATATCTGCTCTCTCTATGTTGAATAACACTGTGGCTGATCCCTGTTTCCACAAACAGAATGAAGAGGTGCTGAAGAAGTGTGCTCAGGAGTATCTGGCCAGAGTCAAACAGGAGGAGCAGAGATACCAGACACTTAAAGTCCATGCTGAGGAGAAACTCGACAAGTATGTGGAGACTGAAAGGAAATCTGTTTCAACAGACCAAATTCTTGTATTTTGGGGGTTTGAGATGCGGTTATATATCAAACGTTTACTAATTTTTCTCATTCCTCGTCTCACTCAGGGCCAATGAGGAGATCGCTCAGGTGCGTGCTAAGTCCGGCTCAGAGCACATGGCGCTCACTGCCACCCTGAGGAAGGAGCAGATGAAGAATGAGTCTCTGGAACAAGCTCTGCAGCAGAAGGTCAGAGGCATCCTCGCCTTTCAGTCCATCATAAGACCATTTTAATGTCCTCTTCACAAGGAATTTCCGTGCTGGGATTTAGTATATATGGATGTATTAAATAACTTCTTCATCCTTTGTTGTTTTGTGACAGAATCAAGAGATCGAGGAGCTCACAAAGATCTGTGATGAGCTGATTGCCAAAATGGGAAGAATAGACTGAGAGACGATTCCTGTGGATCAGCTGCTGCCGTCCCTCTGGTCCTGCCTACAGTGACGCCCTGTGCATGCCCCCAGCCAAAAAGCAGCTCCTGTTCCCTGTGCTAAGCCCTGAGTCTCAGAGACTGCTATGTACAAATTTATAAAGTAACTTCCTGTCCACTACTGTTGCACTACTTGTGATCAGAATCAAGAAGGTTCTGTAAATTATAGTTATTGTGGGGACTTTGTTATATGTGGTCACTGTGTTTTGCATTAGTTGCACATTATGAGGTCATCCGGACCCCTTGTGCTTTCATCCACCAGCGAACAACAACCCGCTTGTGACTCAACTTAAATTCCCAGCAGCTTAACGGCTAAATTCCTAGCATAATGCCCCTGCAGGATGACATCAGATTTAATGCGAGCTGGGGTTGTTTTGGAGTTTTGCATGGGCGTTTGACGAGGATTGTTTAAAAAGCAACAATAGAATAAAATGTATTTTTTATAATGTAAGCAAAGAGTTTACCCTGAGAGAGAGAGAGAGAGAGAGAGAGAGAGAGAGAGAGAGAGAGGATATTTTGTGGGGGCAGAATGAGGTCAGGGTTAAAGTCAAGCTGCACAAGAGCTGAAGAAAAGGATTTAGGAGTGGTTGAGGAAGTACATCAGTCAGGCTTCAAGGGCCTCGGTTTGTTCAGGAGTGACACGGAAACAAGAAGGAATCTGAACCACATTTCAGTGAAACTAAAGCTGCAGCTTCTTTACCTGAGTTTCACTACAACACAGATGTTAAAGGTTCTGCAGAATATTTATCATGCACAGAGAAGTGTAATCACCTGACATTCATGAACTTCCCTGTGACTCTATAAACTTTGTGGCATTGTCTTTTCTGATCCAGAGACAATAAGTAAAAATCAACTCCACAACTGGTCACAATCTGTCACGGGGGAAGACATAATGGCACTATATTTTGTTGAAGATATTAATATGCAGTATGACACCATTGTTTTTAAACCATCACTGTCAAGAGCATATGCTAATCATATTTACCTCTTACCACAAATTAAAGAAAAGAGACTGAACAGCTTCAGAAGATATGTTATGAGGGTTATTCAACACATCAGTCTGCTTTTTTGCATGTTTATTTGCGTTTCTCAGGATTCAGATTGTTTTCTTAACACGCCAGTAAAACCAGTTGTGTTGGGCACAGTGCTTTAGTAATGGAGGTTGTCACATAACTGGGTATTGAAATATTTCTGAACCAATGCCAATGATGAAAACGACAACAAGAAAACAGCTTTTTCAATTCTTGCCTTTTTCTACAGAAAGCTTACTTAAGGTTTAACAGAAACTATTTACCTTGATAAAATACAATGTAGAAGTTTCAACTCTTGTGATTTTAATCAGGCAATATTTGGTTAAAGAAAATAAAACTACAAATGGGTGAGTATTTCTATTTTATTGATACTTTGAGTTGGTCACTATTGAAAAAAAGTTTTAAAACCTGATATCCAGCTTCCAAACCACCATGAAAATCCACTTATGACACAAACCCACTGATGTGCCACAGTTTATATCTGTGCCATTCTAATGTCACATCATCTCCTTGTTTTTAATATTTTTAATATTGTTTTGACACTTTAGCCCCTTTCTTAAGGTTTTTGTTTGCATTTGTAAATTAGAAATGGTGATCTCACACGTGTTGACATTGCAGACTAACAGTGAGTGTGTGAGTGTGTGTACATTTGCCTAAATAAACATAAATATAATTTGTTTTACTACAAGTTATGTGTGTTTCTTTTGTTTGTTCAGTGTGTGTGTGTGTGTGTGTGTGTGTGTGTGTGTGTTTGTTGTGTTTGTCTGCATGTGTGACATGGTCTCAGCTGTAGCCTCAGTCCCAGTAATGATGCACTAGTGTTTACATCAGACCCAACACACACACACAACATTACACTAACATTTTACTTTTACCATTGGCTATTTATTGTCACTCTTTTTATTTTACTATTTATTACCTCAAACTCCTTATTTTAATCTTTTAATTCTTTTATTCTCTATGCACTATTTTATGAACTTATCTGTTGTTGTTGATGAATGATGATTGATTGTGCAGCTGAGAAACTGAATCTATCTATCTATCTATCTATCTATCTATCTATCTATCTATCTATCTATCTATCTATCTATCTATCTATCTATCTATCTATCTATCTATCTATCTATCTATCTATCTATCTATCACTCATCCCGTTACGTCCACACTGTCAGACAGGTGTCAGTAGATACAAAAACAGTGTTTTAGAACCAATCCTCCAGCAAATGACCTCAACTTTCTGCTGCTCGCTGGACTGATGGCTTGATAACGGCGTCTCTCTGTTAAAGCTTGCTGGGTTAAGTCTATTACTACAGGGTGCTGCCTGTGCAGCATAGATGGAGATTACAGAGATAAGACCTTAATGCCCTCAGACACCTTCCCATGTCTAAACCCCCTCCTCCACCTCAACCTCTGCTGTCCCCTCCATCAGACACTCACCTCAGTCCGTCCACTCTCTCTCTGGACTCTTGGAGACACACTGACCCATCAGCCAGCTGCCATGAAGACTGCACTCGCCCTGCTGCTGTTCATCTCTCTGGCCTGCCACAGTAAGTTTCTACAACACTGATACCCACACACTGGATTCAGGGGAGGGGGTGTGTTTGTAAACAGTGGGGAAGGATTTGGTTGATTATCAGCAGGCAGACTAATTGTAGACGGGTTATAAAAGCACCGATGATCCAGGAACCAGAGAGAGGCTTGTTCAATGAAAAATGTTTCGTACTCAAATCTGTCTCAGGTTTAAACCTTCATGAGTCAGAACTGAGTGTAGCCTTCATGAGACTGACTGTGATACTCGGATCTCTAGTGTGTGTGGATGCACAGTGGGATGAAATATGAGCTCATGGTTGTTTGTTTGTGTGCTGACACCTTGCCTGTGAATATACATGCTTAGTCTCAAGTCAGGTGTTCTCTCTTGTTCTGTCTGTAAAGGCCACGCCCTCAAATGTCACACATGCGTGGCGTCCAATGAGGAAGACTGCAACCGACAGGGCTCCACCCCCTGTCCTCAGTACGCTGACGCCTGCTCCACCATCACAGGACCCAGTGAGTAAAACACAAACAAACACACAGCCGAGGGAAACATATGGCACAAATATGGGTTGCTTTGGTTGATTACAATAGTGTAAATGCCTCACTAGAGGTCAGCACATCACTGGCGACTCGCTGCATGTGTGAAGCAGGAGTTTGAGGAAGTCAGTGCAGCTTAAAATAGCTCACATGTTGTTTCCATTGACAAAGTGAAGGTCAGTATTAAAACCCATAATGCAGCAGTAGAAGAATTTCTGTGTAATGGCTGCAGGCTTAGCAGATGGAAAGGCCTATTCATTATTCTGTCAATACCGTCTTTACTCTGTTTGCTTGTGTGTGTGTGTGTGTGTGTGTGTGTGTGTGTGTGTGTGTGTGTGTGTGTGTGTGTGTGTGTGTGTGTGTGTGTGTGTGTGTGTGTGTGTGTGTGTGTGTGTGTGTGTGTGTGTGTGTGTGATCACAGCTTCCCTCTCTACATCCTCTCATGATTTGAGGTTGCTGGATGTTATCCCAGCAGTTTATGATAACCACAGCCTATCAGTGTGTGTGTGTGTTTAGATTTGGGAGGGAGTTCAACGGGTTGACAAGATCACACACACACATTCAGCTCTCTTTCACTCCCATCTGCCCGTCTCACTCACTCGTCCCTGTGTGTCCTGCTCCCCCTCATCAGACACCGTGATGAAGTCGTGCTCCTACAAGGCTTTCTGTGAGAAGGCCAACGGCGGCAACTCTGGAGCGCAGATGTCGTGCTGCTTCGGTGACGACTGCAACGGCCCCCACAGGAGCCGCAGCCACGGTCACCACAACAGTGTGCGGGTCCTGACCTCCAGCCCCCTCCTGCTGGTCACGGCCCTGTTGCTGCGTCTGACCTTCACTCAGCTCTAAACTCTTCTTGTTTAATTGTTCTGTTACTGTAATAACCCGTCCGTCCGTCTGTCCACGTTTCTTAAATGCAGGTTTCTTTTAAATAAAAGAGAGGGATTCAAGCTGCAGAGTTTGGTGAGTTTTGAGATTGTGGTGTAAACAAAACAAGTGTCTCTGCTGCGTTTTTTGGTGGTGGTTCATTCAAGGAACGTGGTCTGTCCTGTAAATACGAGCTGCATTTCAGCAGCTTTCTTTGTCCTTTTTTATTCTTTATTCTTTATCATTAAAATCTGAACTTTAACCTCATGATCTATAGGCCTACACTGCTGTATCTACTTTCAGGTGATGTAAAGCCATGAACCTGAAAGTGTTTGTGGTGAATTAATGTACAAAGTGACACCCACTCACAGCTCTGGCCTAGCTGGTGGGACTTGGGTGTGGTTTTAGTGCTTGGATGCCTCAGTGGGTAGCTGCTAGTGCACAGCTCGCTCGACACCATAGAACCACATCATTCGCTTGTGTTGTTGCCGTGGTAACCCATGAGGCAAACAATATTTTAACAACACGTAATTGTTATAAAATACTTAGTGCTTGAATTGTTCATTGTACACTTTGTGCATGCAAGCTTGTCTTAATAAAGATACAATCACACCTCTACTTTGTGTTGTTTCTGGTTTGTGATTGTGTGTGGGCAAGGTGACAGTGGTTTGGCATTTGATCCCCTACACTTGACTTTTAAAAGCCACAGAGAAGAAAAGTAGGTTCAAGATGATGATGTGTCTAATGTGAAAGTACCTGCAGTGCAAGACACATGTGCAGTCTGACAGTTATAATCAGCACAGAGAGGAGTAACAGGGGGCGGGCCGGGGTATCTGTGGAAACTTTAAGACTTCCTCCTGCAACTGTGAAACTGTGTAAATCCTGTGCAGTCGCCACAGGATATGAAATCAGTGAGGTAGGTCTACGTCCTCACTCAGGCAGGTCATATCATGGGCAACCACTTCCTCTTCATGGAGGACACAAATCCTCCTGTAATTGCTGACATATCTTAGATCAGCATTAAAAAGTGACGTGTAAGACTGTATGCATAAAAAACTCTTCATCCCTGACTCCTGACTAGACATACAGAGTTGAAACCAGGGGGTCAGGTCAGTTCATCCTCTCACTTTCTCTCTTTCTCTGCACAAGAATTTCATCACAGGACTCAAACTCTGATCACCTTTGTGTAACAGGGAAAAAACTGTGAGGCAATACTTTGGTACTGTATTTAAGCACGATGAATTATCATTTACATTTACATCAAATTTGTCTGATGTTGAAGTTCATACTTGGCAGATTAAGATTTTATATTAAAACACAATAAAAGATAAGAGATAGATATGATTCACTGGAGCTTGAACTACAATGTATTCATGAATTCCTTCAACAGGTTTGATTCGCAACCCTTGACCCGTTTGCTCGCTAAGAAATCTTGTTTTGATGTTATTTTGATGTGTTCCTCCATACTGACTGTTTCTCTCGTATCATTTTCCTTTCTGGTGGTGAACTGAAACTGAAATGAGTCTGTCCTGTCGTGAGTAGCTGTGGTCGGAGGTGTCGCCTCACTGTATTCATCATGGTTCACACTGGCAGGTCATCTGTTTCGTATGTTGAACCTGAACCCAACAATCCCAAACAACCCTTTGACCTTAAGCTGCAGAGCACAACACCGCTCACGTCGCGAACGCTGGCTTCTAACAAAACATGACACATGAATGAATGCTAAATATGCATTTTGCAACAGTGCATGTAAAAATCTTTGCAGCTCGTTTATGAAATCTTCCTTTATTGCATGATTTTGCATGAAGAAGCTGTAGTTGCAGGCTATCTCAGAAAATGTTTTTAAAAACTATATTACAACTCCTCGTGCTATACTTCCCACATTATCACCGTACACGGAGGACACTGAGGTCATGTCCTCTGTCAGAACTGAATGACCTAAGAGAGACCTTTTACAACAGGCAGGCACAAAACTATACCTACATTAAAATCAAAAGAATGGAGCTTAATTAATATTTCTCCATCAGACATAACAAACAATGTAGAGAAAGCTTTAAATGCACATCAATCTGATTGAGTAGAAATTCAAAAATATATAAAAAAAAAAAAAAAAAAATTTGAATTGGGGGATTTCAGGCTTATGACCTTGGTATTTCTGACATTTTTCTGGCTACAGCAGTGATCAAGGTTGTCCCATTGCTAGTTTTACAGGACTCTAAAGAACAGGAAGCTTTTTTTTTTTCTTTACCACCAACTCTTGCACCTGTCACTCACACACACCCACATACACACACATACACACACACACCTCCCTATGGCAGGTGTATGAATTGCTCCATTGTTCACTGTGTCCTCACTACTGTAAATGCCTGTGTTAGAGTTAAGGCTGCAGACACAGTTAGTTTCAGGTCGGTGGTAGGTTATTTATTTGTGATGGTGAAGATTATGGTGCATTATGTCACATGTGTCTTCAGACAAATAGCCTCTGTAGGCCTACGTGAGTCCGTGTGTGTGTGTGTGTGTGTGTGTGTGTGTGTGTGTGTGTGTGTGTGTGTGTGTGTGTGTGTGTGTGTGTGTGACCCACTTCTCAAATTACCACCTGAGAAGAAGCGAGATAACACATCGCAGGCAGTTGCAGGAAGAGGAGATGGTGCACGATACTGTATACATTTTATTTCGTCTCCGTTCAAGCCTGGGTGAATGGGTGAAGGCAGTCAGTCAGAGAACTAGAGGCCGGAGTTGCACCACTGTCTGTTGAAATAACAATACACGAGGTTAGAAAAGGGCAGTTGAGCCTGTTGAGCTCAGTTTAGTTCCTCATTATGTGAACGCAACAGCACGAGAAGCGGAGCAGGAGGAGGAGGAGGAGGAGGAGGAGGAGGACCCGGCCGGAGCTGAGAGGACGCATAGATCACATCCGGGGCTGGTTTATTCTAATAACGAAACGTCCTACCCGGAAAAAAGACAAGTCTTCTCTAATCCGACCACACAAACAAATAGACGAGAGTGTGACAGGCCGATGCACGCCGGCTTTGTAGACGTCTGTAGCTTGTTAAAGTTGTTAAAAACCTGATCTACCATGCTCCTATTCGTCAAACTCGCGTCTCTACTCTGCGCTTCGTAGCCGTGCGGGGCGCTGGCTGCGGCGTTCACTGACTCTCCACAGCACAGGGTAAGTAGCCTAGTCCGTCGACTGGGTGTGTGTGTGTGTGTGTGTGTGTGTGTGTGTGTGTGTGTGTGTGTGTGTGTGTGTGTGTGTGTGTCTCCAGTAGGAGTGGCGGTGAGTGGTCGGTGAGTCAGGGCAGGTCATCTGAGCTGACCATATGTAAGTGTCAGGTGTCGCTTACTAACTTCTTCACATTTCAAAGTTTGTTTTTTTTCTCACTGCAGCCTCACCATCACGTTATACGTGCACGTCAGGGGTTAACGGTGCCATTCAGTGGTGTGAAGACAGAAAGTGACCAATCTCATCAAGCAGAAATAGTTTTGTGATCAGTTAATCGATCTGCCCAAAACGCAGGGTAGCCTACAACTTGCAAACTAACAGCTAATTACCCAGAAATACTCACTGTTTTAAAGTATTTTATTTGACTACTGCAATGCTACAATATAGTCCACCACATCTTAGAAAATATTCTATATTATTTTACCATTTTATCTATTTTAGAGCTGTAATGACAGGTTATTTATGTGATGAGTTTAGGAGCTGTAGGAAACTTTCTGGGGTGGGGATGGGGCTGAACCTTGTGGTTCCAGGCTTTGTAACATCCTCTGACCTGAATGTCTCCAAATGATAAAACAGTATTGACTTGATTAACCATGAAATATTTTAGAAATGACAGCCACCCTACTACTGAACCAAGTGCTGTCAATTGAACGGTTATTACCACACAGCCACTGACTGGTAGCAAAAGATGAGCTGATAATATTAAACATTTGGACTGGGAATTTAAGGACTCCCTCCTTTTTTCATAAAAAGATAATCCCTGATAATTTTAACACAGTCCCTAAAAATATGAAGGCCTAACATGTTAATGTATCTTTATAGATGATATCCCTCAGTAGCAGAGAAAAACGGGGAATGTTTGACACTTGAGCTCAGAAAATGATTAATGGCACCGATTAATGACAAATTAGTGGGATGGCGCTTAAAGGGAGGCTTTACCAGGCAAACCAAGAGCGAGGCCACAGAGAGGGAAGTGCAGGGTTGAGGGTCTTGTGTGGGATAATTCAGCCTCAGCTGCACCGGGTTTGACCTTTGTCATTCTGACACTCTATTACTTAATATCTCCTTTAATCCTTTTATAACTGATACCAATTAAAGAATTCACCTCAACGTTTTCACTATTGGTTTCTGCTAATCTGAAAAGAGGCTGGACACAAATAAAGCAGATGTGCAGACTGGGTGTAGGTGGGTTTCACTTCACTACCCTGGATGTGGTAAAAGAAATACCTTTGATATCACTGCTGTGATGTATATGCTCCATTCTGTCTTCGTACACACACTTTGTGTTTACATTAACTTGTAGATTTGTCTCATCCTGTTTCAAATGAATCTGCTAAAGACTGAATTCTATTTATTGGTAAAGTTTTGCCATAGAGGCCAAAGCCTTACCACAGCTTCTCCTGGTAATGGTTTAGCCAGATGGTTTATGGTACTCAAATTGGTTTGTATGTGTGTAAGTGTGCACGAACATGGGTCTGTGTGTGCGTGTGTGTGTACCAGACTCAGCATTGGTATCTGCCCTCTGCATGTTTTTCGATTTTCCATTATACCCAGAGTTTGTGAAAAGTTCCTCTGAATGGTTTGTGTGTTTGACCTATTACGATAGCAAAAGAAAACATGGTGGATGTCTGACACATCACAAGCACAGCCCACAAAATTTTTCAAAGCAGTTTCAAAATGAAGTATTTTTCCAAACCATTGACTTGAACACAGTTTCACAGCAGATCCACCAGCAGAGTGAAGATGCAGCCTCATGTGTCGGCTGTTATTACTTACAGTAGGTTTGCCTGCGTTTTGTTGGGTGATCTGTGTGTGACATTTCTCATGGAAATAATTTCCATCTCCTGAAAGTTTTCCAGCCAAGACAGTGCTCTGAAAGTATTGTCAGGCAGAACAGCTGTTCAGGCCTGATTATACATTTTATATGACTGTCTCTTGAGTTATAATTTTTATTCTCGTTTGCCATCATTCTACCTTTGTGCTCGGTCTTTTCCATAAATTCAAATATCTGGAGAAGTAAAGATGTGTGGAATGGAAAAAGTGCAGAAAGACTGCTTTGCATTTTTTTCTTCAGTGCGTCTGACTGTTTACAATCTGTCATTGTGAGGCCTTCACGTTTAGTCTGCAAAGAGAGACGATGACATTGGAGGGACTGAAAAGTTCCGCTAGTAACTTAAGGAGGACAAGATTATAAAATGGAGCTCTCGCCATGCCAGAAACCTCCCAGCTCCCCCAAAGTATAAAAAAAACATCTTAAATTTACTGTCAGACGTCTGCCATAGATGAAATTCTCCTGGAAAGCAAACCCGATCGAAATACCGTCGGCATACCTGAGTGTCTGGGCTGAATGGGTCTTGATTTTTGCTGTCAATCAGCAGCACTGTGATTCACATGGTATCGTCTTAATGAACTTCCACCACCCTACTCCTCCTCTCCTCTTTTTCCCCTCTCCCTCTCCTTCCTCCCTCCTTCTCTTCTCTGGCCAGTGGAAATGTGCGTGTGTGCAGATCTTGAGTGCAGTCTGTAATTTTTGGCTGTGGTGGAGGGCCTCAGCTCAGCCTTGGGCTGCAGGGTTTGCTGCTCAGCCTCAATCACGTCACATGAAAAACTGCTGAGTGTGAGCGGGTCTCTTTCTTCCTGTGTGTATGTGTGTGTGTGTGTGTGTGTGTGTGTGTATTCGAACACGAAATGAAAGATGGTTTATCCTCCACATCTGCTCGTCTCTGCCTTTCTGTCTGTGTCCTACTGTCGTTGCCTTTACATTTTGGCTCCCATTGTCCATCTGACTTGACTCTCTGTCTTTCTCCGTGTCCGTCTGTCCCAGTGATATGTGATAGCAGCAGCAGCAGCAGCAGCAGCAGCAGCAGCAGCAGCAGCAGCAGCAGCAGCAGCAGCATGCCGTACGTGGACCGGCTGAACCGTGTTTGCGGCTTCCTGGACATCGAGGAGAAGGAGAACAGCTGCCGCTTTCAGAGACGATACTTTATCCTCGACACACAGGGAAATGCTCTGCTGTGGTATATGGACAACCCTCAGGTGCTCCACTCACACATGCATGACACAGGCTTGCACAAACAGCAAGAGGAAGTGAAATTGACCAATAGAAGCCATGTAACCTTGGACCCTGAGCCAATGACGAGTCTGTGTGTTTGTGTTTGCATGCAGAACCTGCCCAGTGGAGCCAGCTTTGTTGGCAGTCTGAAACTAACCTACATCTCCAAGGTAAACCGGTCTGTCGACTGCCTGTCGTGTCCCTCTTCTGTGGGTTGTAGTTACATAAAGTCCTGTGAACTAACACATCTTGAGGAGATGCTTCAACATGTGGGCATGTGTGTGTGTACGTGGATGCAGGAATTCAGAGTGCACACACAAATAGAAACATGCAAATAGGCTCCACAGAGACAGGAGATGTCTGGTTTATCTGCTCTAATAGTTAACGGTCACATGCGGCGCGGAGCTGGAGCAGACTTTGTGAAGTTTTCCAGATGTCAGGGTGCTCGCTGAGCTAACCAGAGATAATGACATCTGGCTTCAGTGCACAGTTGTGCTGACAGCTCCTCCCTGGACACTCTGAGTCAAACAGACATCAAAGATATGAACAGTTTCTTCTCTTCTCCCCTCCCTGTGTCTCCTCCTCCTTTTTCTTTCACTTTGCCTCCTCTCCTCTCCTCTCCTCTCCTCTCCTCTCCTCTCCTCTCCTCTCCTCTCCTCTCCTCTCCTCTCCTCTCCTCTCCTCTCCTCTCCTCTCCTCTCCTCTCAGGTGAGTGAAGCCACAGCGAAGCAAAAGCCCAAGACAGAGTTCTGTTTTGGTGAGTGTTTTTCAGGGAAACAGTGAGTCAGTCTCATGCAGTAGCTAGCGCACAATGGCATTAATTTTGTTTACACATGTGATATGATTATATAATGCGTTTATTGTGGAAATTCATGGAAAGGATGTCTATTTCTGCAGTCATCAATGCAGTTTCGCGGCGGTACTTCCTTCAAGCCAACGATGTGACTGACATGAGGGACTGGGTGGCTGCTCTCAACAGGGCCAGCAAGATCACTGTGAGTTCAACACACACACACACACACACACACACACACACACACACACACACACACACACACACACACACACACACACACACACACACACACACACACACACACACACACACACACACACACACACACACACAGACATACACACAATTAGAACCAGATGCTTTTGTCTAATGCAGAGTTAGAAAGAGACTAATGTTACAGTTATTGATGAGAGATTTTTTTCCACCTGAGCGCAGGAAGCTGCAGCTTGCGGTGGTGTTGCTAACGCCGGTCTGACCTGGGTGGGTGCATATACCAGCGGGTTGCCTACATCTACTCTCTGACACACTTAATGAATGAGGAAATTGTGAATGTGCACAATTGTGAGCGATAGCACACTCACATCACTGTGGTGGAGGTGTCAAAAGGCCACGTATGTGTGTGAAAGAGCATAATGTGCACATTTGCATTTGCATCATATTTGTGTTTGTTTGGCGACACTGCCTTCTATAACCGGTGTCATCCAAATGTGTCCTGACAGCAGATGACACAGAAGAGTGTGTCTCTCTCTCTCTCACCTGCACACTTACACAGGAAGCAGCTCTGCTCACTCTCTTTCACTTCCCCTTCGATTGGAGGACTGCTTTGCCGCCTTCTTCTCTGAGCTTCTTAGCCTCAATGAAACTGTGTGAAAACACTTTCTAAAACACAATGGGCAGACTGTCAAGGAAGGAATAGAAATAAAACACAGACTAATGGATTCTGGGCCTTAAATTCCCAAAGATAAAGTATGTAGAATGCAGCCCTTCAAATGATTTGATATATTTTTCTTCCTCAGCCACATCAGGGTGGGGGAGTTTAGATTTTAGTGATGGGCGTATGTGTTTGAGCCACACTCAGCTGCCAGTTTATGATGTGCGTGCACTAATCTCTGCTTCATTAAGGTTATTATGTTCATGTTTATGTTGTTTTGGAGAAATGTTGGTTCAACTTTATGATAATTTGGATTGTCCACCCCATTTATATCAATAAGTGTAGGCTAAGTAACAGCTCTGAGACATCTCTCTGTATAATGGAGTACAGCACTGCTAATATGTCGAGCCAAACCAGCTTAGAGACTTGATAGCAGAGCACTTTCCAGCTGTTTTTCTCTTAAATCTACAGTTAACTTTTAATTGTAATTTGGCACGTGTGTGGTCAAAGTAAGCGCTCAGTGAACTGAAGTTGGACGCTTTCATCCAGAACATTTCACAGTTGTTGTGCTCCAGCACAGGGGCTCCCAGTGGGAATTAAACCACTACCTCCTGGCTGTTAGAGAAAACGTTACCCAATCAGTTTTTACACATGCTAATGGCAGTGTAATTAATGTTATCCTACCTTTTTTTTCGACAGGTTCCTAAATCTGGCCATGCACCTCCGAGGTCAGATGTGACCGCGGTGATCAGTGAGACTCAGGGAGGGAAGAGACAGCAGGCCTACAAGGCTGAGATCATAGGTGGTGTGGTGGTGCACACTCCCATCCAGGTAAAGGAGAGGAGGCCCAAATCCCAAAATGTTACAAAAAAAACAAAACAAAAAAACTAGTCTCATACATCTGAGAGCAGTTACTGTTATAATGCTAATAGAGATGGTTATGTTGAAATGTTTCAGAATGACAGTGAAGAGACAGATGGGAGAGAGAGGAAGGGCAACAGGCCAGGCGTGCTGAGATGTGGTTACTGTGTGAAACAGGGAAATGTGGTGAGTACCCAGCTACTTATAACTGATTAACTCTGTGTTTGAATAAAACAAATCTATGTGGAATCTGTAATGTGCTGTTTTTTTTGTTTTTTTTTTTAAGAGAAAAAGCTGGAAGAGGCGGTTTTTCACCCTGGATGACAACACAGTCAGTTACTACAAATCTGAGACAGTGAGGAGACTTTTTTTTTCTTTCTATTTCCTGTCTCTTTCTGTGTGACTGTGGTCTTTGTCTGACCATGTCTGAATTGGGCTCATGTTTGTCTCAGGAGAAGGAGCCTCTCCGAGCTATTCCACTGAGAGACATTCAGAAGGTCCATGAATGTCTCGTCAAGTCAGGGTGAGTCAACTGCGAATCCCTAAGTCAAATTCTCCCACACTTTTACCTTCTCGGCATCTGCTTTTTTATCTGATATGGATGTAAAGATAATGCAAATATATGATTTCCATATGAACAGATAACACACTGGTATAAACAGCATCTGCATTGTGGCAGTTGTAAAACTATTTTTTATCTGCCTCTCCATGTTTTAGCTGTCTATGAATAGGCTCAAACATGGAGAAGTTCACTTTTCTTTTATTTATATAGCACGTTTAAAAGACCTGTCACGGTCAGCCAAAGTGCTTTACAGCGCAGAAATAAAAAAGAAAAATGACATAACAATACACACACACATATCAATACACATACATAAATATACACATGCTATGTACACGCATATACAGTATATACACATATACATAACCATGGCGAAAACACATCAGTAGGCCTACAAGATTATTTAAACAAAGATACTGACAAACTAATGTTGGTCACCTTCTTAAAAATGCAGACAACCGGGACAAGAAGGTTCTTAATTTCATCAATAGCTTTCGCGTGTTTTAATAGACACTAAACATCCCTCGCCTTTGGATTAAAACCCATCCCATGAGTTATTTCAGCTTGAACACATCAGACCAACTTAATCTGAGCCTCCTCCTATTATATAGCCGACACAAACCCCAAATTTTGTGAAAACCATGCAACATAAGTGCAGTGCAATTCTGACTGGTATTTACCACTATAATAAATCTCTCAGCCTGTTTCTGCTTTTCATTTCCTCCTGAACCACTAGAAGCATCATAGTCTCAGACACAATTTGGAGTTTTTCCTTTGCAATGTGCAATCTAAATAGAAAGTATGCTTAATTTGATGTGCAACAGCCACTTGTATAAATCTTAATACAATATAATTGTGAAATAAACAGAAAGAGCTAGTAGCTCTGCAGTAGGCCTACACTCAGACTACTGTGTCACCCACCCTTCTAGCCACTGTATGTTTTAGCAGGATCATTTTTCACTTTCAGGGATCTCCTGCTAAGAGACAACTTGTTTGAGATCATCACCAGCTCCAGAACTTTCTACATTCAGGTAAAATCTCACTCACTTATTTTTCAAGTCTGTATCAATGTAACACAGACCTAATGAGCAGGGAAGGTCTGCAGTCCCAGGTGTATGTGATCTGATGTTGTTGAGTTGTTTTCCCTAAATGCTCTACTGCTGATGTGTGGCACGGAAAGTTTGTTTTTGTGAAATGGGCACAGCCATCTGTTACCATAACAACAATAACATCCTGTTCCTCCCCCTGGGAGAACAGCTGATGGAGACGGCAAGGGTCTGATCAGATGGGAAGTGCAAGAGAGAGAGAGAGAGAGAGAGAGAGAGAGAGAGAGAGGCTGCAAACACGAGCACTTTTATTTTTGTCTGTGCAAGAAAAAAAAGGAACCATGACAAACATTTAAACAAAAAAAAGTCATGCGTAAACAAAAATAGATTTTACAGATTATTATCGCAGTGGAAGTGCAGACATCAAAATGAAAAATTACTATCAAATCATCTTAAACTAAAAGTAGCCTAACTATAAATATTACACATTGAAATTTGAGCCTGTTATTAACATTTGTGAGTTTTAAAAGCCTGATAGCGATATATCTGCTTGTAGATGATCAAAACTAGGCTTGCAAACTGCTAATTGTTTTAATACTATCATAATCTGTCCAGTATGTTTTCCTTCATGTCTCTGCTAAACACACTAAAGATTGAAATGAAATGCTCATGAGTTACAACTAAAGCCATCCAACTGTGCAACACAAGCTTACATTAGCTTAGCACTAGCGGCCGTCTGCTTATGTCAGCCAGAGACCAGCTTGACCAACACAAATCCTATGTAAGCACAAGATGTTCATTTCAAAAGGGTCTCAAATACATTTTTTAATGTAATTTCAATGTAGCCTAATTTCCTGAGACAATGGGCACTGTAGGTTTGGGCAAATCTTACTTACTTACTACAAAAATAGTGCATATGTGGCAGATTCTTTGTGGATTAATACAGACCATCGACAGTCTCATATTTGTGGCTGCAGAACAGTGTATGTGGGAATCAAAATAAACTACACCGCCCATGTTCATCCTCATCATGAAGGATTCATGTTTCAGATTTAGTTTTGCTCATTCATGTGTTTTTACTTGTTTGTAGATACAACAATGGAGGCACAGAGGAATGATCTGTATGTTGGTTGTTGACAGATGAATATAGGCTTGTATCTCCAGGCTCAGACTTTCAAACCAGATTGGCTTCTATTAGAAAATGCGACAACAGGACAAACTAGTCCAGTGGCTGGTATGAAAATGACATAGTCGTGCTTAATCTTCTAACTTTCCTCTGCAGACTGACTCCCCAGAAGAGATGCACAGTTGGATCAGGGACATTGAGACGAAGATTCAGGAGTTCAGATGTCCCCCTAAGGTAACTGCTTTGTCTCCCTCCCTCTTCTCTGCGGCCAGACTTCAAAAACAGTGAAACTTTTGATTCTGATGGATACTGATGATTTTTTTTGTCTCTCTAATTGCAGGGATTTTCATTTAAACGTGCGTCTTCACTCTACCGAAGTCACAATGCCTCATCTGCATCTCGTGGTCAACAGAGCGATGAGCGCAGACCTCAGCTGATCAAGTCCTGCTCTGTGGCGCCGGGCTGGCAGCCCTGGACGCCCGTCCCTATGAGTGAGCCCACCATCATGGACGCAGAAGATGAAGACAGCGCCTTCAGCTCCGCGCCCAACTTGCCTTCTCTTTCCTCCTCTTCCACCTCTTCATCCACCTCCTCCTCCTCCAACTCCCTCTCTACCCCGGTCCCTTGCCCCACCACCAATCCCCCACCTTCGGCCAGCGGATTGGGGCTCCTCACAGCGTCGGGGGATGTGGCCAGCGGGCGCCGGAGGCACCGCTCTCAGCCTCAGCCTCACACCAACTGCAGTTTCCCTTTCAGCCTGGATGACGACGGCATCCGTACCACAGACGTCTAGTTCAGTGTAGTCTGACCCCTGTGTGGACTTAAGTGTTGGTACCTGCTTTAAAATGAATGTGACTTGTAATAATAGTATTCCCTGCTAACGAAGTGACACTGTGACCATCTGCCTCAACGCCATGAGATGAGAAGAGATAAGGTTGAGGTTGGGGCCCCCTGCTGGTTTTGTAGCTATATTGCAGATGAAGGATCACCCAGCTGGAAGGAGACCAAGAGGTGCAGTGTTTGCCGTTCACAGGACTGTGAAAAGGTGTGATGGGGTGTTTTTTAGTGCAACTTCCTCTGAAAACTTGAATAATCTTGTTGTTACTTGTTCTTGCAAACTTACAAATTATGGCACATGCTTTCAATCCGTTGCACTTGGCTCCCATTGGACATGTATCACTGTCACCGGGATCGTGTTCTCACCCCTGCTGTAAGTATTCACGAAGAAGTGTTGAAAGGCTTTTATTTTTTAACACATCACTATCTGTATGTTTTATATTCAAGCTTATGTTCACAAAACACTTAAAATTCATTCGGACAATGTTATGCTCTTGTTGAGCCGAGCAGTGTTTTTCCTTCTCTTTTCTTGAGACACATTATATGAAACGCCTCACATCTACTTACCTTCATTAATAATTAACAAGCATTTATTACTACATTGTAATCGGGTGTCTTGGGGAAAGTATCCTGTAGGTCTCATAAAAAAGGTACCTGCACTCTCATGCCAACTGACTGTGTATGTGTGTGGACAGAGAAGATGGACTTGTAAGCAGCTTGTATGTGTTCGCACTATTTGAACTTTCAAATCTTTTAATACTTGGCTTAAAGATCAATTATCAGGAAACTGTGACTCCTCCTTTAGCTTGTAATAATGTGCTTCTAATGTCAGAGCACGGCAGTGTTTGCGTGGTACTTGTTGTAGAATGTACTTACTATCAAAGTACAGCTGCTCAACTGGTTGACAGCTTTGTAAATGTGACTTTTCTAATTGCATCATCATGTGGTAAAATGTGCCACTACTTTTGGTAATTTAATTGAAATTCTGCACTTTTCTAATTTTACTTTGTTCTTAAGATTTTTTTCGTCACAGCTTTCACAGCAGATAATTCAGCTTCCTCTGAAACAATGCTTCAGATAATTTGTGTAGTTCCCACGGCAGTTGCAGCCATTTATCAGGTTAATCTCAAGACTTAATTGAAGTGGTACCATGTTCATTCCTGTTTCCATTTTCTGAAGCTGTGTGCACTCGTCTGCCTGCGTATATTGTTAATTTTCCTTTCTGTACATTAAATGATGCTTTTTGTTTATCTTGTCCAGCCTCCTTTAGATCGCCTTTAGAAGTTTATGGGTTGTTTTTCACACTGCCATCTAGTGGCAAGTATGTGAATCCAAATTTTAAACAACACAAAGAAACTTGGGAGAGTTTTTTGATTTACCTCACAAGGAGATTTAACTTTTAACTTTTATCTTTCTCTCTAAAGGGCAAAAATGTCCCACCCTCAGGCCTGCAGTGGGTCAGGGTCAGCACATTTGTCCTTTAACACTGTCACCTTAAAGACATGCAGACCATGTAGATGCAAAAACAAGAAAGCGCACACATGCCAATCTTGTGCCCGGAGGCTGTGTTAAGTGAAGTGTTTCACACGTCCAGTGCAAAGGTCCATTAGGTAAAATGCCTACAACGCTGTCCTGACCTCCATCCACTTCCCTCTCCGCCTCTCCGGTGCAGCTGTGTGGCTGCAGGACCGGCGAGAGTAAAATGTCTCCACTGAACAGTTTAAATTGTGTCGTTAGGTTAAAAAAAAAGGCCCTGAGTGCCCGTGAAATGTCAGCTGTGTTGAAATTAGTTTTCAGTCTGTTAAAGACAAAGTTCCCCAAGGTCCCGAGAGAAAGCCAAGCAGAAACATGTGGGGATGAGGATGGTGATGAAAGTTTGGTGAGGTAAAGGAAAGAAAAACTGCTATGACGCTGCTGATGGAGGATGAGCTTGTGGGGACCAACATGCATAACTCAGGTCTGTCCTATTTTTTTCTTTTTTTTACGTAGACAGTCCTTTTACCTTTACATATTGGCCCACTGGTCTAAAACCTACAAACATAATCTAGTCGTCTGCTGAGCTCCTAAAGGTGCTTAAGTTCAAAGTCTGTCTCTTTGAGAAACAAAGAGATAAATGTCTGGAAATATGGCGACACACTGAGAAGCCCCCAAGGTTGAACTTGCTGTTAATAATGTAAAGGTCACGTAGCACTTCAGTTTGACGCCTGTGAGTGACAGCCGCTCTGAGGGCAGACAAACACACTGCTCCCTGAAATGTTAATGTTCCCACATGGATGACTCTGCATCAGACTGCTCCCTCTCTGCCTGTTTCTGATGTCACCTCTCTCTGGTTATTTTAAACAACCATGCTGCGACCACTAAGGAGCTGTGTGTTTCATTGCTGGTAGACTGACATTGGGAATTACAGCAGCAATGCTGTGTAGGATTTGTTTCTTTTGGGCCTTATCACACCAACATCTTTTGTTTCCGACTGTAATTTCCCTGTTGGCAGATGAAAACCACTAGAGGGAGCTGCATGACACCACACTGTCCACTACATGCAGGCTGATCCAGGTGCAATGAGCTGGAGCAGTGTAGCCTACATAGGCCTAATGTCTGTATTTTCCAAATGTTAAATAAAGATTCCCATTGAAAAAAAAAGAATTCATAAAGCAGTCTTCCTCTATCACAAAGACTCACTTCTAACCTAAACCATCAAAGCCTATAGCCACTCAAAGTCAATCCCAACCGATCCCAACAAGCCTACAGTGAAAGCTTGAGGATGATGTGCCAGATGCTCAACAATGAAAAAAAACACACACACCATATTTCCATGGATTGTTGTGGCAACACTAAATGTTGCCTTTCAATCCGCTTTGTCACCTTCAAAATAAAAGCCCTTGCAGAAATAAGATCAGCACAGACGTAGGCTACGTGACAAATAATACATAAGAATAAACAGTTTTTCCTCTTTAGATTAATTTTAAAAAATCGATCAAAAGCCAAAACATTCACTTACCTACTTACTTTAAGTCTTGTAATATATATATGTTGATATGTAGCCTAACGCTAACCACGATAAAATGTCAACGATAAAATGTTAAATTCCCATTTGTCCCATGGATGTATTATAGCTGCTCCGCTTCATTTTGGCGCCAATTAATGACGTCACGGCTCATACGCGCATGCGCTGGGGTTGTTGATGTTTACAAGTTTCTTTATACAGTCTGTGGTTTGTACCTCTGTCGGTCTCGACTAGCCTATCAAGATTAATTAGTTTTTTAAGTCGGATGTCTGGACTTTGTGTTATCAGAGAAAACAGCCCAGACAGGTGAACGTTACGCTGTTCAAGAGCTGACTACTGTCAAAGATACTCTAACTGCTGAAACTGTTTTTAGCCTGGTGGGCTATTTGTTTACCTGTGTTAGCTTATTTGTAATGGAGAGGAGGACACCTGTCCGGATAGCTACCCGGAAAAAACCTGCCGAATGTCTGGTTTACAAGTTATTAAGGAAACTAAGGTAAGTGGTCTCCATTTCAATGCTGAATTGTTGATTTTTTTCTCTTTGCCACACTGTTTTATGGATGTTTCTGTCGGTAGTATTCCCCACAATGTGATTAGAGGAGGACATCCCTGCATGGGTATACCCAAGCTATCCCAGCCTCTCCCTCACTTCAGTCTGCGTGTAGCCTACCTACAGGCCTACAGAGTCGGTGATTCACTGTAAACCTACTTTATTCTATCTGTTTAATGGTTGAAATCACCTTGAACCACTGACACTGAAGAAATCCAAACTGGGTGGTGAAGACAACAACTCCCATGATCCCACTCACCCTCATTTCATGACTTTTGTTATTGTTTTAATTGAGAGACCATAGTGGAAGTTACACAGGCCACAGTGACTTTAAGATGTTATATAGCTAGTAGGCTAACAGTTATGGGATTAAACGGATAAATTCTCACTGACATATCTACTTAAGGGGTTGCATTAGACACACCTGCCAATAAGCTGATACTATTACATGATTGATCAGTGTTTTGCGAATGTTTGGGGGCATATTAATGTAAAGTTCATAACTTGTGTTGTTGAGATAGAAAAGTATCCTCTGATTTTAGGTTCAAAGTGACACAAAGATTGATGTGTGATATTATTTGCCACTAAACCAAGTGATCTGATCTAACCCTAACCCTAACCCTTTACAACAGGTCAAGTCAGATTTTACACACACACACACACACACACACACACACACACACACACACACACACACACACACACACACACACACTGACGTTAAAGAGCAGCCCAACATTTAACTAAGCCTGTGCAGAAAGCAGACTCTCACTAACATGTGTAATATGAAGTCATATTAACGTGGAGCAGGTTTTCCTTCATCTGGACTCGGAGGCCCCGTCTGGACCGCTGCCAGCCCCCCACCCTCCTCTGTTCCCACATCAGACCGCCTTACAACCTGGAGGTAGGTGGGGGGCTGTGGGGGGGTTGGAATGTATTTTGCCCTGTGTGATGTGATTGTTTGCAGAGAAATGGGTTGACCTTGCCCCCTGATGCCACACACACTCGCTCTGGTCGAGCTGGAGGTGTGTGTGACAGACCTGCTGAGTGCAGGAGGTCTGGGACCGCTTCGCCACTTCCTCCAGACAGAGAACAGAGGGTCCAGTCAGCTGAAGCCAGGATGGGACAATAATGAGCCGCCCAGCCGCCACCACCACCTCATTTCAGGTATTATTGAAACCTTTGCCTTCTCTCGCTCTCTTGCTCCTGCATACACCAAACAACTCGCGGATAAGAGCCTGAAGAGTTTGATTCCAAAAAACTAAACTCAGTTTAAGAATTTTTATTCAATCAAACTGATACGATTTTAGCAACTTTGCAAATAAATGAAGTCACTTTAACCTTTATGAATACCACCTCTGATGTGAAAATCTTAATATTGAGTGTCAGCCTCTGATCTGTCAGAGTAAATATTTCATTTTGGAAAAGTGATTTTTACATAATTAATGGACAAGGTGCAATCAATGGCCCATAAACAATTAATTATCCAGATCAGGGTTTTATACTTTAGATTTTTTTGTTTGTCGGTTTTATGGAGAATTTTTTTAACATGATTTTCTGTTATGTTGGTATGATAAATCATACAAAAGTTGAATATTGAATATTTTCCATTGGCTTGTTTTAAATATTAACACCACCCCCCCTCCCAAAAAATAAAAAGAAGAATGATTAATGTTCAGCTATGTTATTATTGAGCAGGAGACGATTGTCAATTTTACATTTGTTCAAAGAAAAAAGTAAAATCGAAAAGTTTTAGTGTGGCCACAAAAACCTGTGTTTTTGACTCGCGGATTAAAAAATAAAAAAACAACCACAGGAGTTAAAACGTGCAGCGTCAACTCATGACGTAATTAGACGAGTTATAGGTTGTAGTCTGTTTTGTCGGTTCGGTTGTTTAATTGTAACGAGCAGCAGAGCGGGTTTTACACAAATATTAAATGGCCTGGAATATTAAAAACATACACATTTTAAATGAAATAATGGATGGTATCGATCTTTCGTGATAAGCTCATAAACAGTGACGTGAGTTTTGCCACACTATTCATTTTGAATTATTTGTTCAAGAGCAGTGTGTCCACATTAACCTTTAGGATTATTTTGTTTTTGCAAAAGAAATGCTCAGAATAATTCATCCATATTGTATTTATTTCTGTAAATTACTAATTCATATGTTCAACATTTTGGATGTGACTCCAGAGTCCAGAGAAAAGTTAACTCTGAACTTCGAAAGTTTTCTTTACAGCTCTTTTAGAGGCAAATCATCTTTTTTGAATTATTTTATTTTTGATGCAGTCACATAACATACACCAAATATTTAGGTCTGTGTTTTGTTTTCCCTGTTGTCTGTTTATTTCTGCTCAGTTGGAAATAATTCAAATCGCAAATTCTCAAGTAGACCTCCAACAAAAGTCCACTGTAAACACATGTAATGAATGTGATGGGCTAAACACACAATATTTTTAGGATTTTCTTATAAACTGGCAGCTAAACGCCATAATATATCCAGGCTATGGTTTGGTTGACATTGTTAAAACGAGCTACTGTATTTACTCAACTGCTTTTAAAAAACATTTAAAAACTAGTGTAATTAAGACAGGCGTCACTCTTTTTTTTCTAAATTGGATACCTCATATGTGTTTTTTATAAAATGAAGTTGTTGTTGTTGTTTTTTTTTATCAAGTCAGCATTTCTGTAACCTGTAGGCACTTAATTATCTTAAACTTTGAACTTTACATTGACCTGATGATAATAAGCAGAAGAACAATAAACAATTTACTGAGTTGCATTTAACTTAAATGATCCCGCGCGGCGTGCCAACTCTCAAAATCATAATCTTAAAAACAGCAAAGACAGAAATTGACGAAGAAAGCGATAAACTTGCGCGCGAGCAAAAAAAAAAACATGCACGGACACACGAGCACGCACACAGGTCCAATCTGTGCCAGTGGCCGCGCGCTCTCACTGCAGCACCCGCGTGCCGCGCTTTGCAGGAGAGGTTGTGCGCCGCGCGGCTGTGAACCGGAGGTCTCTCACCGGGGACCCTGAGGTCTCAACACGGTAAGAGGCGAGCAGCAGGTACCAACGGCTTTTCAAGCAAGAGATAGACACGTACATGCAGGTGCGCCAAAACCGGGAAATTCTCACGCGCAAAACGGCACATTTTACGCACAAAATGTCCCACAGGCTGTATTTGATTTCAGATTGATTAAGCCTTAATTAAAATATCTACCACTCTATTTCGTTATGTCTGTGTTTGAATTAAACAAGGACACAAAATAGCAGCAGTTTTCACAGCGGGCTATCTCACACCATGTGCACCTGCTGTGTATCTCGACATTACAGAGGCGTAGTAAACGTCACCCACATCTCGAGTATAATAATTAATCTGCGAGCACTGAATGAGCAGCTCACCCTCATCATGGGTGTGATGGGGGTGAGTGGAGGCGGAAAAGAGAGGACACGAGGCTGGAGAAGTAACGGAGGGATCCGGCATGTTGACCCGGCGGTGACCCCTTCAACCCTGAACTCTGGATGCCTCCGGGATCTACAGTAATAATCCAGTCAAAGTGATGCGCACTCGAGTCAGTCCGCTGCTGCTATATAGGCCTCTGTGCTGCGTCGAGGCTGTAATCTACTATGAGATTGTGTGTGTGTGTGTGTGTGTGTGTGTGTGTGTGTGTGTGTGTGTGTGTGTGTGTGTGTGTGTGTGTGTGTCGGTGTGTGTCGGTGTGTGTGTGTGTGTGTGTCCCTCATGAGATTAGGCCTGTGGGTTTTCACTATTTTAGATGCACCAACAAAGTCCACCTTACATCTGGGGGTATTGATAACAGGTAGCCAAACGTTTGTTTATATGAAGCCACAGTATATAACCTAATGATGACAATTCTAGCGTCCACTCCTCTTTTTTCTTTTGTCGTTTATTGCCATTTTCTTTAGGTCTAAATTGTGATTTGTCTTGTGGTTGTCTTCCTCTCACATCAGTGGTCAAAAGGTTTAATTAATGCATGAGAAATATATTCCCACTTCCAGACTCTGACCAACCAGTGAGAGTGGAATTTTTTTAAGGGGGTCGACGGTCACTTTGGGGCGTGCGTGACACAGAGATATGAAAAGACACAATGTGAGAATTGAACCTAATATTTTTGAGAAATTAACAATGATCGTCCGAGTGCGCGTGCGTGCATAGTCTGCGTGTGTGTTTGTTTGTGTGTGCGCGTGCGCGTGCGCGCGCCAGTGTAAGAGCCACGATGTGGCCTGCAGATACCGATGCACTGTGCAGACCTATTGGAGAGCAGAGGAGGCAGAAGGGGGAGGGCAGAATATCTGAGGCGGACTTGACTCCATTTGTAAGGAAGGGTCTGATCTGAGGGGGGGTTCAGATCAGGGCTGCCTCTGCGTCCGCGAGGGCAACAAGGAGAGGAGCGAGATAAATGAGGAAGAAGCTGCGGCCGCTTTGACCGGCTCTCAGCCTGTGGCCGGCGGTGCCGGTGGCAGCGGGGCGGACGAGCCGCCGTCTGCGCTCAGGACACCGCAGCGAGACACGAACAACAACCCGGTGATATTTCAGAGCTGCACGGGGGAACCGGTGGATTTTTTTTTTTGAGTCCAACCACACGGCAACATTTGGACAGCTGGATTTAAACCTAATATTATACATCAGGAAATCAAACCCAGTCTGCAGAGCGCGCAGGAGCAGGATGAGCGTGGTTTCTGAAGGGACAGCAGAGCAGTGCGTTTGAGGTAAAGGGCCTCAGAGCGACCATCCAAAATACACACGCACGCACACACAGATCCAGGATGGACTGTAGAGGCTGTAGTTGGCTCATTTGATGTTAATGAAATAATGAAATGCACTTTATGAGATGCACCCATTTTAAACACCATGCAGACTAAAGACATTAAATAAACTGTAAACACACTGGAATTTAAAGCAGGTAAACAAATCTGGCGTTTGAGATGGTCCATAATTATAATATTGTATTTACCGTAATATAAACCCACTCAAGATAAAAAATAAAATAAATAAAAAAGGTAATCCAGCCTGTTGTCTGGGATTGATAATATCAAACTCAATTTTCCATCTCCTCGAAAACAGTGTTAAAGTTTAAGTCCATGCATGTTTAATCTTCTTTTAAGTGGAAGCCTGTAATTAGGTTATTGGATCAGTCTGTAATCCATTGTAATGTGGGCGAATGTGAGCCATTATCCTTATGTTAAAGAGAAGACCCTATGTTATTAGTAGTTTTCACCAATATCAATGAGCACCGGCAGCCATAGGTAATAAAAAGCAAACATCAAAACCTAACAAAGACAGTGTCTCCACCAGATGTAAACTGTCTGGCAGTTTGGCCTGATTATTATTGTACTTCATAGATTATAGTTTGAAAATCACTGTTTTGTTCCATGCATTGCAAAAATAGCTTCATACTGAACTGTGTGTGTGTGTGTGTGTGTGTGTGTGTGTGTGTGTGTGTGTGTGTGTGTGTGTGTGTGTGTGTGTGTGTGTGTGTGTGTGTGTGTGTGTGTGTGTGTGTGTGTGTGTGTGTGTGTGTGTGTGTGTGTGTCAGTGGGACATGGCCAACGGAGGGGACCAGTTCGGCCTTGCAGAGCGTCCGGACTCGGACTGCATGGATTCCCCAGAAGAATCCAAACAGGAAAATCCCAGCTTCACCTTAAACTCACCGGCCTCACCGCAGACAGCGTCCAGCCAGCAGGTAATGTCCTAATGTTAATATTGATTTATTGATTATTGAGTTAAGACAGCCTCGTGTCTGCGCTCTTTGTCCAAACTTATTGAAGCACGAGTTTATGGATGCTTTATTTACATGCATTATTTTTTGTTAAAATTCCCCCAAATCACTAAATCATCATTTCAAATACCAATATAATTTCTATAAACAACATTTAATTTGGAAAAAATCGAGTCGAGTGTTTATTTCATTTGCATCCTGCTTTAGTTTTATTTTAAGAGGACTTGTTTATGTTTCCCTGCAGGGGATGGAGGGAATCAAAGTTTTCCTTCATGACAGGGAACTCTGGACCAAGTTTGATGAAGTGGGAACTGAAATGATCATCACTAAGGCTGGAAGGTAGGGAGAGGAAAACTGTTGACTAAAATAGTTTTGGACTGTATTTGATTTGCGCCGGGCCTATATTATTATTGTCTTTAAATGAAGCCTTGTACTTCACTAAAACTCCGTGGTAGGGTTTAATGGACTAAATTTTTTTTTTATGAATCGCAAATCTGGCCCAGCAGTTCTTCTGGGACAAAGTGTGATATATGCACGTCACAATCAAGTCCTCGAGGGACCTTTTTTCTCAGACAAGCGCGAGGCTTCTTTGTATTTTTGTAGGCCATATATTTTTTTAATATTAGGTGATATTTTTTTTTTATTTTTTTTTATTTTCTTTTATTTTGTAAATACAAATCTTTTAAACTTCTTCTCCCGTGTGCCCCAGGAGGATGTTTCCCAGCTACAAGGTGAAGGTCACAGGCCTTAACCCGAAAACCAAGTACATCCTCCTCATGGACATTGTCCCCGCCGATGACCATCGCTACAAATTTGCAGACAACAAATGGTGCGTGTCTTTTACAACACTTTTTACACCGTGTCATACAACACTTAGGCTACTACAAAAACACAAAACAAAGGTTATAACCTGATCATATGCTACGGCTTGTATTAGCCTACTAGCCTGCGTCCAGTGCTTGAGACTCCTTGGAGCTGCAGCCTGTGTGTTGCACAGGTCAGTTCTCCATCACTCACTCATCATTATTATAATATTTAACCTTGTTGGTGGGCGCACAGAAAACGAAAAAAAAAATCAATGGCCTAATAGTTATTGTTATTGATCAGTTATTTATTTTCTCCACATTTTCACGTGTGAATCCGCCGCATTGAGCCTTTACTACTTTACTGTGACATGTGGCCATGGATGTAGGTTATGTCAGAATTATAGCTGCGTTAAACAAGTCAAAGGAAATCTATATAGCTTGTTGTTGTTGTTGTTGTTGATGATGTTGTTGTTGTGGGTCTATAGCTACCCTTCCCCTGCACGCGCCCTAAAGGTCGGCTCCCTCGTGCAGACCGGGGGTGGCCTAGTTGCCCGTGTTTCCCCCTCGGTGTTTGGCCGCCGGTTGAATCAGAGTGTGAAGGGTTCACCGGGCGGACAGACACAGACCGGATTAGAGTCTCCCGGTCGGCTGTGTGTTGGTGCTGAGGGGGAAATCCGTGCAGAGCAGCGCTGACTGAGTCAGTCACAGTGAGAGCCGTCGCTGCTCTGCCTCCTCACTGCGCTGCAGCGGCCGGACACCGGTTTGGTGGATGAACTGAGTGTGACATAAAGTCCCGGTCCAGAGCCTCGGCTCGGACTAATGGAGACACGGACTGTAGAAGTTGGTGCAGGAGCCTGGAGGCGTGTTTTTCTTTCTTTTCTTTTCTTTTCTTCTTCCTTTTAATTTTTTTTTATAAGAGGGATAAAGTTGTGTTTGTGAGTGTGGGAGAATATTCCACTCAAATATATCAGACTGTAAATTACTGTTTACAAAATATCATGTCATTTTTTTTGTTTGACCTTAAGGCCTCATCAATGCAGTCAAAGCGCTGAATAGGCCTTATAAAAGGCAATAACACACTCACGGTCGGTATTTCTTCAACTTGGCACTGACTTCACCGTCCCTCAGCTACTGTGATCAGTGAGAAAACTGACCCCGGATCAGATGTTTGTGCTCCTTGTTTTAGTTCTGCGCGGATGTTTCTCTGCAAACAACAACGTCGCTCCTGCAGAGAATAAAAAGAAGCTGTAACAGCAGGTCTGGAGGACAGCGAGCCCTAACGTCCAGATGTGGCTATCTGTGTAAACTTCGACAAAAACATGGTGCATTTTGAGTCTGTCTAATTAAAGCAGCACACAACCCAGACCTTCTGCAGCCGGCGGCAGCGCACGCGTGCAGGCCTCCTCCTGCGCGGCGGCCGCTGCAGACAAACCACTGCGACCCACTGAGCGTCATTGTCTGATCGTTTCCTGATCCGATCCCGTTGTTTTTATTTATTTTTGGCTGTTTAGGTCGATATCAGGGAAGGCAGAGCCCGCGATGCCGGGGAGGCTGTACGTCCACCCGGACTCTCCTGCCACCGGGGCGCACTGGAGCCGCCAGCTCGTGTCTTTCCAGAAGCTCAAGCTCACAAATAACCACCTGGACCCATTTGGACACGTGAGTCCTCTTTACAACATTTTCTGAACTGTGCTCAGTTTCTACCTTTGCGCAGACAAAAGAAGAAAAAATGTGTGTGGATTGAAAATGTAACATCCTCTCAAATAAAAAACATTTAAAAGCTGCATCAAGCCAATATCCACAAGATTCAACTTGTGCATTTTTTTGTATTAATCGCTAGGCTATACCTGAGAAAGGTTTTCTTTTAATTTAAGAAGAAAGATCAAGTCACAGGTCCAGACATGTAGCTATAACCCGTGGGATCCAGTCACTCCTCAGCTGGCAGCACAGAGCGTGTAACTCAACAGACATCACAACACAATATAAATCACCAGCAGGGCAGAGAGGACACACTTCAGACTGAGTCCTTCCCTCCAATGTCCAGCGTGTAGCTACATACACTCCAGCAGCAGGCAGCACAGTGACAGGCCGGCTGCTGCTGCTGCTGCTGCTGCTGCTGTGCACCGAGCTGCAAAGATCAGCACGACGCGCCGGCGCTTTTTTACGCAACCCTGCGTGTGGATGCGCAGAAAGCAACAGAAACAGCATCCTCAAAGAGTGGGGGAAATTAGAGGTAATGATTTCAGTGGCTTTAAAGTCCATTAGCTAATGCGTGTCACAGGCGTACAGCGTCACTGAGATTAAACTGAGCCCCCCCCAGCACAGCCCAGCCCTAGGCTACCTCCTCCTCAGGCACCCTGGATAAACAAACGCGCTCCAATTAAAAAGCACTTGTGGAGTTGTCGGTGTCGTGGGAAACAGTTCAGACCGTGAGTTGTTGTAGTTTTACATCACTGGTACATCCAGACTGAGTTTAACAATGTTATGGCCTGTTGGGTTGAAGTACGAAGAGGTCACCACTTACACCGACCCTTCAAGACGTTACTCACAACGTGGCTGCCAAGTAAACAAGGGTGTAATATAGGTAATGTGATGTAGTGTAGTGTAAAGGCCTGAGAAAAAACCCTCCTGTGGATTCTGGTCTTACATAACCACTTGTTGTTTGGTTTCGGGTCTCAAAATGGTCACAGATGTCATATTTGATCAGTAGATTCACAACAAACAGCTTGTGATATGATTCACTAATCAGTTTCATAAGATTAAGTCTTTTTTTTGGTCATTCCTCTAACCAGAGCAGGTAAAAAAAGAAATCTGTGTGATCCATTATTCATGCAGCAGAGGATTTGATCACGGCAGCTCCAGTCCTGGAGGGAGGCCATGTAAACAGAGATCACTTGTTTGTTTTTCATGTCGACTTCCATCAGTTTCTATCCTGCTCACTTGTGAAGCATGAGTCTGGGTATCTTGACCTAGGTGGGCCCGTACCCTCCACGCGGTCTCCAGGTCAGCCCAGTCCAGGTCCCAGCATCTGCTTCTGCTGTTTAATGAGACTCAGAGACAGCTCTGTCAGCCTCACCCTCTCAATCTCCTTCTCTCCCTCTCCGTAGATAATACTCAACTCCATGCACAAATACCAGCCTCGTCTCCACATCGTCAAGGCCGACGAGAACAACGGCTTCGGCTCCAAAAACACGGCTTTCTGCACCCACGTCTTCTCCGAGACCGCCTTCATCGCTGTCACGTCCTACCAGAACCACAAGGTACAGGCGCTGCTCACTGCTGAGACGGTGTCAAAGGTCATATTTTTGAGAGGAGCCACTTAAAACTCCTTTATGGAGGAAACCACGGGAAAATATTGGAGGTTTCATAACGCATAAATACTAAAAAGATCGCTTTGAGTTTTAAATAACACACACACACACTACAGGCCCCATAATAATTGATGTTTGTACATCAATCTATGTTTGAATATGAAGCGTAGTTATCTTCCAGGCCTGTGTGCAGATTAGATCTTTTCTGATGTCAGATTTGTGACCGTTTCTTTGAGAGCATGACATTTTTGGTTCGTTCACTGGACACATTCAAACTTCAGACACACAGACACACAGACACAGAGACAGACATACACAGACACACACGGACACAGACTCTTTCTCTGTGTGTATCACTGTCTGTATTTTGTGTCCAGAAAGTCAATTTGCAACTTCTTTGTTTATGTGTCCTATTCAGTATTTGTAAATATGTCTAAAAATAAAGTATGTGTGTGTGTGTGTGTGTGAGAGAGAGAGAGAGAGAGAGAGAGAGAGAGAGAGAGAGAGAGAGAGAGCAGGTTTTTAAGTGTCGGTCTGTAATGACCTGTTTCTTTCCCTTGATCTTGGCTTCCCTTGACCCAGTTTCTTTTGATATACATACGTACATTTCAACTACAATTTTTCTACAACTTTTTCCATGATTTTTATAGCTACGTTAAACCTACTAAATATTGTATTTTAATCCTACTACTTCTTTATATTTGCATCAGTATCTGTGGCACTAAGTGAATTAGTTTTAGGTTTTAAAATTATTAATAATTTCAAACAGTTATTGTATTTAGTTATTGTGTAAAAAAAAAAAAGCTCTACGGTTGTATCTTACATACAGAAACACATGGATGTGATACCACTTTTATTCACTAATAATAATACTGTAATCTTGCACAGTATAGAAATGGTAGCCGTTGAGCCAGTGGTGTGACATCAGTATTATTGACACCTCAGAATTTGTTTGGACCTGAGCTGGTGTCAGGTCTCCAGTCCACTCGCCTGCTCTGTGGTGGACGCGGTCTTTGGCCAAATGAAATCCTTCAAAACGCGAAGGTCTCCCTCCATGACATCAATGAGAAAAGTTTGAGGACTTAACATCAAAGCTCTCAGCTTTGGACCTCTAAAAGCTTTGGCCTGAAATCCTTAAACCTGGCGAGTGTTTGGGTAAACAGTTTATTCAGTGTCAGCTGGCGAGAACACTGTCCACTCCGTTAGAAACGTCAGCGGCTGAGGAATGTTGGCCGAGCACAGTTTCAGCGGAGCTGCTTTTAACATCTGCAGGGCCTCGGACTAATAGTAAACTATTGACTTTCAGTCAATGGAGAGAACAGTGGAAGGCTGAATATGCTTTTGCGCTTATGTGTTTGTTTGTGTGTGAAATGGAGCATTGTCTAAGCCTGTGAGCGTCCTGTGGTGTAATACCAGTGTTGTAGTGAAAGGTTTTATGTGCTTCGTCCTCAGATTACGCAGCTGAAGATCGAGAATAATCCTTTCGCCAAGGGCTTCAGAGGCAGCGACGACAATGAGCTGCACCGCATGGCCAAGCTGCAGAGGTGAGTGCAGCTTTGTTAGCGTGTGTGTTGGTGTCTGCAGCGTCCGTGTGCGTGTGAACATTTAAAGGAAACAAAATCTGTTCGGCTGTTCCCTCCCTCCTTCATCCGGGGGGAGGGTCGTTATGATGGGGTACATATGGTCTGAGATGCGTGTGTGTGTGTGTGTGTGTGTGTGTGTGTGTGTGTGTGTGTGTGTGTGTGTGTGTGTGTGTGTGAACAGAGCTAAGTGATACAAAGAGATGTGATCCACTGTCACCTGAAGGTTGATCTCAGCCCCAAAACTCATCCAAAGTCGTGAGCGTGGACTCCTGCGCTGCTCTGAACGCTCACGTTGCTGTTGGTCTATCAGTCACTGCTGATCAGCTGATGGCCTTACATGGTGTCTGCTCGCGAGCCGAGCTAATCTCCATTCAAGCGCCATTGTGGCAGGCAGTTTAGAGATTTTTAGCGAGCCAATGGGAGAGGCTTTTACTGAGCGGAGGGAGAGAGGGTTGGCATTAAACGTTGCAGCCTTGTGTTGTTGTGCTGCTGTGGCGGAGAGGAGAGGAAGTCTATCTGAAGTGACACACGGATGGATGTTTATTTTTAGAGCAGCGAATTATCTCACAAACAGCACTGACTGCGTGTGTGTGTGTGTGTGTGTGTCACTGTCTCAGCGAGAGTCAGGGAGATGTGGCCTGCTGTCCCCTACATACCACAGAGTTCACCAAGAGGGCAGTGTGCACAGAGATAGAGAGAAATCAGAGCTGAAAGGATGGAGACTTCAAAGAAAAAAACAAACAGTACAATCCTGCACAACTGAATCCACAAAAAAAAAAACCTGCACAGAGTTGAGGAAGAGTTTTGAGCAGCGTACCTGAGGCTGTAACAACAGATGCAAATTGTTGCTCCCGCTGTTATTCTTTTATTAGAAGTAGTAGTAGTTTATTCGATCTTTTACACAAAATTGTTTACAGTTGAGCATCAATCACAGTCAGTCAACCTTCCATAATACCATCATTTGTTCAACTAGTTCATAAATAGATCGAAAGGTGTAGGCTGAAGTTATATAGCTTATAAATGCCTACCCTTTAATTCAATATTCCATTTAATCCATTAGAGCTCTTCATGGTTTCAGAGTCACAGAAGGAAATAAGTATCCAATAATTAACAAGTGTAGCCAAAAAATAAAAGGAATAAATAATTAAACAGCATTACAGTTGCAATCAACACCCAATTAATCAATCCTGTTTATAGCTTTCTATCTACATCTACATCTGTACTACGTTTGAATCTATTTTTAAATTGTGTTATGTTTTTGCATTGTTTGAGATCCTCTGTCAAGCTATTCCACAGTTTTACTCCCGCCACATTCTCAACCCACCTCTCCCCGTTCTGCTTCAGCAAGGACTACCCAGTGGTCCCCCGCAGCACCGTCCGCCAGAGAGCCTGCTCCGCCGGCAGCCCGTTCAGCGGGGAGGGGCGGGGTCTGAGAGGCTCCCCAGAGGCCGTCGGGTCCCCCTACAGCTGTGAGAACGGCATGAACAGCAGCAGCAGTCCCCAGGAGCTGCTGAGCGCTCCCCCCACGCACTACACCCTGCCTCAGCCTCCCCCGCAGCACGGCCAGCAGCCGCCGGTCTACCACTGCGCCAAGAGGAAAGGTAGGAGGGAGAAAATTACCGCCCAAGTCTCAAGATATAAAAACAAGATACGGCCCATTTATTTTCATATTACCTTTTAATACTTTTTCTGTTCTTGTGGAAACAAACGGTGTTATCTCACTTTGGAAATGATTTGTGGATGTTATTACACCCCCTAATGTTTCCGTGTTCGAGCCATAAAACTTACTGGTCTTTACAAACTGATTACAACATTACTGCTATTTCTCACCTGTGGTTAAGCGCCAAAATATACAGTGAAAAAAAGCTGCTGTGGGTAATTAAGTTACTGTGTTCAGGTTTCTATAAGGACCATTACAGTGGTTTTACTTGTTTTTGCCCCATTGCTAATACACACAGTGACTGCTGACTATTACTGTGTGTCAACTTTTAAATCATCATCTCTATGAGTTAGGATTAAAAGTTTGGATTTTCCTCAGTCAACCACAAAAGTAATGATGGTCTTCATATCAGAATTAACTTTTTTTTAGGGTTGGGGTTCATGCTCTTTAATAGGCCTCCAAAATGAATGATAATCATACACAGGAAGCCCTCATTTGGCGTTTATGAAGGTGGTTTGATTGAAACACAGATCAGGCGATCAAGTCAAAAAACAGATTTATATCGATTAGTGTTGTGGCTGGTGATGGAATTAATTCATTTTCGTGTTTGTCCATGTATTTACACACACACACACACTCACATGGTTTTACATTATTCAACAACAAAAAGACAGTCAACAATGAGGCGCCACACGAATAATACAGAATAATGACTGACATCAGAGACATTAAAGGTCAAAGTTCAAGCTAATCAATAAACTAACAAACACATTTTCTAAGTATGCAACTAAAGTCAACTTTGTGTTACTCTTGATCATCCAATCATGGGTCTGACACCCAGATGTCCGGTAACCACTGATCTCAGGCCTGTGAGATTGTTTAATTAAAAGAACATGAGCTCTGCTCCTCGCCAGACTTGGCTACACTCAACATAAGTACAGCCCACACAACTTTGTATTTAATAGAGCTGGGTGTTGTTGGAAATGTATTATTGCAAAACAATTTATTCAGTTGGGAATAGCAACATTTTATGATCAAGATCAAAGAAATCTATTTTTATTACCTCATTTTCAGATGGAAAATTTTACACAAATTACATAAGACACACACACACACACACACACACACACACACCCTTTTCCCATTTAAGAAAACAAAGCAAATATTTTAGATATTAAATATCTAAATATTTTTGATAACAATGAGCTGTACAGACAGAGCCCTCATATAAAATACAGTAAAATAATGATTTACAGATGAAACTATGACCATGGAATCAGTAAGTCATCAAGTTGAAGGTTATTGACAAGCAACAAGAGACTTTTCTACTTTTCTAAATCAATTACATAAATAGTCTCAATTTAGCCAAGCTCATTCAGCTTTCTTTGTGTGCACATTTTGTTCTTGTCTCAGCTACTATAAATGTCAGAACATCAGAGCGGGAACTTTTCCACGTCTCCCTGAACGTCACATGTGAAACCAACACAGTATTTTCTCTCTGTCTGTCTGTAGCGGAGGAGCACTGCCCCTCAGGAAACCGCCACCACTCATACAAGAAACCCTTCACTGGTAGCTCGCCAAGTGAGGGCGAGTCTTACTACCACCCCTCCTCCTACCCTCCTCCTCCACCTGGTCTGTCCAGCAACACTGCCCTGGGTCTCACCGACTCCCCCTACAGCTCAGACATGGGACAGCGTCAGGCGTGCATGTTTGCCAGCTCAGAGCCCAGACTGGATGAACTCAACTGTACATCCTGGTCCTACACCTGTCCGCTCCCTCCTTCCATGACCCCGATGGAGCCCTACCCACCGTACACCCCTCACCCTCCCTACAGCTCCAGCCCGCAGGGCTCTCGACTCAGCGCCATAGCCCACCAGAGCTCTCCGCCGTTGGGAGAACACATCGCCCACGACCCCTATCAGAGCCAGAGCTCTGGACCTCCATCTCAGAGCTCCCAACACATCCACAGCAGGCAGCTCAGCCCTCCTCTTAGAGAGTATCCTCGCTACACGCCCAACCTGTCTCCTCCTCTATACCACACACTAGAGACACACACACACATCAGGTGTGGGGTACCAGAGTGGAGCGCAGCCTCTTAACTGACCCGGAGGACATGGCCAAGAGACTGATCAGTGGACAGCGAGTCTCAAACTCAGTGGGCCTTCTTTCTGCTCCTCTGGAAGATGCTGCAGCGAACACAGACTGAATATGATATTACCTTTGTAACATAATTGTGAAAAGTGTGATTTTGTGCCATGTGAAGAGGTCTCATGTATTAGCCATGTTTCTCCCCTGTGCTGGATGGAGCAGTGGATTGTTAAAAAGACTGGACTTGGACAGCCATATTGCTTCGGAAGTTTGAAGAAAAAAAAAAAAAAAGGGCAGCACAAATACAAAAAGTTGTAGTTTGTCATCTTTTTCATAACTCAAAGACTGGTGTCATCCAAATGTTTGCACTGTGAGCCCCGTTAAGGCCTGACTGTGAACAACATTAGGCTGTTATCCTCTCAATGACTCCCACTCTTTGCATTGTCAAGGATGTAAATTGTGACCCAATGTCAGACAGGCAGTAACATTTACTGACCAAAATAATCTCAGCTCTCACAGCAGAGCCCGGGGGAGACATTTTTCTCTTTAGTGGAGCAAAATACAGCTCCATGCTCAGTCTCAGTGAAGGAGAAAAGGCATGAGTTGTCCGTGCGTGCGTGCATACGTGTGTGTGTCTGTGTGCGTGCGTGCGTGTGTGTGTTTGTTTGTATGTAAAGCCTATGTCAGCTCAGCTCAAGGATGCTATGAGTTAATTTCCGATGAGACAGGCAGTAGTAGCTGCAGGCGCTGCACCGTGGAGATAAACAGTTTGTTTAGACCATGCTACAGGCTGAAGGACCTGTAAACACTGTTTCCACTGCATTCTGGGTAAATGCACAACTCAGCGTCACGCAGCTGTCACCACTGTCCTCTCAGTCACCCCCAGCTTGACCAATCAGCTTTCTCCGCTCAATGACAGCCAACCAATGAGCACGCACCACTCTTTTATCCTTAGCTGACCAGTCAGAGCCGGAGTGTGGCGTGCTGTGTGTGTGCGTGCATGATGGCCCATTTTTTGTTTGTCTCTGAATTATTCATGAGTCCAGTGTTGACCCTTGACATGCAAGGATGTCTCAGCAAATGTGAAGAAATACAGTGCAGTAAATGTGCTCTTTATTAGTCTCCTAATTTAAATCCTAATTGGTCTCTGTCATATCCACACACCATTACTCTATTCATTGCTTTGACCAGACTGGGTTGAGTACATTTCCTCTGCACATTTGGGTTTTACTTCCATCCTTGTAGCGAACTGTAAAGCTCCTCTCATGCACCCGAGCTGAGATTTTATTTTTTATTTTTGTGTCATGAAGCAGTTTTGATATTTCTGCCCAGGTGTTATACATGCAGTAACATGTGAGAAGGTGCTCTATCACTGTGTAGAGAGCAAATCCTCATCATTCCTTCTTATGTATTTGATGTGCGTGTGTGTGAGTATGTGTGTGTGTGTGACAGTGAGCTGTAAAGATGAAAATGTTTGTGTTTTATAGACTTTTTTTCTCCTGCCAATAGTATTTATTACTCTAGATTTGTAAAGATGACCTTGTTGTTAACTTGTGAAACAAGACGGTAATAGAGATATTTGTTTCTCTTTGAAGGTTTGTTTTTGGTTTCACCCTCCATCTCCAAATGGTGATAAGTAGTCGTGATAAGCAAACATTTTCTGTTCTATGGAAATAAAGACAGATTTATATACAGAACTTGAATAAATTTTAGAGAATTTTGCGTAAGTCAATTGGTTGTAGTGCTCTTCTTTGTGTTTAGACGACAAACACAGCAGAGACAAACTATTAACATTCCCAGTGGGTTATTTAAAGTACGCTCAGCACCTTGGGAGTGGAAACTCTTTTAAGTGCAGTGCCGCTTATCATTTTCAATGCATGTGTGAATATGAAGGACCTGATAAAGACACTAGCCTGCACCTTTCCCCAAATATATGTTCCTAAAGTGTCCAACCATCTCATTCTACAATGAAAAGTATCCTTTAAAGCCCTATAACAGAGTGCACCGTGCTGTCTTATCAAGTATAAGGGTCCTCACCGTCTCCAGCTCTTCCATTTAGCAGCGAAACCCCTCCAGAGTGGTGTGGGTGCTGGGGTGCTGTGTATACCCCGTCCGCCTCCTCTTATCTCTGACAGGTTGTTTGGTATCTCCAGTCTTCAGCAGCTGGACCCCCTCACTGACGACCTGCTGCCCAGAGAGAGGAGGGGTCTGCTGGGACGGAGGACAAAGAAAGGTTTGGGGTGTGTTGGTGGTCCCCCCCTTTCTCTTATATTCCCCTATAGGCCGCTCCTCTCTCTCTCCTGGCATCTCATGTTGTGTGTCTCACAGCAAAGCTAACTTGTCATGCCGTACACCTGCTCAGAGTTTACAGCACACATATTTCTAAAGAACAGATGGACGCTAGCGCTGGAAGATTTATTTGCAAAGGTTGTTAAATCATTAAACTTCAAACCCGGTGTATTTACATTTAATTACACAGCTCTGTGTGTGTCAGAAGTTGTCAGGTCTCCTCTCTCTTCTTTTTCTCTTTCTTCCTTTCTCTCTCTCTCATACACCATGAGGTCAGAGGTTAAGCAGGCAGCTCTTCAGAGGGTCTGTTCCTCCTTAACCCTTCGTCTCCAGTCAAACCCCGGGCAGGACGAGGAGAAGGGGGGAGAGGAGGTGGGAGAAAGAACGAGATCTCAGGGGCCTTCAGCTCAAAAGATGGATCGCATTGCTTCATGCTTGCTTGTACAGTAACAGGGCTCTTTGATGACCTCTGTATGGCTGGGAGTTAGCTGGGAGAATAAAGCTTTGGGTAAAGTGGTAAGTAATATTAAACACAGCCTGCATTTGTGCGTGTGTGGGTGTGTGTCTAATCCATCTATAGAGGACTTTCTCAGACATACTGGTGGGACAGTAGATTGATGAACCTCTGTGATCAAAGAGCCTAAGTGGTGCTTATCGTTATCTCCCTGACACCCCCCCTCTCCTCTCGCCCGTCACCCCAACATACACACACAGTCCTAACCCCTCTGGCTGCCCTCTGCATTTTCTTCTTTTCTCATCCAAAATTACTAATCCGTGATCGTTTCTAGCAGGCACAGAGCACAGACGACGTGACGTGTGTGTGTGTGTGTGTGTGTGTGTGCGTGTGCAGCCGAGGCACCACATGTTAAAAAAAGAAAGACTGACATTTTTAAATGTCACTCAATTTGGCCTGCAGACCTAAATTTTTGTTTAGCTAAACCAGGAGTGCTGCTGAAGACGGCTCATGCTTCTGCTGTTTTGTCTGCTGAAGCTACTGCGCTGCTATGCAGAGCAATTTCTCTTGCCAAACAAGCTTCTTTTTTTTTTTAAAGAAGAAGAAAAAAAGACTTATTTAAAGCTTATTTCATTACAGACTGAAGTATTGGTTTGAACATATAAATGTGTATTTGGAGTCCCTTGTAGAACTCTGAGAGGCACTTGTGTGATGTCTGGCATTAGTGAGACCATTTTGTGTGGAATAAGTGGTCTGAGATGGAGTGTAATTGGTAAAGTTGATTATGGTTCCTCTCTATAGGTCTGATGGTGCTTCGTCTCTATGGCAGTAAAGAGAGACAGCTCCTTACTGACTAGTTTGGTACTAGTAAAACAGCAATTACACTGACATGCCGCTTTGAATAGAGCAAGCTCGACTCTATATAATTTTCTTTTATGGAAATTAATATTAAAATTGCATCTGTTTGAGTCTATAGGATATTTTGTTCTGTCTTCAGCGGATTACATATGTTACAAGTGTTTGCTGTTTTTAGAGCCTCATCAGACCAAATGCAGTAGAAAAGCTGAGAGGACACCACTGAAAAATAAGTTGATGCGTGTTTAAAAACCATTTTTTAGCATATCTTTACACACTAAACCATAAGTATCTGTAATTAGAATCAGTAAGCACAGTATAGCACTAAAAGGACAGCACAATGGCAGCACAATTATGGAAAACAATGGATGCTTGGCCATTACATATGGAGCAACAAAGTAGGATGGTGGAGGTTTATTTGAATGGTACTATCCATCCTTGTTGTTATTTAAAAGCCAGAAGAATGGTCTGATGCTGTTAAGCACAGTTTAGTAACAGGACTCAGGCCCGAGCTAATTTCCTCCTAAATGAGAGTTTATTGCTGAAACAGCCCTGAAATCACTGAAGTAGATCTTAATATGAGCATAAGAGCTGTCAAGGATAAGAGGCCAAGTGTGTGTGTGTGTGTGTGCCTGTGTGTGTGTGTGGGTGGGTGGGTGGTTGTCCTGCATGTTGCGTCTGAAAGACAAAAGGAGAGGTTAAGGGTCAAACTAACAGCAGACAGGCCAGTCCAGGGTCAGAGGGCTCAGACTAACTTGATCAGTGATGGTTGTTTATCTGACGACCCTCAAACCGTCACCCTGAAAGAACGGCCTCATCGTTCCCTCTCTTGCTGGACTCTCACTTTTAGAACAATTGAATAACAATATTAGCTTTGATGAACAACCCATCCCAGTGAACGAAAGAAACATGCAAAGATCGTGTTAGAAGAATATCACATGAAGATTGTTGTCTCCCTGATTTCCCATCACTCTCTCCTTTGGAAGCCACTTTTTATTTAAAGAAAGCACACAGTGATGTGAGCAAGAATAATTGTTTTAACTCCTAACATACTGCAAAGGTCCCAAGACCGGCAGCCAAATACACATGACAGGGTGGAGGGGATAGAGGCCCTCCCACAGTGGGTGGTGGTGGGGGTTGTGGACCGTCATGGAGCCAGTGTCCCGTCTGATTACGGCCAGAGGACTGGAGAGGCACGCTAATCCTCCACACACACACACACACACACACACACACACACACACACACACACACACACACACACACACACACACACACACACACACACACACACACACACACACACACAAATATGGATGCACACATATGCTCTCTTGGAAACAAAGACACACAACCAGCAGGGCAGAAGGACACACACACACACACGCACAAACCTATTCAATGAAGAGATTACACCCCGTACCCCCCTGACCTCACTCTGGTCCCCCTGTCCAGACAGGGCACACAGCATAATGATATCACTACCAGCAGGACTTCACTTTGCAGCTCTGCTAGTTTGCTCACTGTACAGACCGACTGCAGCCCCTCACTGGTTTCTAGTTTTGAATAAAGGACACGCTGTTAGGTCAGTGTTGTGCATGTGCCCGGGCTGGGACCACAGCCAAGATAAGAGAAAAAAAAGAAAAGAAAAAAAAAACATTATCAACATTATCCAGTTATTAAGATTTTAATAGATCATAAATAAAATAAAATAAAAACTACCTCAGTGTGAGGAATTAGATTCTGGTGGGAAAACACTTAATACTAGTTTGCTTTAGTATATTTTTCATTAATAATGCATCAAATGACAATGAGGTAGAAATTAACATACAGATAATTATCAACTGCTTCCTTCAGGGTTATAGACTATTTAGTTACTCTACCCATAGCTCAGCTGTTTGGTTCACACCATTACACTTTTGATCCACTCTCATTTCTCCCACAAAGTCATCCACCATGCTCCACCATGCAGCATGTTTTCAGTTCAATAAAAAAAAAGAGAGAAAAAAAGAAATCAATGATCACAAACAACAGACTGACTGCTGGTGCTTTGCAACTACTGGATGTGTAAACATGCACATGTTTGCTAAAAGTTCACCAAACCAAAGTGATGAAATATCAATATTGTTTTCACTTGTTTCTGCTGCCCCCAGGTGGCCACAAATATCAGCTACTTTAAGTTGTGGAATAGCCTATAGATTCAATACTGGAAGCAGTTAGCATCATATTCAATTACTCAGGAACAAGGCTAAGAGTCCCGGCTACTGCCCTGTTTACCCTGTGCTGTGCTTAGCCACATGCCAATGATAGAAAGCTAACATGTTGCATGCTAAGTCTGGCTATTTAGCAATAAAAACAATCAATTGCTGGGACTGATGGAAATGTAAATCACTACTGTATTGACAGCTTGATATTTTAAACTAAGCTGCTATAATTTATCCTTAGGAGAACATGAATGTTTCAGTTGATCTGGACCATGGCGGACTGACCAGCAGGCCAACATCGTCATGACTCTGGAATATAGATTTGACTTATTTCTGTGCTCTCCGGCCATTTGGTTGGTGATCATCTAAAATCATAGAGCTATTACAGCTTTTCAGAGATGTACATTTTATGCAGTTACACATGGTTGTCTTCTTCAGATCTGAGACAACCAGCCAAATACAGCATACAAAAAACACACACACACACACACACACAAATGAAAAATCCATTCACAATCAAAAAAAGAAATAAAAAATGTTTTTAAAAAAAAAACAAAAAAAAAAACTACATGAGTCATAAAAACCACCAACCTTTGAAACTGACAAGGGTAGTGACACTAGGAAGCAAATAGAACATCCCTGACTCTTTCATTTGAAGGTTTTTAGTGGCCTAAAGAGGTAAAAAGAAAGAAAAAAAAGTAGTACAGAAACTAGTACAAGGAAAATGGCAAGTGCTGATTCAGAAGTAATACCACATCATGTCTAAATTGTTTTTGTGATCTTTTTAGTCATGACCCAGGTAAATCTTATAAATACAATCAAATGGCACACATGTTTTTTCAGGGACCCTAAACAGTAGACTATGTTTTGAGAGCCAGTGGAAGTCTCATGTGCCTCGGCACCGCCACACAGGCTTTCCTCTCTCCCTGCATCTCAGTCGCTCGTGTCCTCCTGTTTGTGGCTTGTCACCACTTGTGTACAAGCGTGTTTGCAAACAGGCCAGACAAGACCACTGCTGTGAGACAAACACAAACATCAATAAACAAACAAATCCATTCATACTCTCCACTCCCTCCAAACACTGCACACACACGCAAACCGATTTCATAGCACTCAGTCAGCCCGCTGTCAGGTCCCACTGTTTGCCAGAAGCAGCATTGTTTGGTTCATACCCAGTGCACTTCTGTAATCTTGTCTCATTATTAATAGATGGTGTCAGAGAGTCACTGGCCTCTCTGTCTGACAAGGCATTAGCATAAACACAGACTTCCTCTCAATATCTGTTTGCACCACACTGTTGACCTTTAATTATGGATGGTCTAAATGTTTGTTACCTGTCCACTCAACTGTGTCACCGTGCGTGCGTGCGTGCGTGCGTGCGTGTGTGTGTGTGTGTGTGTGTGTGTGTGTGTGTGTGTGTGTGTGTGTGTGAAAGCTACAGTAAAGGTCTTTTACTGGTATAAGTATTCAGTTATGCATTTTTATTCCTATTTTATTTTAAAAGAAACATGACAATTAGAGCAATAATAGTGTGCAACATTGTGTACGATTTTTCCAAGCAAATTAAAGCTGTATAAAGACAATCATCTGAGAAAAGTGCCAAAAAAGAAACAGGATAAGTTAGGAGCAGCAGCACATATAAGCAGAATATGCAGAGGGGGGGCCAACGTCAGTACAAAAAGGGACTTGAGAGTGTTCAAAGCATCATGAGGTAACTCACTGATCAAGACGCATCAGTCAAAAACCTGCACAGAGATAGAAATTAAACATCACATCATCCTGTCCGTCCAAAAAAGACACATAAGACCACAGGACGTGATCAAGACATCTTAAAACCATGGCTAAACAACACATCAACTTTACGTGTTTAGTAAAAAGTTTTTCACATTTTCTATGCATGAGATCAAAAGATATCATAAAGTTATTAGGTTTTTTTTTTTTTGGGGGGGGGGTTGCCTTTAATGGATAGGACGGTTGAGAGAGAGAGACAGGAAATGGGAAGCAGAGAGGGGGGGAATAACACGCAGGATAGGGCCGCTTGACGTGGGATTTGAACCGGGGCTGCCTGCAGCGAAGACCATAGCCTCAACACATGGGGCGGGTGCTCTACCAACTGAGCTAAACACCACCCTGTTGTTGGGGGGTTTTGTGCAGTAAAAATGTCAAGGAGGACATGGGTGTTGCACTTACAACAACTTGCTTGTGTTTATTTACACAATAAACATATTTTATGTCTTGTTATGCGACCATGTAATATATCATGTTATACACCAATCAGGCATAACATTATGACCACCTGACTAATATTGTGTTGGTCCTACTTTTGCTGCCAAATACCCAAGAAACTACCATGCACTGTCTCATTCTATCAGAACCAGCATGAACCTTTTCAGCAATTTGAGCTGGTCTGTTGGATTTAACCACAGCCTTCGCTCCCCACATGTATCGATGAGCCTTGGCCCTGACCCATGACACCGTTGCCGGTTCACCCCACAAGAGCTGCAGTTTTTCAGATGCTCTGACCCAGTTGTCTAGCCAATCACAGTTTGGCCCTTGTCAAACTGGCTCAAATCCTTATCTTGTCCATCTTTCCTGCTTCTACCAAATCAACTTTGAGGACAAAACGTTCACTTGCTGCCTAATACCCTAACCCCACTAACAGGTGCCATGATGATGTGTTATTCACGCACATGTCAGTGGTCATAATGTTATGCCTGATCAGTGTATAACTTTTAAAAATAACAGAGGGATTGCCTAGTTTTCAGATGTGCTTTATGAGCCCAAGTCCTCCCTGTGTTCCTACTTCCTGCTGTATATTATCCTTTTATCCTTTCAGTTGATGAATGTCAATATTTAGCTTCAGCACCACCATGTTTGAGGGTTAGTCTATAACTGCATCCTTGTGTGCTGTACAGACAAGCTCTGTTCAAACCAGCAAACCTTTGATTTAAGTACAATCCAAGATCCAATTATAAACACTCAAAATATTGTGTGCAGTAAATGATGCAGAGAGACAATATTATCTTTACATTTGATGCCATTCATTAGATTTTTGTTATGCGCTAATATATGTGGAACTTATGGGACATTTCAGGGGAAAATTAGTAACATTAAGGTTAATAAAGATAAACAGTGCAACCGGTAAGTCTTATTGTCTTAATGGGCTTTGAATCTGCCGATACAGAGCCTGACCTATCTTCTTCTCCCTGCCCTCTTTAGCTGTTAAAAGCTCTGCTGGTGTTTACATGGGTGTGATGCCTCCATATCCACAACCTCACACTGTACCCATCACCTGACACAACACGCTTTTATTATAATAGCATCACTCCATTAGTATTAATAAAGTACTGTGAGTGTGTGCGTGTGTGTGTGCAGCAAGCCATTAATTCACTCATTCATCAAAAATAGATACAGCAGCATCTCTGCCTGCAGCTATCTGTGTTGTTGTTTTTCCCCTTCATTGCCTTTTGGTCATCTCTCCCTGCTCATTTTGTGTGCGTGCGTTTCTGCGTGTGTGTGTGTTTGTGTGTGCACGCGCATGCACGCAGGCATTCGTGCATGACACACATTTACATCAGATGCATTTATCCGGTTCTGCTACTGTCTCTGTCAGCATCACCATCTTTGCCACACCTGGCAATTGTTATTCAAAAATAACAGGACACAGTATTTCCATTAAGTGCACTAATGCCCCCTGCCTTTGTCTCCATGTGGCCCTGTGCTCCTGGTGTCAACATGAAGTGTCTAAGAAGTCAATGGGGATATTTGAGGTGTGAACAAAGTCATGAATGTCCTGCTGGAGTGCTTACATGATGATATTTGTAGGTGGATGAGACTGAGACTGTTTTCATGAACCCTTTTAAGATTGATGGAGTAAACAGTCCCACCACCACAAAGTTTGTTCTAGTAGCCGTTCAGTAACTGTCACTCAGATCTCAGGGTCTTCATACTGAGCACCAAACAAAACCTCTCATCCAAATTGGCTCAAGAGCTGAGGTTCAACTTTTGCTGTTGACCCAAAATGAAGAATCAGTAGCTGCTCTATGCTTTGTAGGCTATCTCACTGAGGTCAGCTTCTGTTTCCAGTGTGAAGAATGAGCTTTAATCCTCAGTTTAGAAGATGCGTTGTCTTCAGGGACTTTTTTTGGCCTAGCCTATGAAATCATCCCTCCTCCCGCATTTCCAGTGGCCCATCTCATAATAACAGTAAAATATGCTGATGTTTTGGTTAGACAGTATGACCCAGTGACCGCTCAGTGGGGTTTTATTTCCAAACATGTTTCAGAATGTAAACAACTTGTCAGACTCAAGTGAATCTTCTCATAAATTAGGCCTACATATTTTGATCCAACCTGGCCTGAACAATCTCACACAACTGATCCGGTTTATGACATGTTTACTGCAAAGTGTCATCATGTGTGCCTGTGTCTGTCAGTCTTATGTATGGTGGAGGAGCACGGTGTGTAACCATGCACTGTCCAGTGTTGTCAAAGAGCCAGCAGGCCAGAGGTGTGATTCAAAGTGTGAATTTTGTGCTTAAAGTGGAAAAATCACACATCTCCCTGTGGTAACACTTGTCAATCAAATGTCTGAAAGATAAAAGCCCCCCGCAGGCAGAGCCATGTTTCTCTGAGTAGTTTTTGTGTTTTGAGATTTTGGGGGTTGATCATAGTTGAAAACTGCATGTGTATTTTCTTCACACATGAGATGAGGAGAGGCTAAGGAGAGGCCACAGATAATCTACAATGACACTCATCCCCACAGACAAATAAAATACTGTGGGACAATGTAGAAAACACTCAAATGAAGCTTGTAATAAAGGAGCAGAGATACTCAGCAGTCAAGCTCATAAATTGCTTTACTGATTTTGACATCGCCTGAAGTAAGCATAGACAGTGTTGATGTATTAATGTAGATGGTAAGATACTCAGTATAAAAGAACTCAGATCAAATCACAACTAATGAAAATTAGATCAAGCCTTCTGCCCCCCCCCCCCCCCCCCCCCAAAAAAAAAAAAAAAAAAAAAAAAATCCCACAGGCCTATGCTAGTGCCTGTTTGGTCTTCATTCATGGTAGTTAATTCCTGGTGGTATAGCCTATTGATGCTATTCAATAATGCCCAGCAATTGATTTGCTGATTATTTTTCTTGACAAAAACAAGAATACAACACAAGAAAATGGAGAATCCAAAACCCCAAGGATGATCACTTTACAATAATATTAAACAATATTAGACAGGCTTTTTTCAATGATGAAATGCTTTCTGCTGAATAGAGAAATTGTTTGTGCTCACATTAAGTTGGAGACACACCTATAAATAAATTGATAGATTTTTAATTGTTATTCACACCATGAAACATGAGGAACAAAATTCAGCACTCAAGTCTCAGTGCTATAGCTTGTAATAAAATAAATTAAAGTAAAATTGAGTTAAAATATATTTGATTTCTCATCAAGTGTTAGGTCAGGTGTAAGTTCAGAGGTGTGGGAGTGCGGAGCAACAGTCTCACAGCAACCAGGAACAAGCTGTTATTGAAACAACATTAGCATATTTGCATATTCATAGACTCTGAATTGACCAAAGGGGGAATTTTTAAGGATCTAGTTATCTGAACGTTTTTGTGGGGAAAATATAAACCAAGAGCTGAGTAGGCGTAGGCCTTTTGCCTATCATAAAAATGTCTGAAAAACACATTTGAACATGGGCTAATAAATAAATGAAATGTGTTCAAAGTGATAAAGAATATGTTTGGAAATTTCAAGTTGTTACATTCATTTTCTGAACTCTTTGCACTTAACATTTTTTGTTATTACTAAAACGTTGCATTGTGCCTTTAAATGTTCCCCGATTTGTGTTGCCATGGAAACAAATGGTGGTGGAACGCTGCTGGGGGCGCACGTTCACAGAAAAACTTTCACAACAAACTTCGGAGGGAGAGCTCAAACTTCAACCAGTGTGTCCTATGTATCGAGAGTCTTTGAGCCAAGGAGCCATGAGTCTGTCCAAACCTCTGCGTGACTTCTCCGGGTGAGTTGTTGGACTGTGTGAATGTAACGTTATGTGTGTGTGTGGAGCCACAGTGGCTCTCGGAGCGACCACTGTCAGCAACTTTGTACCGTGGTTGTTGTTGTGTGAGCAGGCAGCAGCAGCTGGAGGGAGCCGGTGGCTCGGTGGCTGGAAAACACAACAAGCTCTCCGTCTTCTTTGATATACAGAAGAAACGCCGGGAGGAGGAGGAACTCACAGCCGCCATAGAGGAGCGCAAACAGGTGCGACAGGAGCTGGTTTTTAAACTCACACCAGGCAAGCAAACCGACCGGCATGATTTTAGCTTATGACAAAATATGTCAAATTCTTTCAAAACATTGTATGGAATAGCAATAGGCTATCAATAACAATTTATTACAAATTTACAACAATTTATTTAAAATTTAGCTAGTAAGGAACGGTCTAGGTGTTGGGAGCGATCACAGTGATTCTCTGTCTGTCAAATATATTCTGGTCTGGGGGTTCCTGATTGGTTGAAAGGCTGGCCCTACTCTGTCTGAGGCCCTACCTACTCTGTCCTACCGATTTGAACAGAGAGGGTTTTTTTATTAGGCTATTATTTAAAAAAAAAAAGGCAATTAATAAAATTAGATCAAGTTAAAATGCCATCATCTTCCCTTTGGTGATCAAAGATGTGGAAAGAAAACATCTTTAATAGAAAACAAAAAAATCCAGTTGAGAATTAGCTTGTATTTGACCTATGAGTGTGTGTGTTTTTTGTGCAGAAGTTGCAGAGTTTGCACCAGAAGCTAGATGAGTTGCACAAGGACCATGTGAAAATGAAGGAGCTACATATGAGCTTCGATATGTTTCTGAAGGTACGGTAGGATACCTTACTTCACACAAGACTCCTGATGTATTAGCCTGTAGATATTGGGCTGCAGTTTCATGACTAGAGCTGGAGGACAGCAGCCTGCTAACTACCCCTCTCTCTGTCTACTTCTGTGTATAGGATGAAGACGCTGATCAAGTGGTTCTGAGAGCAGAGAGGGAGCGTAAAGAGGCAGCTGAAAAAAAAGCGGAGCTGGAGAGGCTGAAGAAGGAGAAGATTGAGCTGACAGAAAGGAACTGGCAGCTAAAGCTTGAAGTTCAGAGTCACATCCTGTACAAGGACATGATAGGGCAAATGCAGAAATTTACTCAGGTACCGTATGTAGGCTGCTGTGGGGATATTTTGGCAGAGAAACATGTAACTAAATCATAAGCCTTTTAAAAAAAAAAAAACTCCTAGGACCACCTAACATGTCAGCTCCTACCAAAGGAAGGAAAGCTGTAGGCCTAGTTCCTAAACTATCACAAATAACTCTCTTTTGTTGCTCTACAGGAATTAAATGCACAATGGCTTTCCTCACACAGTCGCTTCAATATAATGAAGGCCGAAGTGAAAAATTCCACTAAGCGCCTAAAGCTCATTTTGACCTCTGTTGATTTAGTCATGGTTGTGATTTTGATTAACCTTGTCTTTTGGTGATGACTGAAACAGTAACCTACAAATTAGCGTTTTATTTTAGAATAGTATCATTTGTGTGATTTCATTAGGAGCGGTCCAGTTTCAGATGACGCTGCCTAACTCACATTATGGAAACTCTTGGTGTTGTTGTTGCAGTTCAAAGATGTGGATGCAACCATGGAGTATATGAAGAGTCTTATCCACTGTAAAGAACAGCTGGTTGAGAGAGAGCGACGGGCACAAGAGCAGGTTGACCTGATGAGAAAAGAAATTGGGGCAGTGAAAAACCAGCATCAACTGCTGCAGATGCAAAGAAACAATGAACTGGCCCGGCTCAAGACCGAGCTGGACGACACCCGTGCTGAAGCTCTACTCTTGGTACCACACAAATCCCAACTCATAGTTCAATGTTAGAACATAAAGAATCAAATGTTGAACTACTATGTCCCTGTCTTCATACAGGAAAGGCAATGGAACCACATTCAGGAAACGGCTGCGCAGAAAACTCTTGAGCTGGGACAGATTAAGATCGCAACCTTCAACCTCTATCAAATGATATGTCACGGATTAGACGAAGAAGAGGATGTTTGGATGAATGACACAGAACAACATCTGGACAAGGTATGTTCCCTGACAGCGCAGCAATGGTGATTTGGTGACAAACATCCATTGAAACAGAAAATGATCATCACAACACTCTGTTTCCCATTTTCTCCCTCTCAGATCATAACTTTCATCGACGACTACTCAGATGCAGTGAAAAAACATCAGGTTTCCACAGAGACACTTGGCATTGAATTTAATTTTGACAGGAATACCAAGCGTGTCGGAACTCGCTCCAAAAAACGATGACATTTCAATTTCATATGCTGCTTTAAAACAGGATTTACTCAATTAGGATTGAATAGTTGATAAAACGTTGTTGCTCTGTGAGATAACTGAACTTTAAATTTGAAGACAAAGAACCTGTTGACAAGGATTCCTCTGTGGATCTTCTTTATGTACAATTACTGTATATTTATTCTGTCAGTGTCAAAGAAAGATGTCAAGGTGTTTTTTTTGTTCTAAAAGTGGATATATGCCTCAATTAAGATTTGTTGTAATAAAGATCTATGTGTCTGAGACATCCTTTTTTAAAAATTCAGGATTTAGAAACTTTGCTTGGTTGTATTCAAGTTTGAAATCCCCTTCATAGTTTTCACACAGCAGTAGTCCAATGTTCATGTAAAAGAAGAAATGTTTTTTTCAACATCTGTGTACTGGAAAGCAGAAAACAGGAAAAGTTGTGTCTTGTACTTGTCATCACCCACAGGAAAATTCTACAGTTTTCTCTGTATCTATAGACTACACAGACATCTGAGCATTTCTTCTCTCACTGTGTGAGAAAAGTTCCTTTTCAATAAATACATACTTGACCACTAAAATTGTTTTCACATGCAGACTTTCAGGTTTATTTAACAGATCCATAAAATTTTGTTTAAACTAGTAACTTTGGAAGTATTTATATATTGGGATGGTTCAGTCTGAGTGACTGACATCACACTCATATGGGTAATAGTGAAGTAGTGGTATCTATACATTTTGAGATGACTGGTTTGAAACTGGAATAACACTGTCTTTCTGTTGTCATTATTAAGTAACGTTATGTTACCCTAATGAATGTAATGTACTGTAATCTAAAGCCAATACTGTCACCCTGTGGGCATTAAAGAAAACAGCAACTACCAAATGACTTCACCCCTGTTTTGTTTCAGTTTAAAGTTAAATAGGAAATTTGATGTGGTACACCCCAAAACTGTGCGATCAGTTTAGCCCAGTGTTTATTTTACTTATTTGGTCAAATTATCATCAACAGATTTCCGGGGCCTGATATTACCTGTAATAATAAAGGTGACAGTCACTTGTGTAGAGAGAGAGGGTAAATGTGAGTCAGGTGGAATGGAAAACCCCTGCTGTTTGACTGTATTTCACAGGTTCGTAGTTAGTAAAACTTATTCAGCATTCACACTAATAATATCTGATATCATAGATTGTGTGTCACACAGTTTTGAGGTGTAGCCTACTAAAAAAGAGAATTATTAGGCTATTAATTGTTCCCCCATAACAGGTTTCAAGTATCGAAGTTGCTTCAGTAGCTGCTGCTGCTCAGTTAGTCAGAATTCAACAGCGCCACAATATCCAAATATACTGTATAGTAGTAGTTCACACAAACAGAATATATGAGTTTAAAACATGAACGACTTTATTTTTGACATTAGAAATAGTCATGTTGAACAGGTAGAGTGTGTATTGGTGTAGCAACAATGTGACAAATGAATGTGATGTCTGTGGTTTATTTCTTCTTGCCTTTGCCCTTTTTGGGTTTTGTGTTTTTGCTTTTGTTCCTCAAGGCCTTGCGAGTAGTATAGCCCCTCCACCAGGCTTGAGCGAGAATAGCAGCTTTGGTCTTCAACTCCAGCTCCTTCATCTCCTTCTGTCTCTTTTCCTCTGCCAGTCGACGCTTCTCCTGGATCTGGCGGCACTCCTCCTCCAGGGTGGTAAAGGGTTTCTCCAGCCTCTTAAATTCCTCTTCCTCTTTTTCATATTCACTTTCATTTAGGTCCAGGTTGTCCTGAGAGTGGTGATAGTGTTAGTTATGGTGACAAGGAGTGATAAGGATAGAAAAGAGAGATGAGGACAGAGGAAGTTAGATACGAAACAGTGATAGACCCCATTTTTATTCCATCAGAATCTTTATCCATTCAATTAAATAATCTTTTACATGTTACAAAAAGTGTGTATGCATCACACCTGGATTACAAATCAGACCAGCTTATTTAAGAGTTATGCTTGAATGCTCTGCAAAGTGCTGATAAATGGACTTTGTGTTAAGAAAATTTGTTGAACTACTGCATCTGAGATTTACTTCTTTTTTTCTTAATTTTCTTAATTGTATAATACACTTCCTATTTTTCTAGTGTCTTTGGACACCTTGTGGGGTTTGAGTGTGTACCTGGAGTTCTTGTATTTCAATGTCAAACTTTTGGAGCAAGAAATCAGTGTCAGTCTTCACTTTTTCACATTTCTGCCAAGGAAGAAAAACAGTAAACATGTTACTAACAACTGGATATTAAATATGTACTGTAAAATACTGCAGAAACTAAATTTACCTCTTGGATCTCTTTCTCTGCTGCTTTGTTCTTAAGGACCAAATCGTTGAGTTCAGTGTTCAGTCGTTCAGTTTCCTTTGCCATATTGGCCTGTTTTTCTGATATGTCGGTATCTACTTTGCTTTGGGTGGCTGCTAGTGACATATCTGCCTTTTGCATTTGAGAGTGCAGAGAGTGCTGCAATTTTTCTATTTTAATTTTCTTCTGAGAAATCTGTGATTAAAAGAGAAGGAAACAACAGGTGAGACAGGGAAAGGGTTAACAGTAGAGCATATTGTTAAAATGACATGTTTCTGTGACTGTTGCTGCATCTAAGCAAATTATACATGTAACAGACTGGATTTGGTAAAGTCTTATTTTTCAACACCCATTGTGGCACTGGTGCCTCACCCTTGCATCCACTTCCTTAGCGGTTGCGGCTATGCCCTCCTCCTGTCGAACCATGTGCTCTGTATAGCGTGCAAGGGATGGAGTTGCTTGTCTGCGCAGGACCTGCTGTAGCTCTTCTTCAAAACCCGTCAGCAACTCTTCTACCATATGGCTGTGAAACATCTTAAGCCCACTTATGAGTTTGTATTCACTCTCCCCTACTTCCATGCCTCTCTCTCTAAAACTATCAATGGCATCTGGATGCGCTCGGAAAAGCCTGAGCAGGTCTCTGACAGAGTCCTTGATATCCTTCTCAAGCTGAGCCATCAACCTCTTCCTTATTTCTCCATCTTCTCCCTGTGCCTTTTGACCCTCTAGCATCTCCAGTCTTTCACCTAATACTTGATGCTTTTGAAGTGCTACTCTCAAATCCTCCAACTCCGCAACACAACATGCACTAGAGGCACTATTTAGGTGAAGGATAGCAGGCAGAGCTGCAGCAATCTCAATTTGCCTGATGCAGTTTTCTAATATGTTTGAGATGTGCAGAGCCTCAAAGGAGAGCTGCTTTTTCAGTGAGAGGTTGTGTTTTTTTTCAGCATCTTCTGGCTGGGTCTCTGCCAGCACTGTTGCATCCATGGCAGACATACTGGATGAAAGGAAGAGAATAAAGCACAACAAAACAAAACCCAAATGAATGCTGTACACCTAAAGGCTAGTTACTTTGTTTGTATAGTTATTTTCTATGATGGTCCTTGGTTAAAAGTGGAAAGTTGCTCTGTGTTCTGCTTAATTCTTTAGGCACAGCTATTTTGTAAGCCACAAACTCAATAGTAAGGGCATTTTAGCAGATATTTGACCAATCTGGGAACTAAATCCTTACCAAGAAATTTCTTCACAGTTGTCTTTAGGAACATGCGTAGTATGACGTCTTAAAATGTTGAAATTCAACTCCCGTGGGAAACCCCCTAAAAAACGACTCAAAGTTGGGGTACCCGGTAACTGGATTTTTGAACATTCCGAAATGTTAAATTTGGCCTTAAGTAACTTGTGAGGGGTCAAACTAGGGGTTTTTCATGATTCTGAGTTGATTGCAAACATTAGTTTTACACCCAAAACACTCCTTGGTGGAGAAAAAAACAGCCACACCCACTTTTCTTGTTCATCGGAACCCCCATCACCACCACCAATAGAATGTATTGCAGAGAAGCCATTCCTTATCATTGCAGAGGTTGTGTTACATAATACTACTAAATACTCAATATAACTTTCTACCCTTTTTTCTATTTTTTTTTTCTATTATATTTCTACAGACCCTCCAGGATTTTGGGGTGTCGCTAAATTTATTAAAAAAGTTATTATAGATGTAATATATTATGCAGATCGGTAGCAAGCAGCGAGAGAGAAAAGACAGTGGACATGCACCAGATTTCACATACCAGCAACAACTGAAACAAGTTTGTTCGAAATGAAGATGGGAAAAGTACAAAAAATACACAGTGGTGCTACATTGATTGCAAACATGATAATGTTAATCTGCACACACACTGAGCATCAATCTCCATCGAGCATCCAGGCTCTAAGAGGTCGTTTTTGAAGAATGGAAAAAGATGTTGCAGTGTGTCACAAACTTGTTCATTCCAGCTTGGGCCTATTGCTTGGTCATGGCCGTGGTAGCTGTTGTAGTGTATTATGGGATTTGTAATGTGAGTAATGTGAATGCTATATTGGTGGGCCATTATTAACATAATAGGGCCATATAAAAGTGTCGCAGGACAGATCTGGCCCCCAGGTTTTTGACATGACATTGACGTGTGTGCTAGATTAATGTCCAACAATGTAAAAAGGTAGAATATAAGTTATATTAAATATTCAGTAGTAATAGTAGAAGTTTTTTTGTGACATTAAAGAAAACCTCTGTCATACACAGGAATAGCTGATCTCTAATGTATTCTATTGAGTATAGTAGATCACCTTTATTATAATAGCCTAAACCGTTCTGCAAAAATCCTTGCGATGACAATAGGCCTACGCCATGTTTTCCTAGCTTGATAGCTAATGGGGCAGTCAGCTAGCATTTAGGAAAATAAAATGGTCAGAGATGGTCATCAGATTCAGTCGCACATAGGAGTTGGCTAACTAACCATATTATTTACTGTTATTTACCAACTAACAGCCATTTTGGTAAGACTTTGACGCATATCTCTATAATGCATTATAACCATACTGAGTTATAATGTGGTTATAGCATTGTATAACTATAATTATAAACATTCATAAATCATCATAAGGCTTTATAACAATAATCATAACACACTATAAAACATTTTATGATGACTTATAAGGTCAGGTATAATAATACGTTATAATTGTTAGTAACTGGCTGACAATGCCCACGTCGATAATACATCGTAAATATAGTTATAATGTGTTATAATTGGCTTATAAAAGTGTATAACCATCATTATAAATACTCATAAATGATCATAAGGCTTTATAACAATAAGCATAACACATCATAGAGCATTTTATAATGGCTTAAGGTCAAGTATTACAATAGAGTTATAATGGTCTATAATATGTTATGCTTATTGTTATAAAGCCTTATGGTAATTTATGAGTGTTTATTATGATAGTTATACACAACTATAAGCCAATTGTAACACATTATAACTATATTTTAATGCATTATCAATGTGGGCATTGTCAGTGAGTTCCTAATAGTTATAATATATTAATACCTGACCTTATAAGACAAGATAAAATGCTTTATAGTGTGTTATGATTATTGTTATAAAGCATTATAATCATTTATGAGTGTTTATAACCATAGTTATACAGTGCTATAACTGCATTATAACTTTTATTATTATAACCCATTATAAGTATGACAATAATGCATTATAGAGATAGGCATCAAATAAAGTGTTACCACAATTTTTAAGTTTCTTATGCATGTTATCAACGCAATGACATGACATATTTCAAGTTCTTATGCTCTCACATAAGGTGTAAAAAGTGTCTGTCAATGATCTAAGGTTGTATATGGCTTCAACATGTCTAGCACTAGCTAACTCCAAAATTCCTCACTTTTAATGCTAACCAACTACAACTACCACTAAACAATACTTAGGCCGATTTACCATGGCAATAAATAAAAAGTAGAAGAAAGCAACCTTTTAATGTACATGTACCCAATAGTGAGAAGTGTGTGTCTGTGTGTAGGCTATGTGTATGTTTCCGTTTTTACTGGTATGTGAAATCTGGTGTGCACCTCATGTCTTTCCTTCTCTCTCGCTCCCGATCCGCATACAACTTAATGTTATATGAAAACAATAACTAGTAATAAAAACACAGACATGCAAAAAAACGTAATGGAAACACTGTGGCCACAGCTGACCACAGCTAGTAGCCACAGCGGTCTATGATAGCAAATTTGCAGAAAAGTTGCAGTGGTAAGGCCAAAGAATTCATGATTGAATTTGCATTAAAGTAACATTGCGGAGTTTTTCGGCCTTAAAATAATGTTTCCAGACTCATTGCAATGGTAGAAAAATGGTTAATAGGATGAATGGTGCTGCCGCTGCAGCCTGAGCCGGGTCGCGTCGGCTGAAACTGCACTATGGAACTTCCCTGCACCAACATTCTATTGGTGGTGGTGATGGGGGTTCCGATGAACAAGAAAAGTGGGTGTGGCTGTTTTTTTCTCCACCAAGGAGTGTTTTGGGTGTAAAACTAATGTTTGCAATCAACTCAGAATCATGAAAAACCCCTAGTTTGACCCCTCACAAGTTACTTAAGGCCAAATTTAACATTTCGGAATGTTCAAAAATCCAGTTACCGGGTACCCCAACTTTGAGTTGTTTTTTAGGGGGTTTCCCACGGGAGTTGAATTTCAACATTTTAAGACGTCATACTACGCATGTTCCTAAAGACAACTGTGAAGAAATTTCTTGGTAAGGATTTAGTTCCCAGATTTTCATATGTTGCCCTTACTACAAAGCCTGTTTAGTGATATGGGAGATATCCTGAATCAATTAGTTATAAACTAACGTTACTGACATGAGAAATGCACTCAGGGAAAGCATATATTCAAGCAGTATGTGTGTATGTGTATGTGTATGTGTATGTGTAACTTATGTGTGTGTGTGTGTGTGTGTGTGTGTGTGTGTGTGTGTGTGTGTGTGTGTGTGTGTGTGTGTGTGTGTGTGTGTGTGTGTGTGTTTTATTTTTAATAAGTTAGTGAGTATTTAATGCACCATGGCTTCAAGACACCACATTGGTAGATGACATGTGACATTAGTGAGCTAACGTTAAATAGCTATCCTTGAGAGAAGTGACCAGGGCCAAGGTCAGGACTCAGGAGTAAATTAATCAAGGGAGAATTACCCCGGACATTCTACATGTTATCTGTAGACTTCACAATAAGTGGCTGTCACTTTAGCTCATCTTCATTTAGGTGAAGCCGTGTTCAAAATGCAATAAGCTACATACCTGTGGACTCGTGCGTTGGCGACCAGTAGAAAATATTGTTGACCGATATTTTGCCGTTGCTAGGAAACCACTAATGTGCGTGCTGTGTCAAACCACTGACGCATACTGCGGATAGCACGTGGCACAGAGAGGAAATGCACGAGTATATAGTTTATTTTATATAGTTGATGAAGGAATTCATAAATCTTTGCATAATATCTTTCGATTAAAGGAAGTTACACGGAATTTCCTACAGCCACTGAGTTTTATTTTGAAAATCTGGCGACACCGAGCCTGCTCAGCAGCTGCCGTGAGTTGCTCCAGTGTCGCGAAAGTTTGTTGATGTAGCGGCAGCTAGAGCATCTGTAGAGCTTTGGTAGTGTAGTTGGTGAGGGCAGGGTGTTGTTGTTTACGGAAGTATTAAGCTATATATAAAACGGTTGGAGTTAAGTATCGATTAAATGTTACCAGAGCGCCAGCAGCGTCTGATATGCAGCAGGAAGCTCTGCTCGGTGCCCTGAAGGTGCCGTAATGGACACGGACGGACTGTCGGGGCTTGTTATCCAGGCTGACAGAGGAGCAGTTGAATCGGTGACAGATGTCATCCGTGTCAGGACAAAGACCGACTCTGCAGCCAGCAGGCCCTGCCCGCCTCACACTACTTGAAAGCCGCTAGTTTCCGCCTCGCATGTCGGTCCCAGAGACATTTAAACTTGTCCTCAGCTATCATCTGGGCTAGCAAAGCATAGGAAAAAGTACTCTGCTGGTTAGCCAACAACTAAAGGTTAACGTCGTAGCTGTGGCCACTCAAGATGTGCAGTTGTCTTGCGGTTTGTACGACAGAGCGTATGGTTATTTAACAAGTGTGCGTTACTTAGATTATCTATAACTGAACGAGGGCAAATCCAGGCGGGCTGCAGCCTGTTTATCTGCTGGTATGGAGTCCGACGACGACGTGCCTCTCATCCTGACCTGGGACGAAGCAAACAGCGGTCTGCTCAACGAGGAGACAGAGAGGGGAGACGAGAGTAAGTATCAGCTGTGATACCCTATATGTGTATACTGTGAATCTATGTGTGCTTGACGGTGGTATAGCACACATACTGTATATAATTACAACACAATACAATACACTGTTGCCAGTGACAGAAATATATAGCCTAATGATAGTAATTTTATTTATAAAGCACTTATCAAAACAATGTTACAAAGTGCTTTACAAGACATTCATTCATTCATTTTCTATACTGCTCATCCTGCACTAGGGTGACGGGTGAGCTGCAATAAAAATAAATAACAAGATGAAAACAACAAAGCAGGTAAAAACAGAACAAAGCAAAAACAATCCAAGTACAATAATGATGGCAAAACAAAAAGACAAAAAGAAAATACAGGATAAAATGATTATGTATCATAGAAGGCGATTTGAGTTCAAGTTTATGGTCATTTGTATAGCCTATATAACCCTAACCCTTTATATTAGGGTTAGGGCCAAACATTAGACTTAACATAAGTACAAACTGCATTCTGCAAAATGATATGAAACCAAACCAACACCTCCCTCCAGTTATTGTGTCCATGCATTGTCTTTGTATTTCAACTCAAGTACCATAAAGTGTTGTTTGTTGTTTCAGCAGTATATTTTGTCATATGAAGCAGATGCTCAGCTACTTACCAGGTTTGCACTGGTGCGGTCCTAAGCAGTCAAAGGCTGTTGACAGTCAGCTGCATGCATGCTGCAGGTCCAGGCCACACTGCTTTAACTGAGAAAAGAGATTGTCCACCAGGCTCTGCTGCGATCACGTGTGTGTGTGTGTGCAGTATGTATGGGTATCCATGCATCCACTCAACATAGTAATCCTGCTCCCTTTGTGTTCCTCACATATAAGCTACAAAATGACCCATCTGAGAAACTGCTGCCTCAGCAGACAGTGGACCCCCTCAGCCCCTCCCTGTTGCTCATGGGCAGCATGTGTGTGTTGTGTGTGTAAATGTCTGTAGCCTGTGTGTAAGTGTGTCTCTGTGTGTGTGAGCTTACTGGATCATTTTCTCTGGCTCTGGAGGTGAACAGGAAGAGCAGAGGAGTGTTTTTCTTTCTTTCTTTGGGACTCGGGATCTCTAGGAGTGTTGGATGAGGAGGAAGTATCACACTGTGCTTGCTGGTTATTGTTGGAGCTTTCTGGAAAGAGAGGGAGTTTGAACCTGGACACTGAGGAAGAGGGCTACATTGTGTCACCTTAGTGACAGATCACATGCTTGGACAGGAGTTTGGAGTTGAGCTTTTACTGCTGGTGGTGATAAGGACCCGTCAGATCACCGCAAAACTAGATTTTGTTTATCCTGGGAGGAACGGTCATGACTGCTGAGTTTGTTTGTGTTTCTGTGAGCCTGACCCCACCGTGTTATTGAGTAGGAGCTCCAAACGTTTTATTGTTCTCACACAAATGACGGGCTGGAATGGCACACGGCAGACACGGGGTGTACTCCTGTCAGGATAACAGGCAGGCCGCCGCCGCTGGACTGGAATTTGATCTTCACACTTGAGCTGAATTTGCTGCGGTCACGGTGGACAGGAAACGTCTGTGACTGCAATTTTTGAGACTCATAGGGTCTCCTCTGAGTTTTTTTTAATTTTTATTCCAAGGGGTTGTGCCTGAAGCAGAAACATGTGATGTGCAGTGTGTGGGAAGATCACCCAGATAGACTTGCACAGGAGTGAAATATGCAGCTGCAGCAGGACACGTGGAGGGACTTATTACTTAGAGAAAGAAACTGTATTTATATTTATGTGAGATCCTGCGTAAATCTGTAAATATAAATGATCAGAGAATGTTGAGTTAATCCAGATTTCATCTATTTTACTTTTGGGTTCATTTTTATTGACAGTCGAGGTTTAAAAGAAAGTGTCATTTTGAAGGTAGTCAGTACTTTATTGTGTCATATGGAAAACTGTTGTTGCACTGTTAGAACAAATCTAGATGTCTTCCCTGTGGTGTGAAGTCAGGCACAGTCTGTCTTGTAACACGGGATTAATTCCTCCTTTGGGTTGTCTGTCTTCTGTCTGTATCCTGTCTGTGGCAGGAAGCAGACGTAATAGGCAATGTGACATCAGTGCAAACATGGCACTTTCTCACTGACTTATTGTGAGCTCAGTTCAAAGTTCAAACTGGTCTTACTGGTTTTTAAACCACAGTTTCTGTCATCAAGGTGACTGTAAGAGAGGCTTTTTTTTTTTTTTTTTTTCAAAAGAAGCAACCAGCTGTCAAAGACGTCCTGCCTTTAGCGAAGCACCGTCAGTTGTTTTGAATGGCGTTCTGTCTCCAGTGTCACTTTTAGGTCCTAACTTACTTAAGCCTGGATATTTGTGGATCTGTGAGGACTCGCATCAGGACTCAACTTGCGACTGTGTTTCTGGAGTTTGCATCAGGCCTGAGTGGAATGTTTGGCCATCTGTATCTCCAGATGTGTGTGGATGCTGGAACAAGACCAGCGTAGTGTGATTGACACTCACACACACACACACACATACACACATACACAGGCACACACATACTTGTGCGGTGGACTTCAGGGACAATAATACATCCACAAATCCGGTCTGATCAATGGAGTGCTTATGTGGACGACGAGCAGCAGCTGGTTTCCATGAAGATCAGACCTTTAACGAGAGTCCAGTCGTGATCTCCTCCTATTCCTTAAAGACAGAACTAGACGGCATTGGTACGCACACATACAATACTCCTCTATGTACTGTGTTTGTATGAGAGACCTATATGTGGAGCTATGCAAAGAATAAGCATGGAAGCTCCATTGTGTTGTGCTTTTTTCACACAATATCAATACACTGACACATGACTGTTTTCTTCTTCCAGACGGAGGTGGGGGCAACTATGACATAGTGAACAGTGCTGTGATCTCAACACCTGGGCCACAAAACCACAGAGCCCAAAATGTGTCATTACGACAAAGCTGGGAGATGAACTACCAGGAGGCGGCCATCTACCTGCAGGTACAGAGCAGCTTGAACAGAGTAATCATGTGTATATGATGGTTTTTATTACACCCTCTACACTCTGTCACTCGTAGATGATTAAACATTTTGCTTTCACATTTAGATCATGGACAGCTGCAGAATGTAATAAAATGTTAAGAGAGAATTGTACTTTATGAAAAGGGGGGAGGCACAAATATGGAATTTCTTTGCTAATAATAACCAAGACCAGACATGATCTTGTAGGTGTTTATTTGTATTCAAAAAGGCTGAAGTTATAATTAGCTCAGTTATGATGAGATGAACTACAACTTTGTAGACAGATACATTCACCTGCCACAGTGATAACAACATGTGGACAGTGTGGGGGATGGTGTGTAGTTGGTAGCTGGTCTTAAGTCTGAGCTATAGCAACGTCTCCACCAAGCAAAACATTCTTCATATCATGTGTAAGTAATTTGGCAAAGTCTGAGGAGTCAGCACAGGAAACATTAATAATGGCTCTGTTCCAGCAATTAATGCGAAGAAGCAGTTACTTATGTGAGTTTAACTCAAGTTTCACTGCTTCATCCTACCAGTGTGTCAGATTTAAGTTCTTTAAGTAAGTTCTGCAGCGTGTTTCTCCGGCCACAGGTACTGCTTGGTTTTTCATACGCTCATGCTCGACATATGGTTCATCATGTGTGTTTTATGGATTTCAAATACAGGAAGGAGAGAACAACGACAAGTTCTTCACTCATCCTCGAAACCCAAAGGCATTGGCAGCCTACCTGTTCGCCCACAACCACCTGTTCTACATGATGGAGCTGCTAACAGGCCTGCTGCTGATGATGCTGTCGCTGTGCGAAGCTCCCGCCGTGCCCTCGCTGCGCCTGGATGTATACGTGAGTGAGCGCATACACAAAAACACACACTCAGCGCACACCCGCAAGATTGTATATTCAGTGTCCTGTGTGTGTGACACCTCTTGCAGGTCCATGCCACTCTGGAGCTGTTGGCTTTGGTCATGGTGGCATTTGAGCTGTGCATGAAGCTCCGCTGGTTAGGCTTCCACACCTTCTTACGACACAAGAGGACCATGGTGAAGGTAACTAATGCATGATGGGTAGCTTTTCTGATGGCGGTAGTCAGGGCCGTTGCTAGGAATTCTGGGCCCCCTGAAAGAATACTTAAGTGGGCCCCCTAACCCCCTGACTTTTCCACTTTTTTTCTTCTTAGCCTACGTATGTATTATCATTTTTTATTTAGCCTATACTTTGTCTATGGATATTCTCATTCATCCAGGTCATCGTTCTTTTCTGGGCAAATTGAATCGTAGGCAACTGGACTTGTATTTGTCTGGGAAGACGTTTCGCCTCTTATCCAAGGGGCTTCATCAGTTTGTACGCAACGTAAAAAAAAAAGAAAAAGAATTAGCCTACTTTGTTTTGATGCTATGCAGCATTACTATGAGTATTCGTCAGGGTCTTATACAGAACTAGAGAAGAAAGCTGCTGAATGCTGAAAGCAGAATAATTCAGTCATACTGTACAAAGATTAGACTACTGGGGTTTTTTGGGGCCCTACTACTGGGTGCTGGGCCCCTAGAGGTATCATCACCTTTCTCCCCTATACAACGGCCCTGGTGGTAGTTCAGCTGCTGATGTTGTTTGTTGCTCATGTTGCCTCTTGTACTCGCGCAGACGTGTGTGTTGCTGCTGCAGTTTGTGGAGGCCATAGTGGTTCTGATCAGACAGACGTCTCACGTGCGAGTGACCAGAGCTCTCCGGCCCATATTCCTGGTTGACTGTAGATACTGCGGTGCCGTGCGCAGGTACATCACGACCTACACAAACCCTCACACACACGGACACAGTCGGCAGGTCTCTGTACTGATCATCCACATTTAGTTTAGTTTGTCACTACTTTGCGTCAGTTACGTCATAGTTTATATGCTTTTTTTTGTTTACATGTCTTTTTGCTCCTTGAACACACAGACGCCACTGATGTAACTGTTGAACTCACTCTTCACTGACACAGTTTCTCTCATTCAATCAGAAACTTGCGTCAGATCTTCCAGTCCCTCCCACCTTTTATTGACATCCTCCTGCTGTTGCTTTTCTTCATGGTTATATTTGCTATCTTGGGTAAGAATATATAGTTATTAAATATATATTACATAAATGCTGTTGGTTCTGTTCTGACCTCTTTAAAAGAGAAGTTAGGAATCAGTTTTTCGTTTTGCTCAGTGTTTGATTTGCCTTTTTCATCCTCCAGGTTTCTGCCTCTTCTCTCCAAACACCACTGACCCGGTATGTTGAGTTTTTAGTCTGTCTGACATTCGTTTGTTTGAATTATGTAAGTCTGGGGACTTGTCCTCGGTGTGGTTCTTCTCTCTCTGAGCTTTCCTGACTTAAACCCTCTCTCCTCTCTGCAGTACTTCAGCACTCTGGAGAACAGCCTTGTCAGTCTTTTTGTGCTGTTGACCACAGCAAAGTAAGTAAAGCAGTGCACATACAACGCTTCAGTGTTTTTTATAACACACGTTGCATGCGAGCGGCACTTCTTCTTTTACATCTCAGTAGGTTTTTTTCACCCATTACGTGTGTGTTAAAGCTGATCACACAGTTTTATTTGGTATCCTCTGGTTTCCCTTTCTCACAGTTTCCCTGATGTGATGATGCCAGCCTACTCCAAGAACCGCTGGTCCTGTGTCTTCTTCATAGTTTATCTCTCCATAGAGCTCTACTTCATCATGAACCTGGTATTGATATCTTCTAAAATGTCCCACCTGATGCATTCATGCAATAATGGCAACTGTCAGTGCCAACTTGCATATGAGAAATGTTGTATTCGACTCCTGCATGGCATTTAATAAGCTGACGACTGCTCATCAGCCTCACTACACTGTCATCTCTGTTCCTCCTCCAGCTCCTGGCGGTCGTGTTTGATACATTTAATGATGTCGAGAAGATGAAGTTCAAATCCCTGACGCTTCACAAACGCTCTGCCGTTGACCATGCCTTCCAGCTGTTAGTCAGCCGACAGGTATGACTTCACTGCTCCATTAAGTGCAACACTCTGTATGTTTAGCGCAAAAGATTGATTTGCTTTACTTTACAAAGCACTCATGGCCTCTTTTTTTCTTTTTTTTTTGCTTTGCATCACTGCTTTTTTCTCTCCAGAGGCCGATGGGTGTGTCGCTCAAACAGTTTGACGGTCTGATGCGTTTTTACCGACCGCGCATGTCTGCAAGAGACCGCTTCCTCACGTATAAAGCTCTTAACACTTCAGGGGCTCCCATGCTCAGGTAACGACCACACCAGATGCGACCAGATTTTTAAAAATCTTCTTTTTCTCCTACGTCTAATAACCCTGTTACATTTTTATTTCTGCTCTGCTACAGTCTACAAGACTTCTATAAGTTCTATCAGGTCACTGGTCTTAAATGGAAGGTAAGCAGCCTTACACTTTGACTGTCTGGTCAAACTTTACTCTCCCTTGTATCCCTTTTGCTGTTTTTTCAAAACGTGCGCTGTCTATGTGTGTGTGTGTTGTTTAGGCACGACGCAGTGGAGAACATTGGTTCGATGACCTCCCACACACAACCTTCCTCATTTTCAAAGGCAACCGCTTTTTCCTCTTTTGGTTATTTGACTAAACAGATCTGTCTCTCAGTTCCTCATTGTAAGTGTGTTCCTCTCTGTTCTAACAGGGATCAACCTGCTGGTGAAGTCTAAGGCGTTCCAGTATGCCATGTGTAAGTGCAATCATTTACATTCTCCAGCTGTCTTGCGAAGATATTGAAGGCAAAGTCTCTCATCATTAACTTTTCAACCTTTTCCTGTGACTGCAGATGTGGTGGTGGCCATCAATGGAGTGTGGATCCTCGTGGAGACGTACACACTGAATAGTAAGACCTCTTTTGTCCACATGAACACACTGTGGGGGAAAAAAGGTGTTGAAATCCAGATGTCTCACCCTCCTCTCCTCCTCCAGGTGGATTTTCCTGGTCCAGATTTGTTCCATGGAGTTACATTGTTTTCCTGACCAGTGAGTAGAAACTCGTAACAGTACATATGCTGTGAAACGGTTCATAAAGACCCTCAGTTATTAATTCAAGATGTTTACATGCACTTACACTAACATGAACTCTGCCTCTGTCTTTCCACTTTTAGTTTATGGTGTAGAGGTGTTATTGAAAATAACAGGTTTGGGGCCGATGGCTTATTTCAGCTCTGGGTGGAATCTGTGAGTAATAACAGGGTTTTTTTGTTTTCTTTTTCTTTTTCTTTTAAAACCAAATTATTGTTGAAGGTGATTTGAACAGGGACCACACACTGGTTCTTACTTTGCCGATCTTTCCAGGTTTGACTTCTCAGTGACAGTATTTGCCTTCCTGGGCCTGATTGCTCTTGCCTTCGATATGGAGCCATTTTACTTTATTGTAGTGCTCAGACCACTTCAGCTACTCCGGTGAGTTTTCATTTCTACTGTTCAAATTTGTAGCAAACAATTTACATAAGGTACAGTATGTTGCATACAGTATATTCCCCTATATTTCAACCTTCGTGTGTGATCTTTGACAGGTTGTTTAAGATAAAGCAGAGGTATCGCAACGTCTTGGACACCATGTTTGAGCTCTTCCCCAGGATGGCAAGTCTGGGGCTGACTTTAATCATCTTCTACTACTCCTTTGCAATTGTGGGAATGGAGTTTTTTGCAGATGTGGTTTACCCCAACTGCTGCAAGTGAGTCTTACTTTTCCTGTAGCTTGACATAGGAGGATGATTTAGATTGACTTCTATTCTTATCACACCATCCATTTGTTTCTTCCACAGCACCAGCACGGTGGCAGACTCCTACAGACTGATCAACCACACACATGGCAATAAAACAGTGCTGGAGGAAGGCTACTATTATCTCAATAACTTCAACAACATCCTCAGCAGCTTTGGTAAATCATCTCTTATCGATGGTATTGTCTACCACAAAAAGACCAAAACACAATCTATAAGTCCGTCTCCTTGTAGATCACAAGCCCATTTGTTCCCACTGCTACTTTAGGTCCATTAATATATCAAATATTTATTTAAAAATCTAAATAATAATAATCCTTTTTTGGCAAATCTCAGGTTAAACATGAGTTAAAGCAGAAGTAAGCGATCCGGTTGTTTTGGCTAACTTCTTGTCAGCCAATGGAGTTAGCAGTCCCCGCCCTCGTCCCTACGTCACCACATTCACTCGCATCCCTTGGCTGCACACACAGAGAGGACCGCCCCTTTATGCCGTTCTCTCTCCTCATTGGATAAAGGTTGTAGGATACAAGGAAAGTTTTCTCCTCGGCTTACAGCAGAGCAGAGTGACTGACAGACCCGTGTTTCAGACCAAACACTCTATATAAGTGATTGCCGTCGGAAGATATAACTATTTAAGACTTATATTAACACAAACATTCCGCTTACTTCTCCTTTAATATTGCATTTTAGGGGCACTATTTAAGCTCTCCAGTCCAGGATTAACAAATGTCTTGTTTTTCCTTCAGTGACTCTGTTTGAGCTGACTGTGGTCAACAACTGGTACATCACCATGGTAGGATTGAGTCATTTGTCTGTGCTGTCTGTTGTCAGTCTCCACTCTGCAGTCTTGTCATTGGTCGTTAGGTGTCAGTGTTTGACTGCTGCTGTGTTCACTCTGCCACAGGAAGGAGTCACCTCCATGACGACCCACTGGAGCCGCCTGTACTTCATGACCTTTTACATAGTTACCATGGTGAGACCTGTGTGGCCACATTGGTCACATTACACTGCATTTTCTGCCTTTTTTAAATTCTCTATGCGGGAACGGGTCTGTTGACATGTGTGATATTTTGTCCAGGTGGTGATGACCATCATTGTGGCGTTCATTCTGGATGCTTTTGTGTTCCGCATGAACTACAGCCGCAAGAACAGGGAACCACCACTGGAGAACCCAGAGGGTTGGTGTTTACAAATCTTATAGCACTGAAAAACATCGTCAATTATGTTTGAACATTTGTGTTACTTCTCGCACAGGTAATTGGATACACAGCTTGGATTTGATCTTTAATCCATACTGTGTTTAGCTGCCAGTCTTGTGTAGGAAGGTAGATTCGCCTACAAATTAGGAATCAGTAAGTCATTTTAAATTCTGTGTGTGTAGATGAGAACGGGATCGTGTTTGAAGTTGAGGTGAGCCGAGACGAAGCTCTCGCCACTTTAGAGCTGTACAAGCAGACGTGCCCGGGACAGTCCTCCCTCAGCTCTCTGCAGGGGGTCCTACAAGCTATGGACAGGAGTGGGGTAAGAACACACACACACACACATAATAAATAACACATTATAAACCCCTTTTCCTGTGTGATCTTCACTTGACGTCCCACTAATTAACTTTCCCTCCTGCTTGGATGTGTGCAGCACTCGTCTCTGGTGTATCTAGGTCGCAGGTCGAGGACAAAGAGTGACCTCAGCATGAAAATGTACGAGGAGGAGATGCAGGTAAGAAGCTGTAGAAATAATCCTGAATAACGTGTCAGTAGTTTGTCGGTTCTTCTTGACCTTTTTCCATTTCAACCCTTCTCTCCGTTGTGTTTCCCCAGGAGTGGTATGCCGAGTATTCAAGGGAAAACCTGCCTCAACCAGACCAAAGCCCGGAGCGGAATCTGGACAGTCCCGTCTCTGACCCGTCTCCCGTCCCCGAGCCGCAGCTCAACTCACAGACTGGACCTCACAGCATCAACTAACACACAGTTCTCAAGCGGGACATGCACACCACCATGTCAGCATTTTATTCATTCTCAGAAACCCCATCACTCCTGGTCTCGTCCAGTTTCCCCCCACTCACTGTTTGTAACAGTGGAGAACTTTCCTGGGGCCTTTTGGACTGATATGAGAGGGACACGAGTTAATGTCACAGCACAGACACGAAGGCAGCAGTGCAGGTCTGTTGCTCTGATGGGAGCGTTGAGCGTTGCCCTTTTTCCTGGCCTTTTCAAAGACTGCAGTAAATGTCATGAGGGAGCCTGTACTACTACAGTATGTTGTGTATGTGTACTGCTGTAGGCCTTTTGTGAATTCTAGTAAATCATGTAGTACTTAAACCTGATGCCTTAGATAATGGCTCATCTGATCAGTATTAACACAGACACTACAAAGTTGTCTTAAGACCAAAAGACTAAAGACTCACACTCCTTTAAGCTCAAAACAATTACAGTATATCTCCTCTAACCAATGTCTCAGCTGACTCAAAGTGTTTTACTTTTATATAACTTCTTATTCTGTAATGTATTTGAGTTAGTTAATAAGGGATTTTAATAAACTGTTCAAATTGTCAAGTGCATTGATGTATTTCTGCTGTGCTATAATACTGCTGGTAACATTGATTAACACTGTTTAACAGAAAACAAAGTATTTGACCTGTAATTACAAATACCAAACCAAAATGATTTAATTCTCCAAAAGCAGCTTTTTTACAAAGTTATTTTTTACATTTTGATTTACAGTACATTTGGTTTCTTCTCAATATTTTAAAGTATAAATTTCAACAATCTATGTTTTCCCTCTAGAGTCAAAAAAAGTAGCTTCTCAACTCCAATGAGCACAAACAAGAAGTTGACTTAAGGCACAGTGTGATTAGTTTCAGCTCTCCCTGAGCAGAAAACGGTAGTTTTTCATTAATTTCCCTGCTTGGTTCCACAAACCACTTACAGCTCGGCTCTGGGTTGCAGGCAGGTGTACTGTTGATTCTTTTATAAATAGTGTGTCAGTATTGTGTGTAGATGACTTGGTCAGTCCTCTGCATTCAGTGCAGCTTCTGTTCCAGTGTGTAGTTTTGCATTTCAGGAGGATGTCCCTCATTTTCAGACTGGCCTCAGTGTTGGGTCTATTCAATGCTGATCTCGCCAAACTCTGTGAGTAGCGCGATGAGAAGGAAGATGGCGTAGAAGACGAGAAGAAAGACCCCGTAGGTTCGACCCAAGTGGAACCGGCACAGTGGAACAATGATAAATGACAGGACCAGAGACAAACCCAGAGATCCTGCCAGAATCCACGTCAATAAACCCTCCGATTCAAACTGAGGAGACAGAGACAGAGACGCATGTTTACTGGTTACAAAAAAGTCTGAACAGCAACATGTATTTTGTGTCTCTTTAAATTTGACCAGAACTGTAACATCTTCTTTTGTGTGTTTAAGGAGATGATTACCTTCACATCAGAGTGTGTTTGAACCATCTGCATCAGACATCCCAAACCCACTCCAAAGAGCATGTCTCAAAGAAATATAGTCAAGGATTCAGACAACAGCCTCAACATGATTTTATACTGGAAGAAAACAAGGATACTGTTCTTTTCTGGGCAAATTGAAAAGTAGGCAACTGGACTTGTATTCATCTGGGAAGACGTTTCGCCTCTTATCCAAGGGGCTTCATCAGTTCGTATGCAACAAGTCTCACTAGTCCGCACTAGCGAGACGACCCAAAGTTCTCAGCAACATAGTTAGTCTAGCTAGTGCGGACTAGTGAGACTTGTTGCGTACGAACTGATGAAGCCCCTTGGATAAGAGGCGAAACGTCTTCCCAGACAAATACAAGTCCAGCTGCCTATGATTCAATTTGCCCAGAAAAGAACGATGACCTGGATGAATGAGAATATCCATAGACAACAAGGATACTGAAAATGATGCCTCCGAAGCAGGCGGATATGGCCATACGTGGGTAACCCTGCCGGGCGATGGTGATGTCAGAGAAACAATCTGAAAACCAGATGCATACAGATTAATTGTCACAGGTTATAACTACATCATATATCTGCAGATGTTTTTGGATAAGGAAAAAAAAACGTGTTTGCAAATATCACCTCCTATGCTGTTGCCCCAGGCCAACAGAGTGAGCCCCAGCACGGTGTTGCTGAGACTTAGCACCACACCGAGCATGTGCAGGAGACTGACCACTTCAGAGGCGGCTGCACTGATCAACACTGCGCTCGCCACAAAACCCAAAAGAGCAAACAGCTGCGGAGACAAAAAACAAGACAAAAATTAAAACCACATGCAGAAACAGAACAGAACATCTTTCACCATCACAGCATGAAACAACACTACATTAATCCAATCTGGTGGAAAAAATGTTTTAGGAACAGCGGTTTTAAGTGAGTACTATATATCTCTAATATAATTTTTATTTTGGCCCATGCTGTAATCTGGACTTCAGTATCTCAGACATTCATGGTCCTCTGAGGAGAAATCCTACTCACTAAAGTAAGTAGGATTCATGGCACCATTGTTATATTGTATTGTAAATTAATTTATAATTCATGACCCAAAGCCTGTACAATTAATGGCATTCACAGCATGTTAACACTGTTGTGGTTCAGTGGAGCCTCACAGCTGCTGGCATGGCCGGCTGTAGGAGCTTAATATGATGTAATGCTACCTTAGTTATCATTACATTGTCCTAGGAGGTGAATATTATGTGGAAAGGGTGACACCACATTAATCTCAACCCCTCCACCCTTTAAAACAGACGCATGTCCAGCATATTTTGGAAAGCATTTTTTCTTTTTTTTTGAACATCCACAAACACATACTGGATGATATTTGGGCGGGCAGTCATTGGTGGTGGTGAAGAAGACAATGCCGGCCACAAAAAATCCCAGCAGGAGAGTCAGCACCCAGACGGGAAACTCCCCTTGGATCATGTGACCTCCATCTGGACATTAAGAAAAGCAAGAAGGATATTGTCAGGTGATGATTTAACCATCTATTTGATCTGATTCACAATGCCACAGAGTGTCAGGCTGCCTTTATCTTAAAAGGTAACGCACTTACATTTCCCAGACTGGAAGGTGAGCACACATGCCAGTGGAGCAGTGATCAGCTGGAGACAGTTGAGTGGGCGTCTCCAGTTTTTATCTTCTTTATCGGGGTCGACTACAGGGATGCAAAGCAGCAGCAGGACCTCCAGAGGCGTCTGATGAGCAGGGTGCACAATTACAGGATAATTAACATGGGGCGAATAGTTAGTAAGCAGCTTTGACTCCCAACTCCAGACATTATTGTTTTTTTTTTACACACACACACACCCTTAGTACTTTGAGCGCTCTCCACCTCCATGATTTCCTCCTCCACTTCCTGTGGTCCACTGGGTTCAGAGAGCTCAGCAGGATCTGATTTGTAGACTCAGCATACGGTAGAAGTGGCCTGTACTCTGACTCTGAAACACCAACACATACTGTACATGAACCCACGTGCATGTTACAGCCGCGATCACGCAGAAGAAGAATCCTGGTGTTCATTAACTTTTATTCTAGTTCAAACAACGCTGCTGAATGCCTACCATATTCCTGCTGAATTGTCCCGTCCGCCAGGCAGGGAACGTCATCATCAGATGAGTCAGATGAATGAAACTCTGAGGCAAAGAAATAAATAAATAAAATCCCTGGCAAGTATGGAAACATGCATTTTTGTTTATGTGTATCTAACCTGGTATTTGAGGAACATTTGGTTGGACACTTGCGTTCATCGAATGTTTTTGCCGGTTGTAGATGTACGCACTGATGATAACAGTCAGTACATACACCACGTAGAGGCTCAGGTAGCCTAGAAAAGGGAAATAAATACTGTAAGTTTGAAATGAAACGGCATTGAAACTTGGTACAGTTGCTGTAAAATGTATATAGTCTGTTTATTCCAGTTCTCTACATAATTTATGAGAACAGTGAAGTTACTGCAAACAAAAAAATGTTTAATTCTTAGATAGACACACACAAGAGTGACTTTGCAACCTGAGAACCACATCTCAGGGTTATTTTCAGTCAGAAAAACAGCTGACTGCAAGATTGCAGCTGAACTGTTGACATTGGCACCAAAAAAAGAAAGACATTGTTTGTATTTTTCTATCTTGACTGGTTTGTACCAAAATACACACAGTGATAGAAAACCACAGGACAGACCCTCCAGCGCCAGATATTTTTTTGTGAATTATATGTTTGGATTTAAATGATAGTGACTTAAATGTATAATATTATATTCACAATAATTAAAGCTTAGTTAGAATAATATCATTATTTTGAGTATTGAATATTATTTTATTTTATTATTATATTATTGTTTAGATACATTTTTACATTTTTAAATTAAATTCAGTCATTTAAAAATGTGATTTAATCAGCATATAAAATCAACAAATTGCAGTGAACCACACCAAGTTTTTTTTATTTTATTTTTATTTTTAAATTAAAGTAAATATAGTAATTGAAATTCAATCAAACTGAGTTGCATCTATAACTAAATATTTCAAATTAAGTCACATTTTGTTTACAATTTCTTTACTAAAATAACTTAAATGACTCACTTTAAATAAAGTTAATTTAAATGAAGTTCCCTCCTCACAAGTGCTCACAAGAATAGGATTAATGTGAGGTCAGGTGACAGTAACCTTTAACCTGTAATCAGTTCATCCCTGAGTCTCGGTCAGTGTAGGTACAACGTTTTAACAAATTCCCTGTGTGTGTTTCAGCTGTGGTCACAGAAATGGACTAAGGTATGGTGGTATGGTGTGTGTGTGTGTCGAGGATGTACCCAGTATTTCTCCCAGTGTGGTGGTTCCTCTAAACAACATGAGGAAAGTCCAGAAGACTGCCACCATGTAGAAGACGACATCACGCAGGAACGGGCGGGAGGCCACCGCAAAAGGTTTGACCAGCGCCACGCTGCCTGCAACGACTGTGGTGACAAATATACCAGCTCCTGTGGAGGGAGACGGAGAGATCAGACCAAGTCCAACCAGGTGTTCACACTAAAAAGCTTGATATATTTATTTATCTTGGTGTGTATGTGTGTGTGTGTGTGTGTGAGTGAAATAGAGAGAGAAAGAGTGTGTCTACCAAACAATGCTCCAACAGCGAGTCCAGCAGTGTGTGGGTGGGAGAAAGCTGCCATGGCACTGAAGATGTCTGGAGCTCCGTTACCAAGAGCTAGAAATGTAACGCCCTCGGCACGAGTCAAAGAAAACATTCCTCTCAAAGCAAGAACTTTGATTGATGTAAAATGTCAGAAAATCCAGACAGGAAAAACAGAGATAAAGGATACAGCCACGTTATGTGTGAGGTGCAGACTGGTGGAGATGGCTGACAGGTTGGGACAGAAACTGTGGGGAAATTATTAAAAACAACCAGTGAGTACGTTCCTGAGAAATATAAAGGGTAGAGTATTTTCATAACATATTTTTATTTAGTTATTAAGGTTATTCCATGTAGAATATACAACAGTTTACTGTTTTAGTCCGTGTTTGGTGTATGTGTGAGTGTGTGAGTGAGCGAGTGTGTGGTGGAAATGCAGAACCACCATGCTTCCTTTGAGGAAATCTCACAATCTCACAACTCAAGTGAAAAATCATGAGAAAAAAAACTCTCCACAGTCATGTGACTTCTTCATGTGACTGCACTGAGTTAGGGCATGAATGTGTATGTGTGTGTGTGTGGTCAGCACGTGTGAGGCCTATAAATGAGTTTTTTTCACTTGAGAGTTAACTGTGAAAATGAATTATTTATGCAAGCTGCTGGGGGCTCCTCTGACACATAAAAGGGGAACTTGTGGAGCATGTATTGACACTGACAACATAAAAAAAGAAATACTTACAACTTAGATGCTGTGAGTCCAAGAATGACAAACAGAAAGAGCAGCCATATAATCTGTGGAGAGGAGGAAGAAGGTCAGAGTCAGCTGCATTCAGACACACACGTCCCCTACACAAAATATTAGGGTTGAACAAGTTCAGCCTGATAAACCTGGCTTAGTTTGAACACAGTGATCCTATTGTTTCTAATCTCTAACTGCAGATGATTAATTTTTTTTTTTGCACAACAACATGTTTCATGGGGAAATCAAAAAGTTCATACATCCTTATAAAAATCCATTATTTAGCAAAGAGTGAAAGAACAGAGCCTGGTAAGTCAGATATGTGATCGTCACTGCTTCCTCAAAAGATCAGTGGTGCTGCAGCTGCTCACACACACACTCTCACACACACACTCACACACACACACACACACACACACACACACACACACACACACACACACACACACACACACACACACACACACACACACACACACACACACACACACACACACACACACACACACACACACACACACACACACACACACACACACACACACACACACACACAGAGGTCTTACACAGAAAGTGATGGTCAGGGGCATGAGGTTTGGAGAAAGCAGGCAGAAGGCCACATGAAGGTAGTTGATGAAGCCGTCTTCCATCTCACAGTCTGGGGTTTTCTCCACAAAGGCACAGCGGTCCACGGCACTGAGGTTCATCACATCATCACACTGACCACAGACACACAGACACACAAACACAGATATTAGTTTGCCTTCTTCTTCCTTTTAACACACAAGCAGATTCATATTGAAAGTGTCTTTCTCACATCTCTTTCTCGCATCATCATACTGATTTATTAAGGCCAAAAGAACAATGACTTAGTTGTTAAAGCTTCATAAATTCAAGTAGAGTGAAAGTCATCAGCACCACAGTAACTTCCTAGTGGGCAAAACCGATCAGCCGATCTCTACTGACCTCATATTTTCAAAGTGCATGCACAACACACTGCAGACAACATGCAGCAACTTTGACATGTTTTCTTAAAAATGTGTGAATGTGTTTGGGACATACAGCATATAAACATAACAACAACAATATTAGGAGTCGCCAACAAGGATTCAATTATAATTTAAGCCTATTTTATTCTAGTGAAAAATGTCTATGGATGAAATGATCATGTTAGATTGTCTGTTTTGTTGTTCCCAGAAAAATAAATACCTGTCAGGAAAGAGGAACTTCATCGCATTGTTGCACAAAAAAAAAAAATCCAAAATGGCCATAAAGCAGTCCTGCTCACTGATTTGCAGCATAGCTCAGTCTGCTCAGATGTAGTGAAGGAATTGCTGCCACAATGACACGATTGACATTGATATGATGATGATGATTAATACTGTCTCATTGTATATACAATAAGTAATACAGGTATTTATATGTATGTTTATTATTAAAATTGTAGTAATTGCAGTGGTGTTGAACTGATCTGTAGTAAATTGAGAAGTGTATCAGTATTACGTCCCTGCTGACTATGACCTCACGCACTGAACATAAAGTTGAATTAACACTTCTCGTAAAGATTTGAGACAGTCTGTTCTGATCATAAACTAATGAAATGCATTCAGATAGATGTACCCAGTGAGAAACCAGGAAGTGTACACCATGCCAGATATAGATCTAGATGAATAGATCTTTAAATTAGACACAAGACACTGAATGTGACAGCACCAGCTTGACATCAGGGAAGGTTCTGACTTCACTTTGCCATGAATAGTAAACTTCAGTGGTAGTTAAATATTGTCTAGCAACATTGTTAATCAAATGACCTACACAGGTGAACCTCCAGTAGGGCTTTCCCTTGTTGAACAGGGTTGATGAAGCAGGATGGGAATGTCATTTAAAAAAAATTAATACTAGTCTCATTAACAAAAAGCAAACATACAAACAAACATTATGGCCTTCATCATCACATGTAACATTACCTACATTTACATCTTCAGTCAGCACAAGAAATGACACACTGTCACCTACTGTGCATCCCCCGCCCTCACTATAGATTATCAATAAAACACCTCTGCAGGGTGTTGACACTTATTTGTTCTGATGTGCAAATGCACACATCAAATTAAACACATATATGTCAAACTTAATTCATGTGGCCACTTACCATGTGACAGCTGGGAAATCTGCTGACAAACACACACACTCTCTCTTAAACACACACACACCTGACCACTGACTCTGACAGTATTTCATGTTCATGTAGCGACCCAGATCTCACCCACCTGGTCGCCGATGCTGTTCGCAGACATCATGGCCAGTGTGTTGGGAGCAGAGATCTGTCCCGACCGGGTCCTGAGGACATCGGAGCCAGAGGTGGCCCGGTGGTGACACGACAACACCAGCAGCAGCAGAAGTGACAGGAAAGCGTCAGGAGACATGATTCACTTTATCCTGGAGCCGCGTCCATTCTGGAGACTGGGCTGCGTCGATCCGGACTCTCGGGTTGAGTTTACAGCCACAACGAGCTGCACCCCGCCGCTCTCTGGAGAGGACGTCTTCTCTCTGTTGTTGTTGTTGTTGTTGTGGCAGCTTCACTTTAACATGAGCGCTGTGTTTGTTTGGGGCTCTCTACATGTCTGTGCGCTCAGATTCAGTGTCCGTGTACATTCTGTACACCTTCGGCTGAAGCCCCTCCCACTGTTTATCCAACCGGGCGTGTGCTGCGTTCAGGGACTCGTCGTAAAGTCGGGAGTGGACAGATCCTCAAATGTCTCTAAAAACAAAAACAAAAAACTACAGTTAAGAGCAGAAATAGAAATAGTGTGTAATTTAACGGGGTTTTATTTATTAATTTGTGTAATTCTATAGCACTGTCAGTTAGCCGTCATTTAATTTCAAATGTACAGCTCCTTGCCATAATATTACATAGTAGGCAAATTATACAATTTTGAAACATGAGATTTGATATAAACTGTAAGAAAATGTATCAATTATACAATAAAGAAATATTTTTTTCCTACAGTTCTTGAAGGCATCATGTACCTGCGTCAGTTTGGGCTCCTCTTGCCTCTGACCTGTGCTCTAGTTAATTCGTGGTCTGGTGTTTGTCACCTCTGAAGTCTGTAAACTATCAGAGTGAGTATCACAGTTCATGTTTTACTAATCCACATCACAGGCCTCCACAAATTATTGTCATATTGAAAATTGTGAGTCAATAGTTCCATATTTATTGCAGCCAAAAATACAAATACATTATATACATGTGTAATTATCAAAAACATGAAACAAACTAAATGTTTTACAAAAATACATTCATTGTAGTAGAAGCTTCATTTTTAGATTCACTGCTCAACTACAAAAACAGTGGGGCACGGTTGTGAGTTCGGCCATAGAAGTAAAATCAGGCATAGAAATGGCAGAAAAACAAGTGTCACGTGTATCTCAGTGAGCGTTCAGTCTCAGGTCGGACGGTCATACACCAGCGCAGCATCAAGAGGTGGAGTGTGAGGTTCATAGCTGCCTCTCGCCTGTTTAGTCACCACAGGACACAGATCCTGTTCACACCATCTGGAAAAATAAAAACATAATATGAATGAATGCATTGTTTTTTAAGTGAACGTTTATTAATGTATTTATTTATTTATTTTTTACCTGATTGCTGCATAGTTGTCAGATGGGGAAGCTCCTTCCCAACAAGCATGGTCAATGAGAAGGGCACCTGTTGACATGTTGGTGTATGAAGTAAAACATGATTTTGTTTAGGACTATTACTAATAACAGGTTTTATTTCTCAATGTATCGCCTTTTTGGTTTATGAAAAGTCAAAAATATATAATCTATGTTTTAAAATATCATCCTAAAACTAAATAATCGTTGCAGCTGTGAAATATATACCGGTATGTCTTAATAGCACCTATACCTGTGTAGATGCGAGCCAGGCTGTAGGCCAGGTCTCTGGCTGCCAGCTCCAGGTAGCTGGGTCCTCTGGTAGCTGCTACTTGAACAAACTTCTGCAGCTCAGAGAGGGCACCGTCAACCGTCTTTACTGCTGGGCCCAAAGAGGAAACACTAGATGCGCCTGCGAGCAGGGCCTATAAGGAGAGGAAAACAAGTGCACCTCATATTTCTGTTCAGCTCTGCCATAGATTGGCTACTAAACCGGTCAGACAGGGTCGTTTCCTGACCTTGACATGGTTGAAATATGCATGAAGAACCATTCCTGAGCTGCGAGACACGCAGCGCAGCACGTCCAGAGACAGAACATTTGTTGTACCCTCCCAAATACTCAACACCTACGAGAGAAAGAGATGTTTGAAACTTGAATAAAAATTAACAATAAATTTGATTGTTTTTGGTATTGACCTCACCTGTGCATCACGAAGCAGCCCAGGCAGCCCGGTGTCCTCGATGTAGCCCTGTCCACCGAAGCTTTCCAAACCCTCCGACACTACAGCCACCGCCTGAGACCAAACAAACCACATACAGTCAGAATCGTTATGAGGAAGACCAAGTGACAGTTTATTACGTGAAAATGTACTTGAACGAGCCGTGCACCTGCTTCCCAGTGTACAGTTTGACCACAGGAGTGAGCAGACGCAGGAGGTGGCTGTCCAGCTGAGTCGCCATGCCGCTTTCCTCTCGGCCCAACAGACGACACACATCCATCACGAGAAGAAACGCCGCACGAGTCTCCACCTGTGCATGACAGAAGTGAGCGTGGGTGGGGCACGAGGGGGAAACAGGGAGTAGAGTTTGGGTAGTTTGTTGGCTTACCTCCATCCTAGCCAGAGTCTGCATGTGCAGTGGGTGGTCTTTAAGCAGCTTTCCGAAGGCAGTGCGGCGGGTGGCATAGTCACGAGCTAACTGGACCACCCTGTGAACGCAGCATGTTATTAACAAATCAGCTTATTTGTGTCATGATTTTTAGAAATGATTGCAGGATGCTGCGCAGGGGTACGAGTCGTATCCTGCCTTCTCATCGCGGCTGCCGCAGAGACGCTGTTGTGGATCCTGGTTACGGTCAGCATGTTAGCGATGGACGCCACACCTCTTCCTTCCTCTGAGAGCTGTCGATGTAGGGAGGGAATACAGTTGTCAAGGATTTCAATTTCATGAATCTCTCTATTGTGTTTCCAGATGAAAATGTGACATGTCACATGAATTAGACTCCAGACACTGTGTCCACTAGAGATGGCTGATTTCTGATTGTGTTGTCGATTGTGGAAAGATAATTCAACAAATTCAACAAATTCATGTTTGCAAATCTATGATATAATTTCAGTTAGCAGCTTGATTGACATCTGATGACACACATATTGCATAATTTCCTGATTGTAAAAAAAAAGGTCAAGTATGCTGATTTTTTTTAAACAAACTGCTACCACAGTATAATGTGACAAGTATGCAATATATATACTCTATAAAGTTAGAAGGGAGTTTTTATGGATTTCTCGTTATACTATACATTAAAGGGCATTTCCAGTCGTAATCAATGTTTACCTCAGATATCAGGTCACCTATGATCAGTTCATTTCATACCATCCATACTCCCAACTGAAGCCTGTGGACGTTTATATCCGTTTTTGTTCAAGAATCTATTGTTTTTTCATTGTTCATTAATGGGCTCCAGACTCATTTTAAAATTGTTCTGTGGTCGCAAGTAACGTCCTTTTGACCATCATTTAAATTTTAAAATTTGCTTTACAATTAAATTAAATCAAAATTCGGACTTACCGCAGCTTCTGCATTGTTCCTTTCCGGGTCAGAGAACAAAGGCCTCAGAGTCCCTCATGGAGTCTTTCTACTGTTGTGTTCTCTGACCCGGAAAGGAACAACGCAGAAGCCGCGTTAAGTCCGAATTTTGATTTAATTTAATTGTAAAGCGAATTTTAAAATTTAAGTGATGGTCAAAAGGAACGTTACTTGCGACCACAGAACAATTTTAAAATTAGTCCTGAGCCCATTAATGAACATTAAAAAAACAATAGATTCTTGAACAAAAATGAATATTAACGTCCATTGATTACGACTGGAAATGCCCTTTAATGCTAAATATCGAGTATTTCAATAATGTATTAATGAGTTATTATCAATTTCAAAATAAGCTCTAATATTTTTGATATCAACACTAATCAATGACTAATACAACTCGATGCATCTCTACACTGCTGTCAGCTCAATGTTCTGGTTTGTTTGTTCTGGTCTATTTGACTCCCTTCATGTGAACTCTTGTGTTAGTTTGGTCTATTTGTAGCATTTGTCAGAGAAGATTAGTAAACAGGATTACTGTGAATGTTGCACTTAGTAGGATAACACCAGAAATGTTCTGTTTATTTCCACTGCATTTGCCTTTAGTGTTTTAATAAAGTGAGTTGTATGTGACCCTGTAGCTTTGCTGTAAGATGAATCTGCTAATTAACTCTGCATTAAAAAGCAGAGGGAATCTGAATCCGGTGATGAATGATAATGTTAACTGACCCTGTGTGCTGGTAGACCATCCAGCAGTAGCTCAGCGGTCGGCATTTGTCGTGTGCCCAGCTTGTCCTTGAGTCTTTGAACCTCTATGCCCCTCAGACGGCCATCCCCATCTCGACCCACCTCTGCGTAGAACAGAGACAGACCCCTGCTGCCCTGTGGGACAGAGACAGACACACACACATACACTTTGCAATGGAAACACACTGATGTATAAGGAGTCCAGGTGTGAGAAGAAGTGAGTCGTACCTGTGTGGTCGCACCCGTTCTGTCCTGCACTCTGGCCAGTGTGAGGGTCATGTCCGCATCTGTAGCAGAGGTAAACCACTTGAAGCCGTGGAGTTTGTATGAACCATCTGACTGGGGAACAGCCACTGTTTCTGTGCCGCTGCCTGGTGACATGCGAGACAACAAGTAGAACATACTCATGATGCATTAAATACTTATTCTGCATGACAAAGCCAAAGAGTGAACTTAATTCTTCAACAGATAATTTTGTGGACTGGAACAAAAGTTGGTCCAATCCAACTCATGAGCTATGAGCTCTTCCAAATATGGGACGTAACCACTTCAGAAGTAGCTTCTAACCTACAGCACAAGGTTATGAGTGAGACTACTGACCCACATCCGATCCTCCCTGTCTTTCAGTCATCCACTGTCCAGATGTCCAGAAACGTTCAGGCTGACGAGTGGTCAAACGACGGTAGGCTTCATCCACTGGCCACGATGCACCTATGGACTGTGGACAGAGCCAGACAATCACTCACTTCAGTTAGAGCTCAAAAACAGCAGGTTATTGGGAGAATTAAAGAGATAGTTCAACATATTGGCAAATTGGCCCATTGCCATAATCATAATATACAAGACAGAGTTGTTTTCGAGGCAAATTCATGCAAAACCGCTGATGTGCATTCCCGGCAGCAGTTTTCCGGCAAGCGGTCTCTGCATTTGTCTCGAAAACAACTCTGTCTCGTAACGTTCCGTTATTATCTCATGGCGTGGTGAATCTGCAGGTCACAACTTGTCCACGAGAGCGTTTTGGAGTTGTTGGATTGTGTATTTCAGGAGTTTGATGAGGGAAGCCAAGAAATCCCATTAGCCTCTGTAGATTAGCTCTGGGCAGATCGCGGCTCTGCTCCGCTGTTCTAAAAATAGCTTGCACCGACAATTAAAGGTAATGAACCTACTGCTATGACTATAGGGATTATGGAAATGGGCCAATTTGCCAAAATGTTGAACTATCCCTTTAAGTCTAATTTCTTCAAATCCTGGATTTGAATTTTGGATACACAAACTAAGAAGGATCTCATTTTATTTAAAACACAATGGCCAAAACAATGAATGTACATACTGGTATATAAGACAAAATGTACTCAGAAACTTAATTTTTCTGTCACACCTGGATGACTTTAGCAGCTCCATCGGTCATGGCCAGAGGACAGGTGTAGAGACCAGAGGAGGGAGAGAAGATGTACAGTTTGCTCATTTGGTACACACGACTGGAACAAGAACACACACACGTGCACTCTTTGAGTTTCCCATCTGCAACAATGTATTCTCATGTGAACTGAAAACAAAAACTGTTTTCTGAACTGAAATATGAGCTTGGAGGAAAAGTGCAGCAATCCTCTCACCTCCACTCCCCCATGGGCCTCTCGTATCCAATAGCAACCAGTCCCTCCTGCGCTGACAGGTCTTTCATGCGTTTCCAGGCTGGTGAGGTCACTATGTGGTCCACTCTGCGACCCCACGGGTCAAAGTGCACCAGCCGTGGAGGGGTAACCTCACACTCTCTTCCCCACTCGTCCACCTCATTGGCCACACGCTCTCCGAATGCACACAAGTCTGAAAGAGCTGCCTGTAAAGTGTACACAAAGACATTTAGACAAACAAGAGAGATTCTTCCTGGCTGTTTACTACTGGAAACAACAGAAAGATAATCACGGCTGTTTTCATCTCCTGGGGCAGGTGTCTCCTCAGGTACCCTCTGAGCAAGGCATCCTCCAGAAAAGGGTTCCTCAGCACGGCCCTGTCCTGAAAGAAAGACCCTATCCTGGCTCTGGAAAACAGCACATCATGGCTCACTGCTTCCCACAGATGCTCTTCCTCAGATCTTCTAGAGCCTGACTCACCTACACTGGCTGATCTGATGAGGACGAGCGGTTGGGGAACGTGACGCCACGCCCTGCAGCAGCCTCCAGCTATGCGGGAGTTCAGGAGGGCTGTGGGCACGGACATGGCTCAAGACCTGCAGTTTGAGATGAGAAGATCAGCACAGATACAGAATTTAGCTGATATTGCTTGAGGAAAATGATTGATTTCATTCAATCAGTCAGTTACAGGAATCTAAAATATAGTGTTTTGTGTCTGGGACCTTAGACCTTAGAAATACCTTTTTTCTAATGCGACATTTAATGATGTTTTTTCCCCAAAATAAATTATTCAGCTTGAGCTTACGTTTGTAGCAGTGTTTTCCCATATTTGTAAACATTACTTATCTGACTATTCCCTCAACACAAATTATCTTCACTCCATCAATGTGAAGACTGAAAGAATGGGCATATTTATTTATTATTTATTGGCTTTAGGGTAGATCACAATTGTGCTGACTGTTACATGTGCTTACATTTTTAAGGTAATAACAATTACAGAACCCAACCAGTGTTCATGAACAACACTGGAGAGCAACACATTGTCACTGGGTGAAACTCATGGGCACTGCGCTAAATGACTTTTCCTCTTTTTGTAACCTGACATTATAACAACCTGGTTGGAGTTATGAAGACACTTCTCAGTGCTAGCGTTTCACATTCAACTGGTATGAAGCCTTAGTTTTAAGTATTTTTAGAGAATTTATTCATGTGAGGCATGTACAGTGTTTAAAGTTATAGTAGCCTACATTTACTTCCATAACACAATTAGGCTAAGTAACTTACCTACACAATATCAGATTCAAACATGAAAATATTTAGCTAATTTAAGTTGAAGATTGTTTCCCTATTGAGCCAGAGCGAGAATAAGAATAGGATCAAGTAATCTAAAAATGTACGTAACTAATACTCAGTAATACCTCCGTTAGGGATCATCCAGACTGGTGTTTACAAAACTGGGTTAAAGTTCATTTGATTCCGCTGTGCTTTTTTTTAAAGCGGATATTAGTCTTACTTTTTAATCAGTTATTAAATGTTAAGGCATTTTATCATAGTCTATTCTGGTTACTGTGGGGAAAGATGCCAATCTCACTGTTATTCTTGCACTTCTCAGTCAGACAGCCTGTATCGATCAATCTGCAGACAACCACAACAGCTACACACAAGCTAACAAGCTATCAGACCACACCGGGTTTCATGGCTGCACATTTTACTTTTTGCTCATTCGCACTGATAATTCACTTTACAACATTGATTAATCCACACATTAAACCTGGGTGTTTGTAGCTGTAAAGGAGAAACTCAGTCGTACCTGTGGTTTGCTTGGCAGTGTTTACATGAGCAGAGGTTGTCGGTGGATCAGTTGTCAGCGGATGGACGTGGTCGCTGCCTGAGACCACCAGGGGGCGCTGGCGCTGCAGACAGCAGGGTGAGTCGGTACTGGTGTCTCCCCTCTCTGGACATGCCTCAGTCATTTCTTCTCCGCCATCAGAAACATGACACTGGTGGAGGTTTTCTTATCATATTCTACGTCTCAGTTTATTTATATTGTCCAGAGTTGGTTAAAGGCTCAGTTACTATGTGACTTATGTAAGTGAAATACTTTAAATATTCCCAGTAAATACAAAACAATATTTGTATCTCTGCATCAGATACTTTGGCTTTTATTTGCCACATGTTACTGTGATTTACTCCCATCAGTTTAGGTGAATATAAAAGCAGTCGAGTTACTTACGACACCGAAAACTCACCATGATAGATTGATGTTATATACAAGAGGCACTGTTGGATTTACAACTTCATCTAGATTTCCATTCACTTTTATTTTAGTGGGATGGTGTCAGAAATCTCAAAGAAAGCTTTTGAGACTTCCTGATTATTAATATTTATTATAGACAATCCAAAACTAAAATGTTAATTCCCTAAAACCTAGACCAATTTAGCAAATATAGACATACATGCGTCAAAGATGTTACTGATCCTGTTTTATTGTCTTAAGTAAAGATTTGTCAAAAATACAGAATCCTTTGTTCCAACCAGAACAAGAAGACTGAAAGCATGCACCGTTTCATAAAACATTTCCATGACATGTTAAAAATCTGCTCAAAAGGAAGAACACAGGCACTGAATAATTATGAACACACAACTTTTGTATTAAAGTGAGATTTTTTTTCCCCCTTCAAAAAATAAACACAGAACAGTCATAGATTAAATGCAGGAGTGATTTGGGGGAATACTGATAAAACCCAGTAAGTAGTTCTTGTTTGTGGGTGTGGTACATCACCCAACCATAAAAGATTTACTTTGCTTACCTAATAGTCAGACCAGGATGGAGGGAGGTGGTGGGCAACACTGATGTGTTTTAGTGTACAAAATTAACAGTTAAAGTAAAGGTTGCAGCTCAGAGCACGGCCCAGTCAAGCCCAAGCTCTGCTTACCTCCAAGTCTCACCTGATAATCGACTAAAACAAATACAGTCTGAAACAAATGTAGTCTGCAGTTTGCCACAGCATTAGTTGACTAAATAAACGGAGCATAAATTCTATTAAATCTACACAAATCATTTCAAAGGTCAATCAGGACAGGATGGCTTAAACATAGCTTAACATACAGTATATAAGTGAGAATATAAAAAGGACTAAAAAGAAAACCACAGGCCAACAATGTAGAAACACTAAAGAACCTGCCCAACCCAAAGGCATGCTGGTGCTGCCTCAACGCTAAAACAATCAAAACAAAGACGAAACTCATGACGATCTGGTAAAACAAAGACCAAACTCTTGACGATCTGATTTAACATGTGGTAGAATCAACAATGAAAATTTCCCTAAATATTCACAGCCGACACTGCAAATGGCGTTGAGTCTTTCTGGAACCGTCAGCAAGTAAGTGGCTGGAATTACAACTGCCAGTTTGTTTATGTGCATGTGTATGTCCTCTTCTTTTATATTTGTCTTTCCTCTTCTTTAATCGCCCTTGGTGAGGAGGTCCTCTATGTAGGCGTCAAGCTCGTCATCTGTGTTAATGTCAATGTCCTAGGAGTGTGATAAAAGAAAACAAAGAAAAAAAACAAACATTATTTACCTTTCAAAATGTTGTGCTCCTTGAGCCACCTATAATGTGCAGTGAGCAATCTTACCTCTTGTACTTTCTGAAGAAGTGCTACAATGTTTGTTCGTAGTTTCTGTAGTTTCTCGTCTGCCTCCTTCAGTTTTAACTCGGAGCTGCTGTTCTTCTCTTCCACAGCTTTGGCCCTGGCATCAGCTCTGCTCTGGTACGAGTTACACAGTGACTGGAGACCAGACTCATATTGCTGGAAATACTCTTTCTACATGGAGGTAAATAAAAAATACACCATTAATACACCAGCAACACTAAATAACACAAGAGTAAGAATTAAGAGGTCAACTGACCATGGATTTCTAAACTGCAATATCATAATGATAGATTGGAGCAGGAAAAGGCTGATTATCAACCGAAAAAAAAGAAGAAGTTCTAAATGAACAGTCTTGGATTTTATTTTGAACTTATTTGAACAATAGAGTCTTCATAAATGAAAAAAAATAACAGAGCACATCAGGACATTTTTAAAAATTTAAAATTTAAAATCGAATGCAACTGGACTTGGTTATTTGTCTAGGAAGACATTTCACCTCTCATCAGTTCATGTATGCATCTGACTGTCGTTGGCATATGGAGCACAAAGGGTTCCCCACTGACATCATCGGTCTTGTGAAAGCCCTCACAGAGGTTAAACTATCCACACCAGATAGTTGGACCAGTCTCAGCCTGGTCAGATGCGTACATGAACTGATGAAGCCTCTTGGATGAGAGGTGAAATGTCTTCCTAGACAAATAACCAAGTCCAGTTGCATTCAATTTAAATTTCCTTGAGATAACTATGACCTGGACAAATGAGAATATTTACAGGCTTAATTCTGAGAACTATTAAAAAAAAAAAAAAAATCAATGTATCAACTCATCCACAATCTATCTCACCAAGGGAAATGCCACTAACTCCTCGGCCGTCATGCTGGTAACATCGTCCTTTGGAATCCGGAAAGCGGGAGGGAAGAAGTAACGAAGCATTGTCCTGAAAACAAACAGCACAGTGAACACACCACACAGGAAGAATCAGTAATGGGTCCTGCCTATCTTGATTTACAAGGTGGCCTGCTAACCTCAACATGGTGACCAAGCTGTCCGTCACTTCTCGACTGGTTCCAGGCTGAGTGGTGTCTGGCTCCATGGGTGCCGGCCCCCTCTCCGTCTCCTGTTGGGTGTCAGGGGTCTGAGAGTTCGGGGACGGCGGCCGCATTAACCGGACTTCATCGCTACCCTTGAACACCCTGCTCAGAAACACAAACATGTATAAGATGTTTATCACCTTGCATGTCAACCACACGCGCTGTGAACTCAGCAGTGCACAGTATCTCACCATCTGTCTTTAGGGGTGGATCGAGGCACATAGTCAAACTTCACTTTCCAGCGAACACTCTGTTTATTTGTCTCCACAGCGATGACCTTGCCTGTGTACCACTCCTTATTGACACGAACTTCCACCAGAAGACCCTTATCTGTATATGGAAAAAAATCATGGATCAAATGTCAGCCTTTCTTTCATGTTATGTGCGATCCATCTTACTGAGAGCAGCCCAGCATCTCACCTTTGACAGAATTTTTATTGTCACTCTCTGGGTCCTGCTGTGGAGCCTTCTCAGTCGCCTGCAAGCACAACAACCGTTATCACCACAGCAGGTACAGAAATGCCACTTGAAGAAAAGAGAATGAGGTTAAGAGGTCTGTTAGTTGAGGAAGTGAAAACCCGAGTGTGACCTCAGTCATTGGTTGAGAATGGCATGCTTGGGTGCAGAGAGCCGCTAAAGAGGAACGTCTGTTTAAAGAGATTGTTAGAAGGGAGAAAAATTATTTGACAGAACACCCAGATCAGCAGAGAGATTAAGTTCCCGTGACTGTTAGATGTTGTGAGAGCGGATGCAGCCCAGAGTTATTTGGGTTAAGTAGAAGAGCGACTCAGCGATGCTACCTTGGCTTTAGCCCCATGCTGTTGTGTGGAAATGGATTTAGGGACAGAGGCTGGTGTGGTTGGTGTCTGCCGTGTGGGAGTAGACACCGCTTTCTTCTCAACGTGGGAGGGTTTTTTAACCTGTAAGGTCGACAGCAGACGAGCTCTGATTGGAGGTCTGGTAATTGATGTCGGCACCCAGGAATGCCTGCACTTTCTTTGACATTATGAACCTGAAATTTATTTCGACGCCATTATCTCACTAGCCGTCCAAATAGTGTCGGAGACTTGTGAAGCAGAGCTCACTGTGGTTTAGTTCAAAGTCTCCTGTTAATATTTGCTGACAGAAACGTGGGAGCATCCAAACACAAATGCCCAGATAACCTGATATTTTGAAGCTGTACAAATGACCTGTAACAAATGAATACAGGTCAATCTCTGCTCTGACAAACAACATGGCAGATAAATAAAACTTTGCATTATCCAGGTCTTTCCAAATGTTTTCTAAATTAATAAAATCTTAATGGTTGATAATGCCCATTTATACACATATAACTGTACTGAAGGTTGGAATCTGACTAACGTTTATCAGCCAGTTTTAGTTTTTTATACACACACAAACACATAACGATGCTGCCAGCAGCCTCAGTTTTGTTCTCTGACTTACACAAGCAGCGCTGTGCGTGGCAAGGCGACACAGTAGAGGAAGCAAAAAGACTGCAGCACAGTTAAGCACAGATAAGTTGCACATATCAACACCGTAACATTCAGGCCGATTCACAGTCTGAAGCCGACAGAATGTAGCTGTGTTTTAGAGTTCTCACAACCCGAGCCCGACCCGAGTGACGGGTAGACAACTAATGCTGGTGTGTTGGGCTTGGTCGGGTCCGGGCTGAAAAACCTGCGGGCCGGGTTGGGTTGTAATGTTCAGGCCTGTTGAGAACTCTACCATGTTTCTTTCGAGTGTTGTGTGAAAACGTTACTTCTGCTTCTGATGTATTTTCAGTTACATTACAAATTTGTTGAAGAGCATTTTTAGCCTGATGTCAAGAACAATCCACTCTCACATGAACTCTACTGTGCATTTACCTCGTCCAACTTGCCACGCTTAGGGGGTTGGACCTTCTCTACCGCTTTCCCAGAGATACCAGCTGCTGCAGCCATCTTAGATTTCTTTGTCTGTGGTTCTTCCTCTTCACTCTCCTCCTCTTCCTCCTCCTCCTCCTCCTCATCCTCCTCCTCCTCCTCCTCCTCTTCCTCCTCACTTTCCTCTTGCTCTATAATTCTCTTGCGTTGACCAGCAGTTGTTGCTTTGGCGGGTGATGCTTTGGCAGATGCCTATGAAGGGTTAAAAAAATAACTTATCACATAGTTGTTTTGAAGAAGGTTACCTTTGGTTTTGGTTTTGTGGAACAAGCGACTGGCTTCCAAAAAGCCCGTAACTTACCCGTGAGGTGCGGCTGGGTGGGGGTGTTTTGGCAGTAGTTTTGGGTGAGGGCTTTGCTGGAGGTGGAGGCTTCACTGAAGCTCTGGACCTGGATGGTTCAACTCTGGGTGGTGGAGTGGGAGTGGCAGGTGAGCGGGTGGTCCTTTGAGAAGCGGCACGAGAGGGGGGGACACTTGGGGCATTTTTGAGGTGAGCTGGTAGCGGTGGAGAGCGGGGCCTTGTAATGGTCCTCTCAGAAGATCTAGTTGCCTGCACCAACAACACAGACACAAGAGACAACAAAAACATGTCAGGGAGAGAATGAATTAGAAACAAATTCGGCTCCAGCAGCACTGTTGGGAAATGCTGAGGATGAGAATCCATTATGAACGCGCCAGACAAATCTCAGTCCGAGTTTGTTCCTACTTTTTTTTATACCAAGAAAACTATTTATTTTCTAATGTATTCATTTAATTTAATGTCAGTGTAACTATGGTGAACAATATCGTCTTTGAGAGAAATTTTGAAGCTCATCGTTGTCAGCACAGATACCGGCGAATATGAAAGGAAAGGAATATGAAAAGTTGGTTTATCTATTAATAATGGACTAAGTGGCCTTTTCTGCTTGTTCTTGCCAAATCAACCAAAGTGGATATAAGTAAATAAATGAAGAACATTTTTAATAGAAAATAGAAAGGTAAATAAGCACCGAAGCAAATGCACAGAAATATGAGTTTATCACGTTTTATTAATCAACCAATGCATGTAATTTTATCTGCAGCGTTTGAATGTGTATAAATCCATTATGTTGTATATTTTTAATTTATACGCTTTTATTTTGGTAGTTTTAGTCTGCCACATGGTAAGTAGAGTTAGTACCTGAGAGGAGCTCTGTGTTGGTTTCATGCTGACCTCCATCGGTAGCTTCTTTATATCTGCTGTAGATTTGACAGTGCTGGTTTTCTGAAAGGGGAAAATGTAACAATGATGTCTTGATAAACACAAAACAGAGAGCAACAGGGAGAGATAGTGAAAGACAGATAGGGTACCTGCAAGGCCTCTAGTTTCTCCTGTTGCAGTTTGATTTTATCCGCCAGCTCTTTCTGCTTATCCTCAGCTGACTGCTTGTCTTTTTTCAGGACACCACATGGCAAATTCTGTTTCTGCTCAAGAGCATCACACCTGAAAAAAACAAAATATACAAACCATTGCACTCATAACAACAACGAAGGGACAAACCTGACATAACTATGTGAATACTTTAACTAAAATTAAAACCGGGGTTGCAAAATTCAAGCTATATCCAATAAGACAACACTGTGTGTACCTGTCCTGAGTGCTGTCAGGGTTCATGAGACACACCCAACTGTCTGGGTAGCGTTTGTCCACAGCATCCATCTGGAATGGTAGTGTTCTCCACTTTAAACATTTGTCTGAAAAAAAAGAGCACAACCAATGAGTATGTGGTAATAAGCTGGTTTGTTGGATTACAGTACAATTGTGTGTATGGATCTAGTACTAACCACACTGAATAGTAAGTGGTATCTCCATGGCTCGACGTCTCTTGTATCTTTGCTCCGATGATGGAGGTGCAGACCAGCTGGCAGACAGATATCCAAACTCATCCCAGAATTTCACTATACCTTTCTGGGCTGCAGGGCGGACACAGATAATATAATGTAGTGTAGTGTAAATACACTTAGTAAATGTTTACAACGTAAGCATCTATAAAGTAAACACTTTCCTACTTGATCCTTACTGCACCTGCGACAATACTTTTACTTACACTTCTGCTCTTGCTCAAACATTACACTACCTCTGTCTTTCCCTCTCTTGATGTCTGACTCGCTCATGCCACCTGAATCAGACGGGACAGTCATTGGTTACAGTTCGGGGTGGGACCAAATCCCCTAAACGTCTCACGATGCTTCAGGCTTTTTGCCCCGTCTTCCAAATATGGCTATACAGAACAAGTAAGGACCCGATTCAATTGGAAAAGGACCCTGTTTTTTCTATCGCCATATGACAGAAAAGTCTATCATATGCAACTCCTCTTTGTTGCAAGACGCTGGACACTGATTGGAAAGAAATCAACCACATAACTACAAATCATAGCTAAAGCTAATGCTGCATTACTAATGAGACGCTATAACCTCTTCTGGCTGATTTAAGACAACTGCATTTTGATTTATATAATAATTTTTTTAATAATAATATTTTGGTGCATCAAAAGCACAGTGATTTGAATGCTTCAATACTGACTCCCAACAACTCGACAATCGGTGTGATGACTTGATTTTTCTATTGTAACTGTATAGATCAGTTGTTGCTGAAAAAAGAAAAACAATAACGGTGACACTCACCAATGTTACTGTCCTTCCAGTACTGAGCCAGATGTTCCCCCATGGATTTCAGTAAATGTCGATACTCCTTAGCATCTGCAAAGTCCTGTTTGTTGTGAGTAGGCTCTAGAACTACATATGGGACATCCACTACTCCAACCACACCTCCACAGGCCCTAAAACACACACACACACACACACACACCATGTAACTTCAATAAACTTCAAAAAACAACAAAAATTTTTCTGTCATTTTAACATTTTTCAATTTGTGTACATTTTACTCACATTCCTCCCTCCAGCTGTGGCCCTGTTTTCTCATACATCTTGATCAGACGAGAGCAGTTGTAAACAAACATCCCATCCAGATCCCTTTGTTCAATGTTCACTCCAAATATAAAATTCAACTCCTTGGGCTCTTTTAGTGCTCTGAGGGAGAAGAAAGTATATGAGTCTGTCAGAGCGAGACAGAAAAAGACTACTGCCTTCGTTACATGCAAGAGCATGCAAGAACATATGCTTCATATCTGAAAACATTCAAATAAGCATTATATTACATTTGTGTTCATCAATCACTATCCTAATTTCTTATATTACCAACATATGGGAGGGAGAATAAGATCCTGATGTCAGTTGATTATAAAGCCATTCACAAATGACACATATTTTACAATTGTGTTAATCAGACCTTTGTTTGGCCTCAAGAATCCTTTTCTTCAAGTCAGCATCGCGCTGAAGCATCATGGCTGAATCCTGAACCTTTCTCAGAATTGCCTAGAGAAAGATAAGAGGGGGAGAGACATCACAGATTTCACATCCCAGAGCAATACCTGTCAATCAGGTTTTGTTTAAGGTATGGGTTTAGAATTGCAATTAAACCTTTAGAAAACTTTTTAAATGTATGTGCCAGTTGGGGCCTTGTTTATTTCAACTCATCCGTATTTGCATTTCAGAAATTTACCAATTTACCCTCTTTGGCTTACCCGGGAATCTTTTGAGACATCCTCTCCTAATCTGGCCTCCAACGCCAGGCGCTTACTCTCCGCCTCTCTGGCTTTCTCTTCCGCTGTGATGCACAACACAAACCATCACACACAATCAAGTCAACTAAGGTAAAACATAATTGGATACACCGCAGACTTACCAAGCTTAGCTTGATGATCTGCTTTCTTGACCTCTTGCTCAGCACGAGTTTTAAAACGAGTTGATGAGTATTTATAAACCCTGTGAACAAAATGCCGGTGAAAGGTTAGTTGTTGAAATACAAAGGTTTAAGTTATTAGGTTTTACTGTGTTATTTACATTACCTTGGTTTATAAAGACAGCAGGAGAGTCTTTTAGTCCTGACTTTATGTCCCTGGATAAAAATCCTCATGCGTGGGTCAATGTACAAAACAGCCGCATACGCCCTGAATGACCTCCGCTCTGGTTTCCTGTGAGAGCGGGAGGAGCAATCAACATCAAATAAATGTACAATATGTAATTCCTTTGACCACGGGGCTTAGTTTTGCTTTACAGAGGACTTTTGGCAAACCCACATATGGTAATGGGCATACTTACACTCCTTCGGAAGGCGTCCCTGCCATTAGTATGTCTTGGTGATCTGTCTCTACATCAAGCTCTGGTTCTCTGTTGTCCATCAGCTTCAGGTTATAGACGATTACAAGAGTACCTTTAAAAAAAAATGCAACACAATAGTCAGCATCGCAATCATTGTCACATTAGAAATAACATAATTGACAAGGACTTTTTTACTTATTTTTTCTAAGCAGTCACAATAAATATGTCTAATTGACATAACAACATTTCATTACATGAAGGCACACATTAATATGCTTACCACTGCTGCTCTCTATTTTGTTGAACTGCTCCATGAGCTGCTGTTCATTTTTAAAAGGCGAGTACTTGAAGATCAGCTCGGTTTCTATGGCATACCTCTCCGGATCAGAGGTCAGTGGCTCCTTGGTCTTCAGATCCCAGGAGGGAAGGGGCACTATCACCTGAAATTAGATTTTTAAAAGTCATAAGTGCAAAATCCAGAAATGTTTCAGAAACTCCAATTACAACAAGCTCCTATTACACTCATGTGCACTCACAATAAATAGCAATGTACTAATGTGATATAACCAGCAACCAATAATTTTGTTATTTGAACTCATCCTCTACACAAGACATCCAGTATTAAATAGCTTTGTCTAACAGCTGACTCTAACCTCATCCAGCCCTTCTTCTTCATGGAAAGTTCTTGACAGGAAAAGGCAAGTCAGGGAATTGCCCTTTTTTGTGAACAGGATGAAGTCCTTGCCAATACGCATAGAGCCACTGTGAAACAAACAAAAATGATAGTTTAATTGTATCAACACTTGTGTAAAAACTGCAAAATGTCATAATTACATGGGAATTGTGTTATGGTCTTACGATTTCAGTCCATTTCCATACTGGCCAATCTGAGTGGACTCAGGTGAACGTTTGTTAGACTTTCCAAATTGAATCACATGGGTTGCTTCATCTATAAAAAAAAAAATAATAATAAAAAAGTACATAGTACACACACAAAACAAATAAACCATCAGAAAATCCCACAAGGAGCACATTTAAACATGAACCAAACTCTAGCTTGAAGTTATTTCTCTGCTAATAAGTCACACTCACTGGGGTCCATTCCGATACCATCATCCAGAAAACAGAGCATGTAGCCGCCCCGCAACTCTGGTCTTTTTTCTGTTAGAAAAGTAAGAAGGCCAGAGAGCGCCATTAGAAGCGAGGAAAGGATGTGCATGTTTCAATTGACGTGAACCAGGCGAGTTATTCTGAGGTGTACCTGTGTAGATGTCTATTCGTGTTGCATTAGCATCTCTGGAAAAGAAATAAACCAACTGTGAGACTTTTTATATACTACAAAACAGATATCTGACATACAAATAGTAATAGGCTGTGTTGCAAATCATCATGGGTAGGTACCTTGAATTGTCAACAAGCTCTGCCAAGGCCCCGAATAAGAACTCGTGGGTTGTCCTGAAAAAAGATAATTCATTTAACTTATTCATTATTATTTAAAGTTTATTCCATGTGAGTAAACAGCTATAAGATGGACAGAGAACTTACCTGTATGAGAGATACTTAATGTACTACTGATCTGAACAGTACACTGATATTCTGTGTGATATTATTAATGTATTTCCTTGAGTCTTTTGACAGACATGCGTCTACATTCACTGCTTTGCTTACAACTACTTATTTTCACACCCTTTAAAAAAGGATCTTACCAACTGTCTGAATCTCCTATTAATATGACACCTAAGCCACTTCTTTAACACCCAAGGACATCTTGATGTGAAGGAGGAAATGACAGTAGGAACCTCGCGAGTCTAAAATCACACTTATTCTGTATTGAAGAAGTATTCAATTTGCTTCTCTGGGTGCATTTAACAATTAGCCTACATGTATAGTTCCCCCCACTACTAATAGTTTACTCCACCAATTAAATAAATGTATTGGTAAATGTCCACCACAAGAAACCAACATCATGAGCTCCTTGATTTAATGAACTAAGCTCTAAATAGTTTCAGTCCTGCTGTTGGGGCCCTAGGACCTCTGTTTCATACCCAAGAAATAAATTTGGAATTGGAAATGAGACCATTACAGACTTTATAAAGTATTATTGAGTGAAAATTATTACATGTAAACTGACATGGACAGAAATCACAGCATAGTCAGGTTAAATGAACTTTTCAGTCTGGTTTAAGGGAAATCGATCATGTTCAGGTCTATCTGTACAAACATTAAAGTCACACAATACTAACATGGTAAATAAGCTGGTATGTTGCATCAAGTTGGCGGTCTGTAGCGTATTACAAATCTGTGCAAATAGTAACTCCCAACAAACTGGTACTTACGAATTCGTGTGCAGGTATTCAAAGGTGAGCTGAGCCCTGCTCAGGTTGCTGTAGCTGGAGTAGGCCATAGCCACCTGAAAATCTGTCCTGTTTACTTCCTGGTATCCTGCTTATCTTTTTCCTGGTGAGCCGAGCCCTAGTCCAGAGGTGTCATCCTAAAAAGACAAGTCAACTATCACACCTCATGTGCATGTATCCACAGAGAGCCCCCACTAGTTTACACGCGACATCGGCGGGTATGGAGCCTATGCAACTAAACATGGTTGGCAAGATAAACACCCACAACTTATTAAACCCCCCGCCCCCGGACAAGGGGGTACCACGTGGGAGGCCTGCTTGGAAACAACAAAAAATTGAAGCTAAGAGCAAAGAGCGCCTGTAGACATGGTGTTAGCTAGGAAGACGTTGCTGCATGTTAGGCACAGTAACTTAACTGTGGTTAGTCTAACTAGCGAGGTCGGACCGTGGACATGTCCGTACACCTCAGAGTGGAAACACGACACCACCGTTAAAGACGTTATGCAGCGACTGTTAACTAACGTTTAATATGAGGCTAACTGTTGCTAGCGGACATTAGCGTCTTCTCTACGGGATGTTTGTAAGATAACAGCAACGAGCTAGCTTCACACTGTTTTAAACATGAAGTGGGCCGTAATTTTCACCAACTTCGCAAACGCTCTCCAGCAAAGACGGCGACTCAGCGGGCGGCTCCGCGGTTGTCTGTTAATTCGTCCAAACAGAGATATAATTTTGTGACGTTACGTTTCCTTTTCCTTGACATGAAGCAGTCCGCCAGGCCGCGAAGAATCCAACTACCCAGTCCTCTCATCTGCAGAAATCCCGCCTCTAGTTTTCTAACTCGGCCAATGGGAGAGCACCATGTAGAGCTTCTGGATGGTGATTGGAGGATAAGTCTTGCTACGTCACCGGATAACATACCGGTGGTGGTGCAGTCAATGGACAGTGGTGGTCTATGGGGTAACACAGAGCGATAGATATAATCGCTCTGGGGTAACATGGACAGCGGTGGTCTTTTGGGTAACATGAACTGAGTTTATGTAACGACTTAACGACCTTAAAAAAATAAAATAAATGTCAGGTACATTTATTTGTGTAGGCTTAATGAAAAAAACACCTTACAAAAGATCAAAATTATTTATTTTTTAACGTAATTGATTATTTACACATGTCTTCATGTCTTACTTCCTCATGATAAGCATCACCCCCCCCCCCCCCCCCCCAAAAAAAAAAGAAAAGAAAAGAAATTACATTCATTAAAACATCCAAAGCAAATACCCAGGTTTCGTTCAGTTCATTTCCATACATACAGCACACAGAAAAGAACAGAGCAAGTCTTGTCAGGAAGACAGAAAAACTACACTCAAATACTTAAAGGTGTACAGAAAAGAAAATTGAATTTGAGCCCACTTTGGGTCATAAAATTAATGTGATAACTCATCTTTCAGACGTTGTAGGCCAAACTTTGTGCAAAATTCTATTTTTGAGTAAATCCGGGATGAAAGTGTGTATTTTTTTTTTCGCATTGGATAATGCAGGCGCACGGATTATACGTCAGCCTGTACACGATTCACCAGCCACTGCTATTGGATCCGTCATCCGTCATTCAAACGTCTGAGACACGCACACACACACGGAGCTCGGGCTCGCCCCAAGCTTTGAATATCCCGCCCGCTCGATAACGACCAATCAAATTCGTTTTCCTTACTCGGGTAAACTCGTGTTGCAGCTCGTGACAACTCGGCGCGACAAACAGGACAAACGGCCATTTCTGTACACCTTTAAATTAGCAGTCATTTGAAAAAGTAGAACAAGCATTTAGGTTATGGTATTTCTTTCTGGTCTCATATAACAGAACATTATAACCACACATGAAAATACCAACCCCTTTGATTTCTCAACTAAAACAGATGAGGCCAAATCAGTAATTAAAATATAATTAACATTTAAACCAGAAAATGAAAAATGTTCATTAATATCAGTTGCGTATGTCTGTGTGTATCAAGTCTGGGCTTAAGTATTACATAATGAGCTTTTCTTCACTTCGCAGAAACACAAACTAAATGTTAGGTTACTTGCACACTCCAAAAAAGTAATTCCTACTTAAACAAGGTAACTGTGTCCGCCAGACAAATCATAACAGTTCATAAACAGTTCATAACAATGCACATCATTTGCTGTGCTTAATGTGGCCTTTCATGAGATTTTTAACAATGGTCTCTGTCCCTTAAACGACAAACTGCTTATTTACTGAATCAACAAACAAGCAAGAGCTAGAAACATTTCAGTGTTTCTCCAACACTCAATTCACAACATTGGCACTGTTATGCAAGTTCAGATGTATCATACTGCGTTGTAGTGCGCTGCAACACTACTTAACCTGTGGATGTGTATATGTGGCATCTAGGTTCAATCAGGTTTCAACGTCACACAATGTAAATTCAATTCATACCTGGTTATTGGACTATACTGTAGCATAGTGTTACACAGTATTACACCAAAACTTTCAGTTTAAAACAATATTAGATTTGTATTTTATACTAGGCAAACACTTATCCATGTAATAAGCCCTCACTCTGTGGAATTCAACCAGGTAGTGTGCATTTCTGACAAGTTACTGAAAATAATGGGAACTGGGAAATGTATTGTGGGAAATGTTGGAACTTGAATAGACACGCAAGTTCAAAGAGAAAGTCACTCCAGGAATGTACTGTGTATGGATTGAGTGTATGACCAGTAAACAGTGTAAGCCAAGTGAAGAGTTGTTCCCATTACACACTGGTCCAATTACAAAATGTACTCCTTCTTTATCCCAACCATATTTCTCATATATCAGAGGGATGCTACTGATTAGTATTGCACATTCATTAAGTTGGCCCCTTTCAAGGCAGTAATACATGGCTATTCTTGCAGCCATCAACTGATCTTTTCAAGATGCAGAGGATGAGAAATGTTCAGGAGTCAATCAATGGGTCCTGCAGATGAAGTAAAAGAGTGAGGTTATTTAACAGCCATTTCTCACAACATTTCTCAAAAATCTAAGATATCTATATGTGGTACAACAATCCTGGTAAATGTAAACAGATATCAAATATTGGTAGGACAGCATTGTAAGAAAATGTTATTACATTTTGGAGATCCAGTCCATTCCAGTGGTGGCGGCGTGTGAGGGAACGTGTCAGACTAGCAGCCAAACAGAGGACCACACAAACTCCAAGCAGACACACACTGACTTCCAACACATGATGCACTGCCACACCCTGCTCCTCCTAAAGAATAAAAGTAGAAAATGACTGACATGGGGACAAGAGGACATCTACATTATGGCTGTTATGTTGTTCACTTGTTACACTATACCTGTGTTAACATGACTGTGAGTGTAGGGTCATCTGTGGCCTGTAAACTGTAGCAAGTTTGAGATGCTGTAGGCAGCCGGTTGCTCGCCTCCACATTGATGGGGGGGATTTTTCTCTCAAATGCAGGACACTCTGGGGGAAGTCTTCACACACACACACAAATAGTACAAGGCATTACAGGCATTCATTTAGGCACCTAAGCATCCTGTGATTTAAATGAAGGAAGCATAGCAACACACCCTTCAGAGAATTAACAAACTTACAAGCTCGTAGGCAAACAGTGTGTTGGGGCACTAATGGTGAGGCAGGTGTGGGTACTATTTCCAGGTAGAAAGTCTAGAGTCACATTAACAATCTCTTTCCCTGGAGAGTAAAACAAATGTCAATGGGTGAGAATGCATGGTTATATACACTTTACAACACAGCCACTAGTTGCAACACCAACCTCCAAGATGTAGTTGACTGGCTTCCAAGGTAGTACGTAGACTAAAGTCTTTTGCAGAGTCACTGGCTGAGCTAGAAGTCACAGTAAGAGGGACGCTGAGTCGCAAATGGGTGACCGAAGAAGTCTTTGTAGAATTAACTGAAGTGTCTCTTTGCTGTCCCTGCTTCATCGGAGGAGAAGGAACTGGTGAGACAAGCTCAGATGAATTTGCGTTGGCTTTCACGCACAGCTGGAACTGTGATAACGAAGCTAGTAGATGGTTCCAGTCCTAAGAGAAGAATAAAGCACACAATTTGCGTTTGTATATCAGCTCAGTACGCACATAAACACATGTATTCATGCAGTCACAGCATGTGCAATATTTTTATTCACCGGTATGCATCATCTCTTCAGAAGAACACAGTGGAATATATGCACACCCTGGGACATAGCTACCAAATGTGTAAACTTTCATAGTAGGAGATTAACTGGATTAAAACTACAAAAAGTTTTCTCAGGCAACTTCCAATTTTTTCAACGACTTATGCTCCATGAGCCCTTACCTTTACTGTGTCAGGGTTAGGCAGAGTGTGAGTGTAGCTGTAAGAGCTGAGGCAGATGAAGGAGATGGCCAGTGTCAACAGACACAGGAAAAATGTCACCACAGGAGGATTATGGGATATATAATCTCTAAGGTTAGTGACTGGCTGCCAGACAGCCATCATGAGTCAACCTGTAAATAGGAAAGAGTTGCTTTAGTTACTTTGCTTTTGTGTTTCTTGTGTGTTTTTCATATTGTTGGAGCCAGTTTGTGGTTTATCTATTACTTGGATAAAGACGTCTGTTGAATTTCAGCAAGCTCTGTCAGCAAACATTGTCTAGACATGTTCAAGATTAAAATTACATGGTCAAGACAATTTCAACGAGTGGTGATTTCTAAATCAGCGGAACTAAACATCCGCTAACCTAACTGACTTGAATACGCGTGAATACACCGCTTTTATTATAGTGTAACATCGCACTACAGACGATAGATAACAGTGTGGGCAAAACTACGGAGCCACAGGAGACGTGTGACACATTAACCAGCTCCACGGTTCAGAGTTGAGTTTACGTTTACTTACTGTCAATGTAGTGTTGCCAATCAATAGCTGTAAAATAGCATCATACCTTGAGTCTTGTCTGATCACATCGCCGGTTTTGTTAAAACGTTGTGGCGCAAAAGTTTCCTGAAGGCATGAAAACCGGATTTCTACATAAACAGTTTAAAGTTCACTTACGGCGCCGCAAAAATAACGGTACGACAGCGCTGTCAGTTTACGAGAGTACGTTGCTACGACAACAGCCGTGACGTATGCGCATATGACTGTATGCGAGAGCCCAGAGCCAAAGCAGAAAGTAAACACTTTTTCTATCTTATGAGTTTTATTCTATTAAGAATGAAAAAAAAATCATACGCATCTCTGTAAGAATGACTAGAAAATACGTCTTTTGCTATTATTTTTAATTGCAACGTCCCAATCTTCACAGTAGTGCTCCTGTTAAATGTGAAATTCCCAGCATATTCAGAGAAGACATAGCCTATGTTGACACAACTGATTATCTAATAATAGTCACATTTTCTATCCAACACTGTTTACAGGCAACTTTTCATAAAAAGTGCATTAAATATTAACTACATGTTGATTTTATTTTATTTATTTATTTTACATGGAAAATAAAACTGATGAGCATTACATGGACTGGGCAGTAATACAAAATTAAAAAACAAAACAAAGGCAAGGATCAGTGCATTTTTATTCAGAAAATATTTTAAAATGCTTCTTGACAGAATTACATAAAAATAATTTTAAACTCATGATGGAGACATTTTCCATTAGTGTTACAGAAAATCTGAATTATTATTAGTTTTGGTGATTCCCCCAAAGAAAGTGGAAACGACATGGTAAATGTTACATAAGCCATCAGCATGGAGATTATTTTCATTCATATTTTCAAACATTTACATCAGAATTCAACATTTTAAAAACAAAACATGAAAATCAGATATAATCTAATGTGGAAGCTCCTGCTTTACAACAAGGTTGTGAAGTTCTCCTTCACATTAAAAGCTCTCTGTAGCCGTAAGGCTTTAATTATGCAAATAGTGTAATACTCTGATATTGCAAAAATAATAATGCCACTTGCCTGAGAATCAATAACATGACCATTCTTGTTAATAAAAGTCATGTCACACACTTTCCCTTTGTCAAAACATCAAACAGCATAGAAGGCAGTATTAATCATGCCACTTGTACAGTATATACAGTGTGATAACAATTAGGGAGTCCACATGACTTTTATAGGCTTGAATGCCCAAACATCAGGGTGGCCCATGTGGATCAAGTCTTTGTAAGGGGAGGTGCTCCACTGGAAGGGAGGCACCTGATCCCAGGTTGGCCCACTCACTGCCACCATGCCATACTCTCGAAACATCTCGTAGGAGGTCATCTGCAGAGGAACACACAACATCCTTCAGATTTGGCAGCTCATTAGAATAACATAATCACTTCAAGTTGAGACAAATACACAAAAGATTGGTAAGCCAGATATGTCAAAGCCTGAGCTGAGAGGTGGGTGGTGAGGGTAGGATGATAAAAGGTGAGATGACAAAGAAAGAAGTGAAACCTTCATGTCTGTTCCCCCATGTGGTCTCTGCCTCAAGGCACCAAATGGATATGTTCCATTAGCTGGGTTCAGGTCTGACCGAGCTGAGATTGCATTCTCCCCATTTTCAGGAGGATTACAGCCTTCACACCTCGACAGTGGATCTTCTTTAAAGTTGTTATACCTGAGGAGAGACAGTGCATCTCATAAATAAAACCACATCTCAGTTGTTTGCCTACAAAAATATAAAAATAAAAAATAAAATGTGTTTGTATTATGCTAATCAAAGCAAAATCACAAGGGCACCTTAAGCCTGTGCAACAAACAGCTTGTACCTCATGAGGCGGATCATCGAATCCACATCAGTGACATCTGTCTGGTTTCTTCTGAATATCTGAGCCCGAGGATTCTGGTCCAGAGAGAACCACGGGCCAAACTTCTCAACAAGTTCATTGCAGCCACTGGCATTGAATATGTCCTCGTAATACCTACACATGAGCATGAATAAATAAAAGAAAAAACGTACACACAACGCAATCAGAAAACACACTATAATGTTAACATAGAATTCACTGTTTTTAAACTGAATACTCACGGTATGTTGAAACTGGCCCAGTACCCTTTCTCCAGCAGTTCCTGAGTTTTATCGGTGTAAACAACATGACCCCTGCAGCATCACATGATAAGAAAATGTATTCTAAGTCAATGAGCTGTCTATCATTGTGTGTACCTGCTACTTACTACGACATTCATTGATCATCTATTTTTGATAAAAGGTCAACTACAAATACTTACGGAATCTGCTCCAGGACAACAAAGAGGCCCTCTGTTATATCAGTCTTTCCTGGAGTGAAGTGATTATAGTCTACGATCATCCACTGGTTGTTATACCTACAACACACAGAGACACAGACACACAGCGCCTGAACTTTTTATTTATTTCCTTATCTGTGTAATTGAAATGACTGACTCAGCAATTCACAACAAACACTCAGCACAATAACCCCATTATAGCTGTATGCCCCAGCTGACTTCTCATGTGACTCCTGATACAAGTGTAAATTGTCTTCTTCTGCAACCTTTACTCGTCTCAGTCAATGATTGAGATCTCACAACATCATATCTAATCTCATGATGAGCAGGAATTTGGAAAACACAATACCAACAGCAGAAGACAACAGAGCCAGGAGGCTGCTCAGAAGATTACTTCTGTACGAAGCGATAATGCGGGTTTTATATAATGACACTTTGTTTCTCACCGATGTGTGACACTTACGTTCCACTATTGTACTCGCTGAAGATCTGGGCCCATTCCTTGCCGGTCGTCGCCAGTCGATTAGCGACAATGTTCCTCAGCCACTCCATGACACTTCCTATGGGCTTAACAAACTTCCAGAGAGCAGGGTTGCTGTTGCCGATGGTGGTTTCCAATGTAACCTGCAGACACAAAATGTATTAAGAACAATAAACTCCATCACAACACACAATACCATATTGTGTCTGGCCAAGTATAAAGAGTTCTCACCAAGCCACTGCTTAGGATATAAAAGTCATCTCCAGAGAATATAGATCCAGGGTAAGAGGAGAACGCCTGAGTTCCCCCAGGGAGAAGCTCATTGCCTGAAAAATATTTAGCACATTATTACAGTTAATTGCACCTGTATTCACATGTCATAGAAAACATCGCTGGTGTCAGTCTACTGACATTTGGGGAGATATGAATATTAGCGTCTATGCCGAGGGTTACATTGAAAAATTGAAACGACTCAGCAAATAAACACAATATATCTTGTTGTTGTTTTTTAAGTCTGGAAAGAAGAAGTTGTGGTTTTATGTCTTTAGACTATTTCCTGGAATCTTGTTGTTCTCATGAATTTACAACGCAAGGGTGTCAAGATTTATCTTTGGACAGAGCCAGAGTAGCAGTTTCTTGCAGTCTTCTGTCTGAATGCTGAGCTAAGCTAATTGAATGCTGACTGTAGCTTCATTAACTGTACAAACATTGAGTGGTATTGATCTTTGCATCTATATCAAGACGGCATAAAGCATTTTGCACAAAATGTTCAACTTTAATGTATTCATGCGTATGAGTAAACTACCTGAGGGAGAGACTTTAAAGGAAAAGGTGTATTTCTTCATAATTCGCAGCATGGCCTGGTAAGTGTTCCATGTGTCATGTGACACCAGCAGTTCCTTGTTGTTTGGCAGCAGCTTAATGAGAGCAGAGCAGGAACCAGACCCAAGAGGTCGAGTTTGGCTGGATTTGTTCAGAGCCGATTCCAAGTCCTCAAGATCCCCGCCCAGCTGGAAGAGTCTGGTTGGAGAGGGTAGCAGTGGTGAATGTGACACAACGGTAAAAAATAAAATAAAAATAACAGTGAGGAGACATGATTCATAAATACAAAATGCAAATAAACACTTACACAAAGCCAAAGGGGTTGAATGAGAGCGGCCCTGTTGGAAATGACAGCTCCTCGTTGTAGCTGTCCTCCAGACCTTTCAGCTGAAGCAGGGCCAGACGCACCTGACAAGAGAAAACAGATAGTGAAAAATATTCTGTTATATATCTGTTTTGTCTCCATTTAAGAAATATTATCCATCCTACAAATGCCCATTAGTACCTGATACCAGTAGGGTGAACTTGGGTTCTTCTGTATCTGTTCCTGAACCCACTGAAGATTGGTTGCGATGTAAGCCTTAAGGCGCCCGCAGTAACCGGTCTGAGTCGTGAATGGCCCACAGTAACCCACTAGAGTGTTCATCCAGTGCTTATAGATGAGCTAAAACACATACATATAAGGTTCATATCATCTGAAATAAAAAACAACAACAACATTTCAACCAGGAGCAAACTGAAGCCTGCAGAATGAAGGTTGAAGCCGACCTGGGATGTGACTGCTGCCTCCACCGCTCCTGCAGCGTAGGCCTGGAGACTGTCATTGTACTGACCACTGGTAGTGACCTCCAAGAAAGACCAGCTAAAAAGAGAGAAAATATGAAGACTATGTCTTAGTCTTTGGACCAAGCTTGGGAATCACTGCTGTATGAATGTTTTTATCATCCTCCTCTTTATAAAAACAGACATGGTACCCAGATCTGGAATACTTTAATCACTCTTATCTACTGTTTGGTTGTTTTATTCAGTGTTGCTTAACGATCAAATTCTTTTTCTTATTTATTCTGTTGCTTATCTGACTTCATTTTACCTGCTTTCATTTAACCCATTCGTGGATTTAAATGTGAGGTTTTTATTTGCACAACAGGCCTCTGTAAGTCCAAGGCTTTCCTAACCTCTCCTGTCACTAGTTTCACTTCTGCTGTTTTGATTTGATTTGCTCTTTTGTAGCTGGACCGAGTATTTTTCATCACATCACTGTAAATCCAATAAACCCGTCAGTCAGACAGGAATGTGTTATTATTATGTTATGTGTTACAGGCTAAACGAATACTGGAGAACAATAACTAATAGACTAAAATAGATGAAAAGGAACTCAAGTTGCAGCCCCGACTTTAACCAACACAGACACATTAGCAAACAATCAGGTCTGTGAAGTTTAACGACATTAAGGAACCACTCACCCTGATGTGTTAATGTCATCAGTGAAGTTTGCCCAGGCAACAAAATCTTCTTGGTATCCCTCCAGGACAGACAGCTGTCCGCTCTGTTTGTCAATCACTGCGCTTCGTATTTCAGCCCGAGCAGACGCACAGATAAAACACAACACGTATAAAATCACTGAAACCTTTAAAACGGGTGTAAAACTCCCCACAGTAAACGTCCTGCACCTCGGCGCCATGTTCACAACAGCGAGTCACATGATCACGCCCCCGCCTGGTCACCTGACCGTATTTAAGGGCGTATTTTCAAAATAAAAGACTCTGCATCCAATCCGCACATTGTTGTTCATTATTCCAGCCACTCAAACAGACACATTTTTTGACATTAAGTGACACCAACAGTTTTTATATAATGACATAAAATTTTGTATAAAATCTGATATCGGTCCCAGCATGTTGAACTTGATCATTCTATACAAAACTGTAATGAAAGGAAATACAAAAGATTTTCCACACTATTTCATTCAGTTCATCCATGTGTCATCATCATCTGCTCAGTCTGAACATCTTGGTCAAGTCCATTTTCATTCTTAGTCCAGTCTGCACAGAAAATGATGGGCAGCACCGGTCAGGATTGTGTCAAGGCCTTCACAGCATCAGTGGCGTTCAGGGACCTCAGTCTTCCACGCCCCCATCAGCTTCCATTGTTTCCATAATTCCCTCCAAAACCTCTGTCTTTCGCTGCTTTTTGGAGGCAACTAAAGTCAGGGGGAAAAAAGAAAGGTAATAAATTAATGTATACATAGAAAATGTATTTTCCTACCGGGGATCATATTTTGTAAGCTATAAAATTTGAGGATTTACCGTGAAAATGTTCGTCTGTTTTCCGCCTCAGGGTCTCCACTGTGTCCTCAGCATCAGCCCACTCCAACACGAGACGTCTCCCGTACAAATGGGTGCTGTGGCACAATGCAGCAAATGCTTTCTGTAGAGAAAACAAGGGCAGAGAATTTATGATTATAGCGCAACACCCAGCATCCTACACTGTAATGTAAAACTGATAAATCAACCACACAAACCTTAGCATCCTGTTTGGTGAGGAAATCAACAAAACCAAAGCCTCTATGGTTTCCTGAACCAGCTGCTTTTTTCGGAAGACGAACTGTTTTGAGTTCTCCGAACGTACTTAAAAAAATAGGAAAAAATCAATGCATTAGTAAATTATCACTTTATAAATATTCTCCATTCGTACTGTGAATAAAAGTGCAGTTGTGTGCATATGATCACTACCAGAAGAGTTCACGAATTTCCCTGACAGTGGCTTGGAAGGGAACATTGCGCACAAGGATCTTAGATCCTGTCTGCTTCTTCTCAGCTTGCTTCTTCTTGCGCGTCACCTCAGTAGTCCTGTACACGGAGGAAAGAGACTGTGTGAATAGTGACAACAGAGGAGATTAACATGCACCACAAAACTCAAGTAAATAAGTAAATATCTCAAAATACTGAAAAACTACCAAAAGAGATACTTTTCTTTTGTTTTTTTAATTTTGTTATTTACTCTGCATATTTCACACTTAAATCTGTATTTTCAAATTTGGTGCCTGTTTTTTCTGGTGGAGATAACATTTTATAATGTAACCATGTTGGTTGATGCTGATGCAGAAATTCCAGTTTCTATTCAAAAATCTTCACTAAAATCCCTCTGAACCAAATCTTACTTTGTGGCTCTCTCAGAAATCTTCAGCTCCAACGCATGATCATCCACGCTACAGTGCTAGTGGAGAGAGAGAGACAACTCATTATACAAGAACCAGGCTCCCGGAGAAAGAGTGTGAGAGTTTATGTGGTGAAAAGAAGTTGGTACCTGCAGCTGTCTCAGGGCCTTCTGTGCTGCCTCTGCTGTCTGATATTGGACAAAACCGTAGCCCATCGACAGCAGCTTTCCTGAGAGTAGAGAAAAAGTAGAGCAGTTAACTGACCTATTGCTCACTGACGACACAGAGGTGGATAGTCTCTTTTAACAGCATCATGTTTGTTTAGAGAAATGACATGTGGCACTAAACCAACTGTCCTGTGTCTGCAATAAGAATTTGGATGATAATGCAGAAAATCCAACAGCATGTTGGGTTTCAAGTCTTTTCTACTGTATTTTCCTTTTTAATCTCTCTTACAATTCAATAAAGAATAAACCTAACAGCCCCCTGTCAAAAGTACATCTCCGGAAATACTTTCTTCTAATATATGAATTGGTTTGAGACTTCACAAACTATCAGTTCAATATTGCTTATCATCATCACCTGTTTTATCTTTCTTCTTGGAGATGGTGCAAGATTTGATCTTGCCACATTTGGAGAATGTCTGCAACAAATGAAAAAACAACATAGCACATGAGTGTATGGTGAAACTACTTACTGAGTATAAATGAGAGTTGAGTTTATGTATACCTCTTGTAGTTTCTCCTCTGTTGTGCTGAAGTTAAGGTTCTTAACAAAAAGCGTGGATCCTGGAGCAGCTTCCTCCTCTTCCTCCTCCTCCTCCTCTTCTTCCTCCACCTTCTTGCTCTCTTCTTTCACTGCCTCCTTTTTGTCTAGTGCTTGGTAAGACACATCCAATGTGTATTCTAGTTATTCATCTTTCATGTATAAAAATACTAAACCTGACATTTGTAATTTTCCAAGTTGATAAAATTTGTGCGATTCTACCTGGTTCTGGTCTGGCTGCCACAAACACGCCGACAGGTGCCCACTCCAAATACAGCGGGACATGATGGAACTGGGGTTTGAACAGATACATACATGTCTTTAGTCCCCACTCAACACATACTACATACCGTAGACAGGTTATGAAGGAGCAGAGCATCACGCACCTTGCTGTAGGCCAGCCTCATGAAGGCTCGTTTTGCCTCGGTCGGCTCCAGAAACTCAATGATGGCGGTCAGTCCTGAGGGTGGCAGCAGCACTCGACCCAAAGAGCCATGAGGCGAGAAGAGCTCCTCCAGCTCCGGCACTGTGACTCCAGCTGGAAGGTTTTTCACCAGCATCACAGTTTTACTCCTCTCTGCTGCTGCCTGTACACCAGAAGGCACAAGGAGGAAACAATATTAACTCATTGAGTGCCGCGCTCCTTTCCAAAGTTTTAGTCAAGTGTACCGGCAATTTAGACCATTTTTGACTTTTTATGTAGAGCCACAGTGTATTCTATATTATTGCCACCAACACATACTGTGGCTCAATTGAAAGGTTTACCTTAATGCTTCAAGTGGCCACAAACCGTTTGTTTCTACGTGCCTCTGTTCCTGAGAAAAGTCAAGCTAAACATGGCTGGGTTTCACCAAAATCCCTCCTTTTTTTCTAGAAAAGGAGATGCAGCGTCTTTTATGAAAGGTGCGCTGTTTGTGTCTGTCGCTCTTCTCACACTCGCATTTCTGGATCAAAGGGCTCGTATAAGATAAATATATACAACAGTTGTTGTTCTATTCACAAAACCACCATCGGGGGCGGGGGGGGCGCCACTAAACAACAATAACACAGACGCACCGTGCCGTGTCACAGCTTCTCCCCGCGGAGCGTGAGGGTCAGTCGGCCACCGCGGCTCGGGGAGACCGGTCTCGCCGGTGGTCGCGGTCCTTCTGTGGTACGGGTCGGTGATGCCGGTCTGCTTTGGTCCAGAGACCATCAGATTTTACCGCGGGAGGACTTTGGGGAGGACACGGTGTTGCTCCAGCTGAAGACCGGGCGGACTGTCGGCTGAGAGCTTCCTGTTTCTGCTCCGAGCAGCTCGAGCAGCTGGAGCAGCAGCGCGGGTGAGAGCAGAGCAGCTGCTGCATCTGCATGCAGAACTCGTTTGCAGAAGCCGAGTTATGATAAAAACTTCCAGATCATGAGCTGTCATGTGACTTTGATCGTCATCTATTTCAGTTCTCCTCGTCGTAGAGTCCCCAAATTTACATATAATGTGTATTAAAGTGTCTATTTTCATAATTTAAAAAAAAAGCAAAAAACGTAAAATTACGTTTTCGGCACTCAACGCATGGGAACGAAAAACGAGAAATTACGTGGTTGGCACTCAATGAGTTAACCAACGCACTATAAAGCAGACGATAAGGAGGAGTTTATATGAAACTCACCTGACTGAAGGAATCCAGACAGACACCGTTGTCCAATAGGAACTGTCGAGTCTCTTGCACAATTTGTGTTTCTCCCAGAGCCATCCTCACTGCAACACTTCCTTTGGACTCCTGCAGAGGACGACAAAGACCAAAGCATGCTCAATTTGTTTCATGCTTTATTAACCACATGCTGCTGTAGAAGGATGCTGAAGGGAGCAGAAATATATAAGAACAAGATGTAGCGTCACTTACATGATCCAAAACTTGGCTTTTAGTGGTATTGTATTTTTCAGCAATGGCATCTGCCACTGCACTTGTGCCAAGAAACAGTGTGTTCCAGTTGTGTGAACTGATAGGAAGAAAAAAAAATCCACATGTAAACTTAAGAAAATCAAATCGAGAGATGCAGAAAATCAGGGAGATCATGGATACCTGGAACTCGAGGCTTTATTCTTAGCATCTTTTTGTCGTTTGTAGGTTGAAGAGCCAGGACCACCACCATCTGAGGAGTCAGTCTTTTCTTTCTTCAAGGTGGAGGGAAGCAGGTGAAGCATTCTGCCCTAAAAGTATGAGGGGGAAAAAACATAGTATTTCCAATCAGATTCAATTTAACTTTGCAGCAGTTATTTATCAAATATTACACAATTATAGGTCCTATGGGGTGAAGATTCATCTTTAACAGGAGCCAGAGATCAAATACCTGAAATATATGTCCGTCTAACTGAGCAAGAGCTGCCACAGCATTCTCTGGTATCATGTAGGTTACAAAGGCGAATCCTTTAGGTCTCTTTGTTATATTGTCAATAGGGAAGAGCACCTCGGACAAAGGACCTGTAAAGTTTGCACAATTATATTAACAGTGATTACATTTTTGCAGATAAAAGCGTGTGTGTGTGTGTGTGTGTGTGTGTGTGTGTGTGCGTGTGTGTGTGTGTGTGTGTGTGTGTGTATGCACATGTTTTCCTGAACTGACCATGTTTAGCAAACAGCTCACTGATCTCTTCCTCTGTACAGGTGTAAGGAAGGTTTCTGACGAAGAGTCGACCAGATTCTGCGACGTCTTCCTCCTCCTCATCCTCCTTGAGCTTCCTGGTGAAATTTCTGTCAATTTCTTTGTCCTTTCTGTCCCTCCTGCCCTTCCCCCCGGAGGGATCCACACGGAAGACCTCAATGTAACGTCCCCCTGAAAACACAGGCACAGGGTGAGGCTTTTTGAACCAAGGCTGGTGACTGACTGGCATTTTGTTTCTTGATAGTTGTTGTTCTAATGTTCATGTTTACACAAAATATGTATTTAAATTTGTATTTATTCAACGTTGGTTAAAAATACCAGACCATTTCAGTATTTACTGGTTAAATGCATGACTTTGGGCTGCTCAATTACACAAAAGAAAAAAGTGAATGAAAAAAAAACGTATACTTTGAATTTGTCAAATAATTATGATGTAATTTGGCTTCAAAGCAAGATGACATGGGAAATATACACCACAATCAGTGGAAGTCACCTAGCCTGGGTATACCCATGCTGCCTTGCACGTGATTTTATTTGCTCTGTAAGTCATCTCAATCTACATTGAGATGAGGTCTGGTGTTAGCCAGGCTAGAAGTCACCTTCAACGAATGTTAAAAACACATAAAAGGGAACAACGCAACCAAAAAGTACAAACGAGAGATGTTCTTACCACTACAACAAGAAGCAAGAATGGGTATAATATTGATTACCTATGTAGTCCTTATTCTTCTTCAAGGCCTTTACTATCTCCTCTTCAGAGCGCAAGTCCACATACACATAACCTGAGACACACACGTAAGACAGCACTTGTTCATTGGCCTGTAGACAGTGGACACAGGCATGTGGATGACATTTGGTGTACAATCATATATACAATATATAAATACTAAATACAATTTACAATATTTTATGTTTGCATAAAACCAAATAAATTAACATACCTGTTCTATTTCCGCTTTCATTCTTTCCGATCCTGATAGCCGCAGGCTTAAGTGGGGTCATGAACTCTTTAATTTGTTGCTATTTAGGTCAAACACAAAAACATATGTTGCTGTCAAAGATACAGACACTGAACTCTACAGGATGTTTTTCAAGCAGAGCATCTTCACTGCGCCTCTAAAAATCTGGCAGCTTGTGACCACTCACCTCTTTAACATTGAACGGGGCTCCTCTCAGCTTCACTGTGAACTCTGTTGTCGGCTCCATCTGCAACAAACAGATGGGGTTGTTGGCAAGTGCAAACTGAAAACAAATCATGTTCTGTGCTGAGCTGTAATGTACGACAGTGAATCACCTCCTGTGTGGCAGTTTTCTTGGCTTTGCTCTGCTTGGTGTCTTCAGAGGAAACAGTTTTTTTCATCTTTGAACTGTTTTCTCTGTCACCGCTCTCATAGGCGCTGTCTGTGTGCTGCATAGGAACATTATCTGCATCTTCTTCATTATCATCGTCGTCGTCAACATCATCACCCCCTTCACCACCATCATCATCATCATCATCACCCTCATCCTCTTCACTCTCTGCCATGGTGTCATCTGTCCGTGCCACTTTTGAGCGCAGGTACTCCATATCTGACAAGCCAGACTTCAGTGCTTCCTTAGTGGCACCTGAAAGCGACAACAGGCCACTAGGATTAAGTTCTGTGAAATCTCAGTTTGCCTTCACTGTACATTTATGTGACCGTAACATGGAGCATTTGTAATATGGCAACACAGATGCAAATCTACTGATCCACTGATGTTCTCTCCTAATTTAATTCCATTTAATTCTATTCTATATGAGTATATATGAGTTTTTTTTCTACAGTAGAGGTACCTAGACTGGGACCACATTACTGATTCCATTTCCATGTATTTCCATATTCCATTTTATGAACTGTTTTCTTGTCTGTACACAACATCTACTGCACGTCTGCCCGTCTTGGGTGAGGGATCCCTCCTCTGTTGCTCACCCTGAGGTTTCTCAATTTTTTCCCTGTTTTCTTGGGAGCTTTCTCAGTCGATGTGAGGGTCTAAGGGCAGAGGATATTGTAACGATGCCATGTAAAGCCCTTTGAGACAAACTGTTCGTAAAAATGGGCTTTACAAATAAAATTGCCTTGCCATTACTAACCTTCATCCTCATCTTCATCATCAATATCTTCTTCTTTTTCCTCTTCTTCATCCTCTGACTGGTCTGAATCAAAGTTGAGGTAATCATCTGAAGCAGCTTTCTTCTTGCTCTGAGTCTTTGTCTGTCCACCATCAGGATCAGATGATTGCTGCACAGTGTCATTTGCCCAGGTCGGTACTTGGCTTCGATTCTGATGCACTGACAGAAACTCCTTGAATCCCTGGTCTTCTTCCAGCTACAACGATGCAAACATACAAGGATCAAAAACCACATATGTAGAAAATGGCACTGTGTGCTACAAAAACCTTGACAACAAATTATCTTATATCACAGACAAGTATCTCTTTGATTGTGAAGATAATTCTTTTGTTTTAGCTCTGAAAACTTACAGTAGACGTATACATTTATTTAAAGGAGGATCCGATTAAAGAATAACTAGGATCTCTGATATTATATGCGCCGTCATCTTTGTACCGTGCGCTGTGCACACTTTTGCTATTTCCAAAATACCACTAAGGCGCAGTATCCAGGCCTAGTTTAATTGCATCCTGTCCACATTAAAAGTTTATACAATTAACATTTAACAGCAGACAACAGACATGGTTGCAATGCGACATTATTTACTCACATCTCCAAGTCCACTGGTGAGCTCCTTTTTCTGTTTCTTATTTTTCTGAGGCCGAAAAAAAGAGACATACACGTTATATTAGTGACAGAAGATTATGACTACATTAATAATATACAGTACCTATAGATATGATTTTGTAGACTTCTTGATGAATGTTCAGGTACCTTTTTGCTGTCAGTGTCAGCAGCAGCAGTAGAGGGTTTGTCCTGGCCCGAACTCTGAGTGTGTTTACTCCAGGCTTTTGCTTTGGTGGGGTCTCCAAACGCTTTACACAGCTCCACCTGGAGTAGACGGCACCCACTGGTTAACATAGACTAAGACTTTATTTGTCCCAGAAAGGAAATTTGTTTCCACTAGAGACTGTACATTACACAAAGGACATCATACAAATAAATCACGAACAATGTATGGCACAAACATCGTTTTCCTCTTTCTTGTCTGTCACCATGTCCGCCACAGTCAATGTCAACAGGGTCTATTGTTAGGGTGGCGATGGCTGCAGGGATTCAACTCTTTCCCATGCAAGCCTTTCTGGTCCCGACACCTACGACCTGAAGGTAGTGGGATGAGGTACTGGTTGAGTGGGTGTGTATTGTCCTGTTTCTATTGAGATTGCAAAGCGTCTTATGGACCTGTGGTTCAGTTCTGTGGGGTTGGATGTGGGAAGACCTATGATTTTGGAGGCAAGATGTTAATTTGGCCCGGTTGTGCATATGGAGCAGTAGAGGAGGGCTGGTTGAGTGATGCTGCTTCTAGAGGAGTACCAGTAGGTGGGGCAGTTTTCTTTCTTTGTGATGTGGTGATCAAGTTTACTGTCCAGGGTTATTCCAATATATTTAAAACGTGCAGGAGAAAGGGAAAAGTATGTGGGAGAATAACAACAACAACAACGTGAATAGCAGCAGCAGCAGCAGTATAAGACCAAGACCGAGACCTCACCGTGACCCTGGACGTGTCCACGAAGCTCTTGTTGAGATGTTTCAGGGCTTTGTTCGCGTCCTCCTCCGACTTAAAACCCACGAAGCCAAACTTGCGGAACTTGCCGTCCTTGGTAAACTTGAGGGAGCAGTCTGTCACGGTGCCAAAGGCGGCGAACATGGACCTGAACCTCTCCTCCTTCATCTAGACATAAGACACGCAGTCAACATGACATGTTCAGGTGCACTGGGACAAAATGAGGCCGTCACGTGCAGGCTGACACCGCCGCTGGGTACTTACCCCGTTAGGGAGGTTCTTCACGATAAGTCTCGACATGATGAGTGTTGTTATAAACCCACTAATGAAGCGTTCACTTGGTTTTTAATCAGATGTCAACAAACGAGCGTGGACTCTCCACTAGGTCGCCATGTTGAGTAGGAGGAGCATCTTCTTCTTCCTCTACTACTTAATGGGCTCGTTATCGCCACCTGCTGCACTGGAGCAGTTACTGTCCAGTGGTTTATGCAGGTTCAGGTTTACACTAAATTCTTTACCACAAATGCTACAAACTTCAGTTGAATGAATAATAGGCTATATTCATTCATGTACTTTTTCTCCACAACAGGGTGCTGCTAAACCTGACAGAAATCTGCGCAATCCTCATTATCTACTCTACCAAAGTTTCACCAGTAGGCTAGTTGTAGTGTTTTTGCAACACAAAAACAGTGTAAGTGTGACTGTGAAGTTATGAGCCTGATTCCACTGCTGTGGCCTACAACCTGAGCCTCATCTGCAACTGGATCGAGGGACACAGTAGGGTACCTTCATCCCCTCGGCATGAATAATGATAATAAACCAGAGAGGGCGTGATGCAGCAGGACCTAGAGTCCCTTATGGCAGTGGTGCCTGGTTTTTTCTGAGTGTCATCCTGACTATCAGTGTGAAGTGGAATGGTTGAGTAATAACGGGTAGTTTTTAAGAAATATGAATCCTATTGTACATGGAATACAGTGAAATATGGAATATTATTCTGAAATTCAATCATATTGGAACAGTGCTACCAGGGCTGAATTGCTGAGGTCAGCTAAAAAACAGAATCAGAAAGTCATTCTTTTGTCTAATGCAAATGTTGGTGTGTGTGCACCATAAAGAACTATTATTGAATGAATTGTCAGGTCCTGAATTATTCCTTAATCATGAGGCCCTGTGTTGTTTCTTGCATCAAATCCTTATTCATCTTATGTATTCCTAGTAGCTATTGTTGCTCATGTTGCATAGTGTTAAACCTGGGGCCATAATGTAGTATAACAGCACTGTTTCTGGAGCTAGGAAAAATATTATTAAGCGGGTCAGTTACATGTAGTGCACTCGAAGACAAGGGGTTACACAACATTGTGCACAGATATAGGGGGTTTGTTTCCACCTCATCTGTTAATCCAGCTCTGCATGGTCAATGCTCCTGACAAGGACAGCAGCAGCTCTTCCCACTATGTATGATATTGCATTCAAATCAGGAATTATCTGCACTAATGTATGAGTAAAGCTGCGAAAGACATGTCTCACCCAGGTGATTCAGTGTTTTAATGTGATTTCTCCATCTTCTCTTTTCGGTTAACTGTGACTGTCACCAAATACCACATGTCCTTCAGATGATGATCATGTTTCATCAAGGGAGAAATACCAATGAAACATGAAAATCTAATCTGATTACACCTCCCTCATGGCTTAAACGTAAGCCTATTATAAACTTTGGGGATTTGAGCCAAATACTTTACTACCAGAATAACAGTCATGGTTCTGAGTATCTACATTACTCAGCCTCATGCACAATGAAAACACAATTTTATTTCGACTAGATTTTTCATAAATGTGACACATTAATGTGAATGAATGTGTCAATTGAAAACACTTTGAATAGTAAGTAAGACTACACAGATGCTATATAATTGCAGTTATTTAAACCAATTTAGGAAAAGATAGTCCTTTTTTGCATTTTGCACCTGTGCACTTACCCTATTACTCACATGCATAGAGTAGTGCTCACACACTTTAATGATCTCTTTGTTCTGCATGCTGAAAGGTCAGGCTGTGTTTAAAACTGAAATAACATACAACTTCAGTGAATATTAATAAATTGATCTTTATTTAAAAATCTCAATAAAACAGCATTTATAAAAGTTGTACAAACCGAAATTTATTATACCAAAATATAAATCATCCCGATTCACTCTATTTGTAGGTGAACTGCAGACACAGATGACAAAGCAGTGCTTCTCTGAAGCTCAAGAGTGGTTCATAGGTTACATTTACATTTCATAGAGAAGTTGATGATAGAACGGCTCCTCTTTTGTTGCGGATGGACTGAAACTCACTCTGGATTTGATCAAAAGTTTTGTTCTTGGTTTCAGGAACAACAAGGAGGATGTATATCACCACTGTGGAGCAGACGGCCAAGAACACCAGGAAACAGTATTGCTGAAGTCCGATCTGTGCAAACACAACACAAGCGAGTCCAACTCTTAGAGACAAACAAGGCTTGCATCTTTAAATGCATCAGGTAGATAAAGATGTATTCACTCTCAGCAATTTTGGGCACCTACCACAATGAAAGGAAAGATCAGGCCGATGAAGAAGAAGCTTAACCAACTCATGAAGCCTGTGATCATGTATGCAGCAGGGCGCGCAGTTTGTGTGAATAGTTCAGTGGTCAAGGTGTTGGTCACGCCACCTTCACAGACGGGTCAGACAACAAAAGAAATGAGTGTCATGTAACAGCAGCTACTGAGGAAAAAACTTTCAAAGTGAGAGGATGTTACTAATTGAGTCAGTTACCTGGTCCGAGGCCAAAACTCAGAATAAAAGCAAAAATGCATGCCATGCTCAAGTATGGAAAAACTGGGCTGACATTCTGAGAGAAAGGAAAAAGTGTCAACACAAACTAGGAATGATACAAAATGCATAAAACAATGTGAGTGTTTTTTTTTCACATCTGGTCTTCAGATTTAAATACCTGAAAACTGAGCGTCAGTGTGAATAAAATACAGCATATGCTCATCAGTGCGTATCCTCCTGCGATGAGCACTTTCCTTCCCAGGCTTTCAATCAGTAAACCCTGTGAGACACACAGCATGTCATAAGACCACATCCTTTTACTCTGCCATTCATGAGATGTTGTCTGTTTTGTTCTGCTTTCACATGCATATCCAGGTGCAGTTATTTTATTATTTTATACATGTTCCTATGATTTACGTTTTAATATTTTCCCTTTTACTACATTGATTCTGTTGTTGTTTCTACTGTTCTTAAGAAACCTTTACATTTCTATATAAGAAAACACTAAAGCCATGCTCCTCTAACTTTCTGCGCCTGTCTCCTCATTTATCAGTTTTCTGTAGCATGAGGGATACTCTGTGGGTATGGTTTAAAATATACACATATATACTTATACTTTTACTTATATATATACAAAATATTATATAATTTTAATATAGATTACATTAAAATATTATATACTTAAAAATAGGATGTGAAGCTTATACTTACACATGTAAGAGCAGTGATGCATTCACAGGCACCAGTGCCGACGGTCACGTATGGTATTTTATCTCTAGAAATACCAGATTGCTTGAAGACGTAATCTGCGTAGAAATAAATCTACAGTACAAGAAAAACGCATAGCTTTTACTTTTGAAACAAAGCCATTTCATCTTTCTGTCACAATGGGCATTGAGGAATGTATTTAGAGAGACAACAAATGTACGTACAGCATTGATGCCGTTGAGCTGTTGTGCAGCGTTGAGCAGGATGACAGTGAGAAGCTGCCAGCGCACACTGCGGTCAGTAAAGAGCTCCCAGGGTTTCTTGGCTTGGAAACCTGCTAAATTGTTCTTCTCGCTTTGAATACCCTCCAGTTCACCATCACAGTGAGCTACACCATGCAGCTGCTTGAGGGCTGCAGACAGGAAAACACATGACACGCGTGGTGATTGTAGACTTACGTTCTTCTCATCTGATCCAGCTGTTTCCACGAGTCATACCAGAGGGTTTCAACCCAGGTTCACTCTGACGTTAGAAGAATGTGATCACATGCCATGAAGACAAAATGTTTCTGCCTCTGGTGATTCCAGACAAAGGAAGTCCTCACCGATTTGCACGTGCGCTTAATCAGTCATCACACCGATTTGGGAAGTGAAGAAACAATACAGAGGTTGTAGGAGCAGTTTACCTTTCTTGCACCCCTCCTCATCTCCTTTGTCTATGAGCAGGTAGCGAGGACTCTCTGGGTACCAGGGCAGGATCAGCAGCTGCATGATGGCTGGGATACATGTGGTGGAGAGCAAGATGGGCCAGTACTCTTCTCCTCCCAGGAGCTCTCTGTTAAATCACACAAGAAATGTCTTACCAATTCATCATAGTCTTAATTCATGTTGGTGAAAGGGCAATATCTTACGACCAGTATTTACTTGAGGCTGATCACTTGTCCTGTTAAGATCCCACCAGTGATGAAAATTGAGGTTCCCACCCCCATGGCTCCACGGATTGCAGTTGGAGCGATTTCCCCCAAATATAGAGGTTGGACACAAAGGCCAATGCCTATGAAAATCAAATGTGATTACATTTCAGATGTTTGACATACCATGTTCAGACCAAATATGTAAAGTGATGTGTTTAAATGCATCCTTCGATTAATTACCTGCATTTATTCCACTGAAAAAACGTCCAACTATGAGTAATTCATATATTCCTGTAGGATAACTCAGACCCATCAGGAGAGTAGCCACTAATACAAATATATTATTGGTCAACAGTGTCCCTTTCCTAGACAAAACAACAAACAAACACAGAAAAACTGTAAATCTTTGATACAGAAAACAAATGATAAAGCAATAATTTTGCCAATACATCATTTTATTTATACCTTCCCAGTTTCACAGACAAAGTCCCACCAATCATTGCTCCCATGAATCCTCCTAACGTGAATATGGACACAATAGTGGACCAGAGCAGGGTGAGAGTATCAACTGAGATGTTAGTTTGGTAACGCTCCATCCAGGTTTGGTTGATGAAATTTTGCACATACTGGAAATAAACCAAGAAAAATGGATGTTCATCAGGCCAAATAAAATATCAGAAAGCTATACATGTGCATGCATGGGTTCATAGGAAACATGTCATTCATCTCTAATAACCACTGACTATAATTTGTTTGGTTAGCAGGATGAAGTGTCCACACTCATGCATTCATCCTGTACAGCTCTATATTCCAGGTTGTAGAGCTTCTGTGAAGTTACGACTTTGCTGTGGCCACTTCCCAGTCATAAAATTATCATAACTGGTCACAACGACGATATTGTTCAAACATAAGTCCGATGGGAGGCTGCAGCAGGGTTATTACCTCTGTAGGTGCATTGATGACTGATATGTTATATCCATACTGAAAGGTTCCCCCTATGCAGGCAGCAAAGACAGCCAGCAGAAGATTCCTGTTTGGACGCTACGAATAAAACACATAACAAATATTTTCCACACTGTCACTGACAGAAGAGAAGACTCAGTCATTCATGTAGCTTCAAAGTCTACATACCTTTGGCTGCTTTCTATCTTTAACAAGAAGAGGTTGATATACATCCATATTATCTTTTGTCATTTTGTCACTGATGTTGTTGCTGCGTGCGGAGTATCCTACATGTAATAAATAGAGTTTCCTCCCCAACAGGACTGAACCTATGTCTGACAGGAGGGTGAGTTTATCCTGGGAATAATACAATTGATCTATTGTCATAAAATGACAGTAGGAGGTGTGGTAAATTGGCCACATTAATCCATCATAATTAAGATTTTACACCATTTACAGCATCGTCAAGCTGTTTGGCTCGGTTTCCTTGAAAGATAAAAAAACATGTCACATGTTCACTTCACAACAGTTGTGAGAGGAAACTGAATGAGACACTGTTTTCTTGTTTGGACCAATAATAAAATGTTGGATTAAAGTACACACAGTAGCAACCACACAGACTCATTGTGGTCTTGGCTCCTCCTATCTTTCCTGTGAGTTTATACCAGTGGAGTAAAGTGAACATCAACACCTTCTCTAACATTGTGTCTGAACTGAGAGATAAAAGGTGATGGATTAAGTATAACTGGTCAAACTGTCAAAGTTCACATACTGCTTCATGACCTAGCCTAAGTCTGTTTGTTTATTTCTTCAGGGAACCATCCAAGTTCACTTTATCTATTTCACAATGAAGCCTGTTTCTTTGGACCTGTTTGTTAATATGTAACAATCAATAAGTAACGAGAGTAAAGTAAAGTGAGAGTCAAACAGGTATTTAGGGCATGGCAACTTTTGTAACTGCATTTTATCAATTAGTGGGCTAAAAATAAGCACCAATCAGAGCCTATTTTTCGCAACCCCAAACTTTCTTATCAATGGTTTCTATGAAAACACACTTCATCACTTAAATGAGCCTAGATAGATAGATAGATAGATAGATAGATAGATAGATAGATAGATAGATAGATAGATAGATAGATAGATAGATCTAGCCTACATGAAAAAATTATACTATACAGAGAACAAACAGAATATGAGCAAACTGGTTTAAGTTTAAAACTTCTCAGATGGTTTTGTGGGGAAAAAAAAAAAAAAAAAAAACACGACTCACCTCTAAAAGCTGCGATGTAATACAACGTTGAAGTTGAAAAACCACGCACTGTTTGGTGATTTGTGTTTTGAGTAGGGTTTGATATGGTTAGATAAAAAAAAAAATCCCCTCGTAGTCATGATGCTCCCATTCACTCCACGAAACGAAAACAATCATGTACGGATATTTTGCTGCAGCATGACCGCCCAATAAAACACGATAGACGTTCATTTACTAATCATGATTCAGCATGTAAATCAAATTAGATGCTGGGTTGTAAACAAACCTTTTCCCTGGATTTCGCAGATCCCTCGTCGACATTCATCTTGTCAGGTGCTGTGAAATAATGCTCGGATGGACCATTTATAATGGATGTTCCACTCCAGTTGAACAACTTTGATAATGGCAGCCTGTTGTAAGGTGCAGCATATGATCTCTGCTCCAATGGGGAGGGGGGTGGAGGGTGGGGGGTCATTATAGCACATTCCTGCATGGTGCTGAGTCCGTGGGCAGTAGAAGAAAGACTGTCGACGCAAATGATGAATTATTATTGACAATTTGTTGCCTAAAACCCAATTAGGCTATGTGACACCTTAATGATCAGATATGCCTTTGGATTTATCCATAAATGTTTGTACTTCAAAGATGAATTTAAAGCAACATATAACTGCAAAAAAAAAAAATCCAAGTAGAAAATATAAGTCAAAATCGATTCATAACTCTAGAAAATGTTATAAAAATGAATGTATTTTTCTATTTGCCATATAACATTACATTGCACTGTTGCCAACATCAGTCCATAACCACTACACTGTCATGCACACATGGCCCAAGGCGTTGAACTGGCCAGTGGACAAAACATTTTAATGCTATTGGAGCCTCTGTGAGTTTGTTCACCAGCATTTGATCATTTGAGCATTACTTTGACAATCCACCCCAGTATTGTGTTATTATCTTGGTATTGTAGCAACAGATTTTGTTCTGTGAGCAGCAGACATGGGTGTGTAGTGAATAAGTGATCTTTCATTAGGCTACACATGTCCTGGAGCTGCTTCTACAGCAGATAAACCAAGCACTCACATGACAACAGTTGTTCTGGTTTCTGATCTTTGGGAACACTATCTGATTCACTGCTGTACGCTCTGAATTCAAATAAAGCCAGTTGGATGTAATATCAAATAAAAATGTTTGTAGGGTGTTGATTGTCATTTTTTTTTTAATTATTTGTTTATTACACTTGACAGATATGCAACTATTGATTATTTACATTGTGTGATAAAAGTGTTATCAGATACACTTGTATCACAGGACATTAAACTACCCATCAGGAAAAAAAAGGCTCCTCCTTTTCAATCTACATCTTTCTTGCATTGAGTATTGAGTTGATGCATTAATTCACTAGTATGATTAATGTGACGTAGCTGTTACAGAATATGTTGATATGGTGGTGTTCACTGAGGTGCATGAACTATGAACTCAATACTAGAATCGAAAGGGATCCATATCTCAGAGACCAGGACAAATAGACTCAGGAACAGTTTCTTCTCAGTCAGGACTAGACACACAGTAACACAATAATATCCTCAAGATTATTGTGCAATAGAGTTGTTGAGGATACAGATGAAGAGGTAGAGGAAGGTGATGACGAAAGTTTATATGGCTTGATGCTGTGAATTCAGACAAACACAGAAAAACACAAAGGAACAAAGGAAGTATTTATATATTACAGTACTATATGGAAACCCAACATTTACTACAAACTTTGGATGTTAATAAAAGCTGTCAGCACCTTAAGGTGTTGTCCCAAAATAAACAAGTTTACAAGGTGGTCAAAGCTGAATGTGTAATGTAATGTGTTTGCGTAATAGGCTGTAGCCTATTATGTTTTGTGACTAATTAGGACTCTGCATCCAACATCGAAACAATTCTCCAACATATGTTATAAACAAATTTATAATTTTATTTATATTTATTTTTGTCTGGGGGAGCTGTTACCTTTGCAATACATCGTTTCAACATAATACACTTTGACCGGCGATTTCACCGAACAAAATGTTTTTTATACCTATACGCTTTAATACAGTCTATGATAGCCATCATGATGATAGCCTACCTACACAGTCTATGGTGGCCATTTCAACCTGTCACCGCAGGGGGGCGCTTCATCCGCAGACTTCATCCGATTATCGGTGCAACCTTGAAACTCTTCCCCCCGGTAGTTTGCGAAGGAGCCGAGAGGCGATTGGTGGCCGGGTGCACAATGTCGTCCAGAAAGCCCCGGTCTGTGGCAAACCCCCTGGAGTCAGCGATCACCACACCCAGCGAGAAGATACTGAAAGAATGCCACAGTCTGTATGTGGACAACGAGAACGGTAAATCAATAATCAATAGGCGGCTATAACCATACACATAGAGTCAATGCTGCTGCAGTCGAGCTGGGACCACGGAGCAGGAGCAAACACATGTTGTCGTTATGTAACTTGGTGGTGCTCGGTGCGGCTGCTGCAGAAGTTTGTAGCGGCCCAGACAGTGAAATGCTGCTGGTTTAACATGAAAACAGGAGGTGGAGCAGCAGCAGCAGCAGCAGCTGTAGCTGTCGGTCAGTGTCAGTCAGTGTGACACTCATGACACCGGACACTGTGACTCTGCAGCCCCCCGAGCACACACACAGACTGGGTCTAACCGGGCGGACCCGTTTACACCCGTACCTAATGTTGAAGCAATGAAGCAGACACATGTTGTGTCATGTTGGTTTTCATGGTGCTGACTGTTTATCTACTCACTATCTACAACAGTCATCCTGTTGTACTGTGTGCATAGATGGTTCACAGACAAATGAGCCCCTGAGCACACAGGCATCCACGCCCCTCCCTCCAAAAGTACAGGAGAAAGACCCCTGACCCCCATTTTGTATCTCCTTAGAAGTTTGTGTTGCGTTTGTGGTTGTTTTCATCTCTGTGTTGCAATTAGCATGCTTTTGTGTTCACCTTTAGCCTATTTGCAGTCAGTCTGCAGCTTTCTGTTGTTTGATCGAGATCAGACTGAGGCTCCCTCATGACCCCTTTGGCCCCTGGATCTCTGCCTCAGCAGTGTACACCCATGATATTGATGCTGAGTCTTGCCTTGGTTATTACAATATATTGAGTAAATATATAATTGCAGTGTATAATTTTACCAAACAGTAGATTGAACTGAATTCCTATAACATGAACCCAGGGTGTTAATTCACTGTAAATTTAACTGCCTTCATTTCCTTGAACATTTTACCAAATTACAAGTTCTCTCCAGAGAAATTATAAATTATTTTTGAACATGAACGAACCTTTTAGGAACCATTTTGTGTTACATTGTGATGGTGCCATTTACCTGCTACATACCCCTGTTTACTGACTGTGCACGTGTGTTTTCAGGCCTGGTGAAGATTGCCAGCAGCCTCGGAGTCCGGCTCCTGCCTCCCAGGAAGAAAATCATTGTGATGATAATGGGAAACCACTCTGCTGGGAAGAGCTCCTTTATCAACTGGTAATACGCCTCGTTTTTAATGGGCTGTGCAGCATCACTCAGCTGCCTGGCCGTCACATGCTCTGCTCCGTGTGTGAAGGAGAGTTTAGTGACAGGAGGAGTGGTCATCTGATCTGGCTCACTTTTTTTTTTTAGGGTTTAACTCTTGATGCTGAATAGTTCCAAAGAGAACTCAAATTGTGCTCTGTTTGTTTACATTTTTGTACGGAATAATTTCATTTTAATGAAACAAATAATTTAAAAATGGTACAATTGTTGGGTGATATCTGAACATAGTATGATCATCACATATGACTTTAAGTTACTGATGTCGTATGTTTTAACAAAAACTTCTTTCAGCATCAAGCTATGAACACCCTCCCTAATTTTAATCTTTTTTACTTGTTTATTCATTGCACACTAATTGGTAGCGTGTCACATCACAGGGGCCTCATACAGTACAACATTGAAATACAGGAATTTCATTTTATTGCACAACCATATTGTTTTGCTTTAAAGGTTGAAACTGCATCTGTTACAGTTGAATGTTGCCCTCAGCTAGTTCATTAATGTGTTTTTGAACTTTATTCATAAGGAGCGCAGAGGTCAATCGAAGAATGTTTTAGATTTGTGGGAGAGCTGCCCTGGGGTCTGTAGATGTTTTTATCATGAAGCTGTGCAGATACTGTGAGTGTAAACAGAAATGCAAATCAGTTAATGTGAGCAGAGCTGTTGTGACCATTTTCATTATACATTTTTTATATTACAGTGTTTGCAGTGGGTTGGAGACGTTTTCATTGTCAGGACTCACATCTGTAAAATGTGTAGGCTATACTGAATGAGAAAACTCTCATCTTATGCAAATGTTACAGATGTTAACCCTAACAGTTCTCATATGTATCATTAATACAGAGAATTGTTGGATTTGAGAAGATGACTGTATATAGTTTTGTTTTGTACAGCTGTCTGTGAATTTTAAATGGTTTTTGACAGTGAGGTCATTTGTTGCTTTGCCTCCTGAGGTTTTAATTCAGGAAGACACCAGTGATCACAGACTCACAAACTGGAGTGTGATTAAATGGCTAAACAATTAATTGATTATTTGATTGACAGAAAATTAATGAACTGATTAGCAGAGGTGGGGGTAAGTCACACATCTCAAATTACTGTGGTGTCTGTTTATTTGTTGGCAAACAGCACTAAACTGATTTGCAGCAACCTTGTTGCAGGGATGGATCATAGAGAACAACCTTTATTCTGATGCAGTTCATGGGGCAAAACAGGGATGTAGGACTGTTGGGCCTTGGTGGAGGTATGATCTCTACTGAGGGCTGTTCTTCTTTTTTATCACAATGACAATATCGTACGTCTCTATCAGGAACATTTTTGTGCTGCTCTGTTTCCTGTTGTCATCCAAATTTGAATAATTTTGGACTCAATCCCTCCACATGACAGCTGGCTTTAATGTGGGCATTGCACAAGGATCTCTCCATCCTAAAAATAAAATGTAACTTATCTAAAGAAATTTCTTGAAAAATATTTAATAAAAATTCAGTGTTAATCAAGCAAATCTCAAATCCCCCCCCCCCCCCCACCTGTAATGAAGTGTATTTTTCAATATTTTCTTACATTTAAAACGAAACTATTAATTTGCTGTAAAATGTAACCGTTAAACCTGAAATGGAGATTATAGCTACAGATCAGCTTATAGAGGTGATACTGAAGCACTGATGCATTTGATGCCTGCTGCTGTCATTGTAGGTACGTTGAAGAGCACATACAGACAACAGGCGTCGCCATTGAAACGCAGGGGTTCACCTTCATCACGAGTGGTCGCAAGAGAGAATCACTGACGGTAAGAACAGCATGAAAACATCCCCAGCTCTGCCACATGAGAATCTGCTGTGTTTGAGATCTGATGTAAAGAAGCAGCAGAAACCTGGATGGCTGCCTCCTCCAGCCAGCCCTGAGTCACATGCTCCACTCCTCTGCTTTCAAACAAATCCTATCGGTGTGTGTAAACTGATAGTATTTCATATTCAGATTGCACCTCTCAGGTTTGTGCATGAGCGATGTTTTGAATTTTTCACTTCAGTAATGGGAAGTGAAGCTGCAGCCAGTCATAAAGGTCGATGAAGCGATGCGTTCAAAGTCAGTGTGTATGGAAGGCACTCCCTCAGTCAGAGGCGATTTCTTATTCTGTATGCTGCTCCAGTGAAGGGCTTTGTTGTATAGACACACACACAGAGGCATCTTTGCAGCATCTAAACAGGCTCGGGAGACACCTGCCTCTCTGTTGTCTCTCCTCCGTTCCCTTTTGCCTGCGGTGTGGTACAGGTGATGATGAAGGGGAATAATATATTTGCAGTGCAGGACTGCAGAGTGGCAGGATTATCTCACATGTACAGGAAGAGCTTAAAGCGGGCAGACTGAGCTGCAGCACCAAACTGTGAGTGTGAAGTACTGAGAAGAGAGAGGACTCTGTGTTAGAGGACTCGGAGCTCAGCTCAGGGGAAAAGCTGCTGATTAATATTTGTCTCATCTGGTTCGTTCTCACGTTGACTCTTTTCCTTCCTCTCAGGGGAATGCAACGCTACATCTCTACCCGCACTTTAGACCGCTCCTGGAGTTCAAAGGTAAGACTTTATGGTACTGTTTAAACTCATAATGGCTCACTAAAAAGTGCACCGCTTAACACTATTTGCTGTGGGTGTACTTAGTATGCAGTGTTTCTGCTGCTAAGACAAAAGCCTGGCCTCCCTACTCTCTGCTTATCCTGTATCTGATCTGGCGTGTGCATGCAGATTTTGCACAGCTCCTAATGTGATCACACAACACATCACACAACAAGAGACATTTTCCAAAGCTCTCGCACAATAGGACTGTGTGGTGCATGTTTTATGTATTCCTCGTGAGGATAATCACTAAATCTAGTGGCACCGCATCTTCCTCCCTTTGATATTGAAACTCCTTTTATTACAATGATAAAAATCAGCTCTGGAGTCTGAGTGCACAACACGGTCTCATTAACGCGTCTACAGGCTCGAGCGAATGCGAGCACCTCCGTGGTGTTTTTTTGCGCCAAAGAAACGCACAAGATATATTTCATAGATATTTTCCTTCTGTTGGCATCATGATGAGAAACATCAAAGGGCGCAAAGAGAGGTAGAAGTGTTACGGAGCAGCGGGGAGGTGCAGCATCCGTCCAGCAGCACTACAGGAATAGTGAGCAGGAGATGAATGCGATCACGGGCTGCAGACGGAGATCGGTTCCTTTGAGGTTTGAGATAGTGCTCTCCTGTGTGGCCCATGAAAATTCCCCTCCGGAGGACGCACACATAAGCTACATACAACGTTAAGTTTTCCTAGTTTAGATATAAACTCAATCTAAATCTCTATTTCTTCTATAATATGAAGAAACATCTTTGGCTGTTGAATACTGTGTGTTGCTCATGAGCTGTAACCATGAGTTATTTATGTGTTTGTCGTCATCACAGGTCAGGCTTGTCTTTTGTGATTTGAGGTCGAGTTTAGATGCTTCACCTTGATGACTCAACACTGAGTCACAGCCTCGACGTATCAAGCTTTTTTTTTTTTTGTCTTAAATCGGACCAGGCTCCAGTCTTGCCTCTCATGTTTGTGCCATTTTGTCTCAGGAGGGGGAAGAAAGAGGTCTATTTAGTGGCACATTGTTTAGAGAGAATTGGAGAAATCAGCTCTCTGTGCGTCGGCACTGGTCCGGAGCCTGTGGATGTTGAGGTGGTCGTGCAGAAAGTCAGGGTGTGCCTGCTGTCTGAGTGGCAGCATCAGTGTGGAGGGAGGGAGGGAGGGAGGGAGGCAGGGAGGGCGTGTGTGTGTGTGTGTGTATGTGTGTGGTGTTAATGTATGTGTGTGGTGTGGTTTGACAGTCAGTGTGTAAGAGAGCGAGGGTTCACTGGGTGCGGACCGGAGCGCTCACGGTATGGCGTGTGAGTCACACGCCCCATCGACAGCAGTGCAGTGGAGTCAGGAGGAGCTGCTGAGAAATGTCACAGCCATTAGAGACGGCACAGCCCAGACTCCAGCAGCAACAGCTCCACTCCGCAGGCCTGAGCCTCGCCACACCAACGATCTGCTGCTGAAATTACAAGCAGGCTTTTTTTTTTTTTTAATTTGAACTCCATCGCCGCCTCTGGAAATACACTGTATCAGGCATTTGTTTACCTGTCACAGCGACTGAGGATGACTCATCAGAAAAGCAACATATATCCTTATGTGGGAGCAGCTGCTCATCACACAGTTTGGTCTCCTTTGGAAATATGCATGGAGATACTTTGTAATATTGTTTAAAACTAGCACACAGGATATTTAACTGTCTTTCTGTCTTTATCTTGTCAACCTGTTGTGAAGAGTCTCCGTTGTTACTGCGTGCAGAGATTGTCAATTGTGTTCTTTAGCCATTTTCGTCTGGTTTGACCTGTTTAGTCCAACAAGTTCTTTTTAAGTCTTGGTCGATGCGGCATTATTACAGCCTTTGCCCTTTCCCTTGTGCACAGGATCTCCAGTGTAGCCTTCTCACTTACAGTCACTTGAGGAACTTAGCACCCATCAGCGAGTATCACTCCTGTTTCCTTTTCACCTTTCAGTAGACTTGGAGGACTTAGATAGATCCATATCAAAGCTGTTTCATTCATTCATTTATTCTCAAAATAACTTGCAGAGCACCTACTTTAAGTGGTTTATTATGTAAAAATGCATGCATGTGTATGTTTTGAAGAATTGTGACTTAGTAAAATATAGAGCAGCAGCTTTCTAGAGGTGTAACGTGAATCTGCTTGATCGTATCTGCATATATGTATGATGTTTTTTTCTGTGAAAGTCTTGGCTTCCTTTTGCGTAACATCGATGTCTCGGAATTGACAATAGGCGATAGACTTTTAAGATGCGTGATCGGTGGCAGATGTATTGATACTGTGTCCGTGCTGATGTAAGAGAAACAAATGGGAATGCTAATAAGGGAATCCTTGTGCTGCAGCAAGCAGCACAAGGATGTGATTTGTGCTGGCTGTTAACACCTGCCTCTTCCTATGAAACAGCCTCAGTGTCATCCTAGGCCTGTGTGTGCGTGTGTGTGCGTGTGTGTGTGTGTGTGTGTGTGTGTGTGTGTGTGTAAAGGGAGGATGGGGTTGTGGGTGGGGCTTATTTGGTCTAGAGTGGGGGGTTGCGTCTCAAAAGTGATCTATATGCTGGAGTATCATAACCTCTCAGTGCGTTGCCTCACAGTCGTTCTTCACTGGCTAGCTTTATGTCCCACGCCCCGTGCTAAAGCTGCCAGTTGAAGAGCTGTTGTGTGTAACCATGACAACAGATCTCTTCTTCACAGAGGGGACGGCGACAAAACTGAGATGTAACAAATATTTTTCACGTGATTTATAATTGGAAGTTGAACCTGTGAGGCTTCGGTCACATATAACATACATGTTTTTTTTTTAAATTAGGAACAAGTTTGCAGTGTGATACACGGTAGATGGTTCCTACAAAGCTGAAAAAACAAAAATGTCCTTGATATTTAAAGCCACCGCAGGGTTCCCACGCGTCCTGGAAAATCTGGAAAACCTGGAAAATGATTCACCAATTTTCCAGTCATGGAAAACACATGGAAAATGAGAAAAAAAGTCAAATGTCCTGGAAAATGATTTATCACAGCTACCAGAGCTCTATTTGACACTTCTAAGGATTTTGTTTCCAAAAAAAAAAATGTTTGTGCTGTTTTATGATAAATTTGTCATCATTTCTAAGCATTTAAGAGATTATTTAATAAGTTATAGCCATAGACTGCACATTCTTAAACCAGATTTCTGGGAGAGAGAATGAGAGAGAGGAATAAACATAGAAACAAACTGATTAAATTTACAAAATAAGGTACCATTGTCGAAAAGAACACTTCTCCAAAGCATGAATGGGACAGGGGATGAATCAGTGTAAAAACGAATGTCCGTCAGACTGTAGCAGCTGAAAATGTCCTGGAAAACGATTTCAAGAAAAGAGTGGGAACCCTGCACCGGCTCCCTCAGGTCTCCAAGTATTGACTGTACTGCAGCTTCCAGTAGCACGTAATAAAGTCATCAGAGGTGACGGCTCCTAACAGCGAGGAAACTCTCTCTCCGGAGCGTCTTTGTTGAGGTGAATTTCTCCGGGAGGTTCCTGTGTACACACGGCTTCTGTACGTTTCAGGTGTCATGGACTACCTGTCTGCCGAGATCTCCACCTCCAAGCAGAAGAAGTTCAGCCTGGTGACGTTTGTGGACACTCCGGGTTTGGTGGACGGGGACATGATCTACCCCTTCAACGTCAACAGCGCCATCACCTGGTTGGGTATGTCTTTGTCTCCCTCTAGATCTGATTGGACAGCAGCTCTTTGTGTGTTGACTGATGGATGTTGTTGTTATATTTTCTTTCCCCCCCCCCGTGCAGGAGAACAGGCCGACTTGATATTTGTGTTCTTCGACCCGATGGGCCAAGCGTTGTGCAAACGCACGCTCAACATCGTGGAGAAGCTGAGTGAGAAATGCGGAGACAAACTGATGTTCTACCTCAGCAAAGCAGATGAAGCTGGGAAGGAAACAGACAGACAAGTAAGTTCACTTGATTCATACATTTTTTTTTTTTTACATTTTCAGATTAATCTGATCACAAGAGAGTCGATTCAAACCTGTGGATCTAACTTTTTTTCTGGCAGAGGGTGATGATGCAGATAGTTCAGGAACTGTGTCGCCGTCCAGGTCTCAACAAATGTGGTTTTGAGATGCCAACAATTTACATCCCCAACCCACAGAAGGTAAAGTACCTGTATGTCCCTGTGCTGGTTATTTCACAGCATCTATGTAGTATATTGAAGTAATTCCACTCAAAAATACCATGTTTTTAGTTTCTATGGCCGGTGTCAAACATAATACTCAAACATGGTAAATTTTGCAATATTTTCCCACCTTGCAGAACCGTCGTAGATCTGTTCTCCTCAGATCTCAGGGCTGAATTTAAAGCTCTCTGCCATCCTTGGGCCTGAGCAGCCATTGATTATCCTTGAATGTTAATTTTCCTCCCCATGTTTCCCGGTGACACTCGATGGCTGGGAACAGGATGATTCATTTGGCAATATGATGACTGAGAGAGTTATCCACTCTCAGAGGGGGCAGGGGTTGTAAACCATGGCCTCAGCTCAGACACCTTTTGACAAAGGCACCCTCAGTCCTGAGTTATTGCTGCAGCATCTTGTGATCTACAGCTGCAAAGCTCTACTCGGCGCAGTAGATTTGTGCAAACCCCCCCCCCATTTTTGCTGAGCAAATGGATCTTCTAAGCACTAACCGGCTGTTGGTCAAATCACCCTCAGGAAGTTTCCAGAGCTGTTTTGAGATGCATGACGTGTTTGGACGTTGTTTCAATCCAGAACTGATGCACTCATGAGACTTTGTCCTGTTTAGCCGAGCCGGTGCGTGAACCAGATCGATGGGGTTTGCCAGACCATAGAGAAGACCATCAACCAGGCCGTTCAGAAGACTTTGAATCAGCTGGAGAAAGACTGTGACCTCATTTGTTCCACCATCAGCAGCAAACTAGAGCAGGACAGGTTTGACTGCAGCTAATTTACCCTCACATATCATGTGTGAATAAAGCATGCCATACAGTAGATATTATATATGGTGCAGTTCATATTAAAAACAGATTTCCTCTGTGTGCACATGCAGGGCTGATGTGTCTTACAAAAAAACGGCACGTCTTCACTCCTTCTTGTGTGGGGCTCTGGGCGTTTTGCTTCCCACCCTCTTCATCTTGAGCTTCGTTGTGAACACTTTCTCCAAAGAGCAGCTGGTTGAGCTGTTGGGTGAAGGCGCCACTCTGACCCTCACGGCCTTCTCAGTAAGTCTCACTGAAGGTTTTGAAGAGATCGTCAGCTGACAGGACAAATAACATTAGAACATGATGATATTAATGTGTCCAGTATTTTTCACTGACTTGTGTTCTTGCTTGTCTTCTTCAATGTGCGTCTCACAGGGAGTAGTAATGTATTTATGGGAGTGGATACCAGAGGACGGACAAGTAGTGTTTGTGATGGTTTTTGGGGCTTTTTGCTACCTCCTCCTTTTCCTAGCAAAGTATTTTGCGGGGTAAGTCTTCAAGTATATGACACGCACATGTAGAGCTCAAAAATTCATCAACTAATCAATTCCATTCCTATCAATCTTTTCCCAAAATGAGGAAAAAGTGCCACAATTATTAATATAGAAGTATATTATAGAATTAAACAGAATGTCTTTAGGTTTTTGACTGTTGAAGAACACATTTAATTGTGCCATATTAGGGGTTAAAGTCATCCCAATGGACACATTTTTCATGCCTATGCAAATGCAGCTAAAATGTGCAGTCACATGCATATACACACACATACACACATGTGCACACACAGAGAAAGTGATTATTGAAATTCTGCTCTTCATTCTCAGCCAAGGGAAAAAGACTCTGACGAAGAAGGAGAAGAGGATGATGGCCGAGTGCAGCGATTATATCCAGGATGTTGTCAAAACCAAGAAGGTTAGATGTTATTATTTTGATTTCATGTGGATATTACAAACATATCTAAACATAATCCAGAAAGTGCCCATTGTGGTGAAACACTCGGCTCTACTGAGCTATTTAGTATCTTTCAATTTATTTTCTATTCAACTCTTCTTAGTAGTTAACACCACAGCTTTTTAATACATCAGTGTTATGTTTTGCAGTGTGAATCTCACACAGTTCATTTTGCTCCACAGGGTAAACTGTATGAATGGTACCTCCAGCAGTGTGCAGCAGAATATGACCTCTGACCCCAGGGTGAGCTGGAGACAGGTTGCACACGTTCGTCGACGTGTTTGTACGCGGTTCATCGAAGCGTCGTTTGGTGTTTTCAGTGGAATCAGTGGGACTTTCCAGAGAACAGATGATCGTCCTCCAAATAATCGGTTTGACACGTGTAACCTCTGATGCCGCTGACATGATCATCTCAAGAGCTGATAATAATTACAAAGTGCCTTTTCTGCCCTTTTTAGGATAAACTGTGATTGTAGTTGTTTGATCAAAACAGATTTCATAATGTGATCAGATTTTTAATTTTTTTTGTGGAGCTTCAGTGATGCTAGAAGGAAGTGAAGTGTTTACAAATGGACTTTTTCTCAATGTCTTCATGAGTAACTTACAGCTGCTTTTCACCACCAGGCATGTCTCTGTGATGTCCACCTCCAAGTCTGTCCTTATTGTTCTCATGTTGTCCTCAAATCTCACAGCACCGTCCACAAGTCTGTCCCCTGTCCTCTGTCTCGATAACTACAGTAATACTCGGGCATTACAGTCAGTCATTTGAAGAAATATTTTTCCACAATCAGACTAATGACTACAAGCTTTCTACTGCCTACAAAGAGTCAGTGTTGTTGTGTGTGTGTGCGTGTGTGTAATGTGAGTGTCAGACAGATGATATAAGTACTACAGCGGTACAGTGAAGCTGGTGAGCCATGAAGTCTGTCACTACACTGATGTGTGTCTCCTAGTTGTGTTAATGAACCCTGGACCCTCGTGTTGTCTCTGAACTTGTCTAATGACAACAAACACCATTTAATGCCTTCACTCCAGTGTTTGTAGATATATTTATTGGGTGTTTTTAAGGTGCTTTTTTTTTTCCAAAACACCAGATCTCTGTGTCAGGGCAGACTGATTCTTACCTCTGTCAGTGGGTCGGGTACCAGCACTGCCGTGCCTCATCTGCACCAACTACGTCGGTGTCATTTCAATACTCAGTGTTTTCATTCTCACTCAGTCATGGTGGATCACTGGCTCTCAGCTTTTGGGAAAACAAAGAGCACTTGGATCAGTAAACTGTGTCAACAGAGACCATGAATGTAGGTTTTAGTATCAGTAGAGGAAAAGTTGCGTCCCTACTTTTTACTTTTTACCCCTCAAAATTTAGGAAAACCTCCACAGGGTGCATACAATATTCTTGTAAACACTGTCCGATTGTTTGGGTTAGATGCCTCCTATGTTTCTTCCTCGTTAGAGAAAATCTGTTTAATGATATATTTCATTTATAAATGGGTGAAATGTGTGTGTGAATTATCTATTGTGTATATGTTTTCCAAAAATGATTTTGAATGTTTGAAAACCAGAACTCAGAATTCAGTTTTACTTAACCAGACTTAAAGTTTACTCCAAGGAAATGCAAACTATGCTCTGTCACTTCTGTGAAAATGATTAAATATTTTCTACTTCATTCTACACGTGTGACCGCTTTCCATTTTCCTGCTCAATTAAGTCAAATATGCACACACAAACACCAGATGAAGTAACATGGACATGAAATGATGTTAAAAAGCAGCGAGTGGTTGTTGTTGGAAGACTTTTATTTCAAAGCTTTAGTTATAAAAATGCCATTCCAGGCGTCTGTAGGAAGAACGATGCTTTTTTAAAACACTGTGTCAGGGCTCAAGTACTTGGTGATCATCAGCACACCAGGATGTAATCAAGCAGCTGCTTCATATCCCAAAACACATTACAAGCATTTCTGAATGAAAATGAAAGAACCAGTGAAACTACAATAAATGGGAAAATATATATTAAAGCAACAAATTCACAAAATCACTTCTGCTTGCAAAAGGACCAGTAATCCCAGTAAGCCCAGGCCTCAAACCTCAGTTCCCTGAGTTAGTAACAAGTTATGCTGCTGTGAATGTGACAGCGAAATCGAATCAAAAAGCTACTATTGGATTTATATCTGGTGTTACATCATCTGTTTCTTAGAAAATACATGAATCTATTGTGCAAGCACTAGAGTATAATCAAAGTAAAGTTAGAATTTAATTTGTGCAATCTATTAGCAAGGCCGCCTATAAGAGGAGGTATGTAATCCTAAACGTAATTCGTCATAAATTAAAGCTGCAAATGTGTGTGTGTCTGTGTGTACGTTTGTGTGTTAGTGAGTCTGTTAAAGCTGCATTCAGGGTTTTGCTGAGGTGATTATGCAGTTTGTCTTGTTGCAGATTTAAGATTTGTTTGCTGATGCATTGAAATATGTCTGTTTTTTGTTTTTTTTAAACACCTGTTATATTTAAGTTATACCATGCAGATCTAAGGTCTGGATGCAAGCATACACCAAATCTGTTATTTAAAACTTAGAAAAAAATTCAGTTCAAATTGTATGTTCTTATTTTGTTACAGTGCATTCAGGATTATAGTTATATACAATGTTATTTGTACAAAAAAATGTCAATGCCCGTCCCTGGCTTCATATAAACAAAGTGTACAGGTAGATACATCTTGCTGCAGCACAGAGGCTGAAACCAGTATTGCTTTGTTGTGAAATATGACACAACATGATCATAAAAGACCTGCCAACACAGTGATTCAGGGTTTTCAGACCGTGTATGGCTCAGTTTGTCACGTTTAAGTGTCTCTCAGGAACAAAAGCAAGTATCAGTGTCGTCCTCAGGGAAGTGTGTCTCAGACAGACACAGTCCTGTTCCCAGCGTGTCTGTCTGTGTGTGTGAGTGAGAGGGAGTGTGTGTCCAGACCAGGATAGCTGCTCAGTGTCTCAGCACCATAAGTGTCCATGTTTAGGTGTCCAGTGGACTTATTGAGAGCCTTTGTCAATCAACCAAGAAATGTCTCCAGTCCTGCAACACAAAAGAACAAACCTGAGACACGTACACAAACACGTTATCAAGTGGATTAGTGACAACTCCACACTCGTAGTAGGTGGTCAAGTATGAGTGAAAAGAAAAAAGAGGAGAAGCTCAGGTTTGTCCGTACTTGCCAAGTCGTGCTAACATCCTTCAATTTTTTTTGGTTTGCATTGTTAGAAATGAAAGACACGGAAGACATGAACAACAGACAGACATGTATCCAACAACAACATTACAATGTCCAACACTTAACACTTAACATTACAGGTCCAGTGATTCTATACTTATATAATAATATAATAAAAGTCAAGAAACTGATACGTAAACTCTTTAAAGGTTTCTTAGGACTTTTTATATAATTAGTTATTATTTTTAATTTTTAAAAGCTTTAACACTTATTATTATTATATTATAAATAGTTTCTAACACACCATCACTGATTGTAATGAGGGTGTGAGCAGATGTAAGGACATTTTTAATGCATCTGTCAACAGCTGCAATTCATAACTGGCTTTTGTATAAACAGATATTGAATGACAATTTAATATGTAACACAAATATGTTAATATTCTATAAGGGCATGGAATTTGAACTATACAGTGTTATTTATTAATGTTGTTTAGTTTTACACAAATTATTATTGGGGGTTTTACTGTTATTATAACTTCCTTTTTTCTAGGAAATGTTTAGTGAAATTGTCATCACCTCTGAGTTAGACTGTAACCATATTAGTTAAGCCTGTAAATAACAACTGCTGTTATTGCTTTACAGGAATCTTAAGTGTCTGGACTGTGTAATACTTTCCATGTGATTAAAGTCACAAGCTCCGCAGCTCGTCGTATTTTCTGTCAGAGTGATAACATTTGTCATGTTTTTCTTCACAGTAAAAACCTGAGAAACCTAAAGAACATAACGGCTATTGTAACTGTGACCAGATTTAGGTCTTGGAAGCAGACTTACTCCACATCTCGTTTCTTAATCGTCTTTCCGGATCCTAAGACCTCTGCCACTCGGGATACAATGGGATCATAGTTCATGCTGGCGACAGCTACCACCTCCTCACTCCTATAGTCCCAGCGGAGGAAGAAACAATGAGAACTTATCACTGAACTACATGAACACCAACAGTAAAATATTACAAGTAGTTCACATAAACAGTTAGAACAACATTTTAAGAAAAAAATACAGCTTTATATTACAGTAAGTATACTAACATATTGTGGAAAAATTAACCAAGAGTCAACAGTAAATAAACTTTACCTGGTATAAAACGCTACAAATCTCAGCTCATCCAGATCCCCTTGTATAATGACATCATCAAATCCATCACCATAACCTTCACAAATGGAAAGAAAGAATAATACAATTGGGTTTATATTTCCAGTTGTGCAACTAGATGGCAGTGTAGTAGCAACACATCTGTCTCCCACACTCTTGCAGCGTGTCCACTTCAAGACACTGGTGAAAAGCTCCGGTGAAAGCAAACACTTACCTGCATAGCGTATGGTCTTCCCAAACATGGCCGACCAGAAGTAAGGCACAGTTTTGATGTCGGCGGCCCGGCCCATCATGCTGAGAGCTGCCACTCTTCCTGTCAGTGAGGTTGTGGACATGTTTGTCTTTAAGCATGTGCAGCACGTCATCACTACAGTGACGTATATAACAGCCTTCAGTGTGCAGGTGTCGTAACACACTCACCGTGTACATGAGCCATTTGCCAGTGAGGGATGTTCACCTTCTTGTTGTTGCGAGGTGGGAAAGGAAACACCACCACGTCTCCTCCAGCAAAGACCCCGTCAACATTTGTCTGCATCATCTGGGACGAAGTTTAGCGGAGTTTAGATCAAGGAAGGATCAACCCATCAACCCATCAATCAGTCAATCATGTCAATTACATCCGGTTTGCCTGTCCACCTGCTGGCTTAAATCAACATCCCTTGCTTTTTCTTTTAGTTTTTATTTGAACTTGTATAAGTATTATAAGTATTTTAAACTATTTATTGCACTCTCCACACTTTCTTTCTTTCTCTTTTCTTGGATATGTCTGCCTCCGTTACTGTTATAGTGTATGTATTGTGTATGTATGTATTGCATGCACAAAGCAGCTGTTACGACGCCACTTGCCCAAGACAAATTTCCCTTGTGGGACAAATAAAGTTAATTTGATTTGATTTGATTTGATTTGGAACAAGTTTGTGGATTTGGGATCATTTAGCAGCTTTTTGTTAAACAGAACACTTAGAGTACCTTGTTGACAGTGATGAAGCCCTTGGAGTCCATGTGCAGGCCGCTCTGTTTCAGGAAGCCGGTTGCAGGAACGCTTCCTGCACAACAGGAGACACGTGAAGGAGGTGAAACACGGAGCCACACATAGAAATAGGTGTTTCATCGTCTGCTGTGATCGTATGATTGTCGCTGCACATGTTTGACGTCACCTGCTCCGATGACGCACACGTCTGCCCTCAGGACTTTTCCGCTCTTCAGTACCACCTCTTTCAGCTGCGCGACAGGAAAAACAAAACTCTGTGAGCTCATGAACACAAAATGCAGACGTTTACTGTTTAAAGTTTTTGACAGGTGGGACTGTTCGTCATTTTCGATTCTGTGAAGTATTCTCTGTTCAGAACCTACATAACACCTTTATACACTGCCCAATTGTGGTCCAATTATAAGCAAAAGAGCATGCAGAGGCTCAAGGTAGCATACAACGATGCAATGAGGTTACTGCTTTGTGTCCCTAGGTGGCATAGTGCCAGTCATTTGTTTGTGTCTAATAGAGTGCCAACTTGTGAGGCATTCTTAAGACAGCTGATGATTAGTTTTATGTGTCGCCTAGACAAATCAGAGAACCACATAATTGAAGCCCTAGTCAGCCCATTGAAAAGCTGCTACCGATTCACTTCTAGGCTAAGGTGGCATTGGTGCAATAGCCTGTATATTTTATAAAATGCACACTTTTCTTGTATTTTTGTATTTTCCTTAGTTTTTTACTATTTATATTGTATGATGTGAGATATGGACCTGTGTCTGAAATAAAGCTTATATATTTACATAAGAGAGATCAGTCTTTGTATTTGAGTCCTTGCTTTTTTAATATGGAAAATGAATCACAATGCCCAAAATTTCAATCATGTTACTATTCGGTGTTGTCTTTATTCAAAGGCCCAATAAAATGGTGTCATCTTTGAGGCATTTGAATCAAAACCTGATCAAACTAGATCACACAGTCCTGATAAAGCAGACTGTGTGACTCTTATTAATACTAAAATTTGGGATGTTTCTTCTCAATATCCAACCTCAGTTGCACGTTAAGTCATTAAGATAAGGAACACTGTCAAACCAAACTCTCAAGGAATTTAAAGTCTGCACACATTTCAAATAGCACATTTCCTGTTTCAATCGTCTTCATCGTATACTGTATCAAACAGGAGAGAATAGAGCCTCTGAGCATCATGTCATGCTGTTTCTCTCACTTTCTGAATACCTGTCCATGATGGCCAATCATCTCCGACACCTCGTTCAACATGTAGAACTTCACCCTGTTCACCTCAAACAGCTGCAAAGACAAAACACAACACGGTCACAGCAAACACACGAGAAGGTAAAGAGCAGGGATTCAAGGCTGAATTTCCATACATGTAGAATAGATGATCAATCACTGCTAATGAGAAGATTGTCACCCTCCTCTGTGGCAGCTGCAGTATTGACCAGAAGTACACTATTTGCATTTTAACTAGTTTGTTATTTCCTCCTCTCAGTAAGGGTGCTGATGACAGTATTGTGAAGATTTCCCTGGGGTGTGAACCTACCTTCATTATGGCTTTCCCTACTTTCTCCCCAAGAGCTTTTTTGAAGGGGACTGTCTCAATCCCGATGATGGAGACCGAGTGGGCCTTATCCGTTAGAGCTGCAGCCACCTCCATACCTGCAAACACAGGAACACATAAAAGGCTAAATGTAAAAAATAAAAAAATAAAAACATATGGAGAAGTAACGCAAATGCAAATTATCCCACAGTAAAATGATAAGCAAAAACCAAACATTATACACATATATAATTACACAAGAAACATGTCCTGTTTCTTAAAAACACTGTAAATGTACCTTGTCTCAATTTTAATTTCACTCAGTCTCTTTCTATTATGAATACTAGATATTAGATCATTGCCACTGGCTATAGTAAGGATTCAGCAGAGATTAAAAAGTGTATTACAGATCTTCACATTCAGAGAAATTACTTTTAACTCCAAAATAGGCTCCTCAGATCATTATTAAGTGTAATTCTTTAGGGTTTGAAAGACCCGGATTTCCAACCTAATGAAGAGTTATTATTATTAAAGATTTTACACACAACGTGATGGGAAAACAGAATACCGTCTTTCAAGTTTTTGAAACTCCAGGAGAGTTTGAGAAACATGTAGAATCACTGCCGAGCCATGATGAAACTTCACTCACTCTCTCTGTTTTTTTTCCTTTGACACCGTCTTAATCTGGACAAATGTGTTTATAAATGTTTCTCTGTCTCACCAACAAACGATGTTCCCACAATCACAGCATTCTTGTTGTTGGCCAGCCTCGCTATGCTGTTAGCATCCTCGGGCGTCCTGAGGTGAAATACGTTCCTGACGTCTTTGCCTTTGTAAGTCATTGGTTTGGGTCTTTCAGGCGGGAAAAGGAAACAGTCAGGTTATAACAGGTGTAAGTTATAATCTCTGCTGCTTGATTATTGTGCAAAGTGCAACGTTTGTCCTTACTTGCTTCCTGTAGCAATGAAGAGTTTCCTGTACTCCATCCTCAGGCCGTCTTCAAAGGTCACTGATCGTGTTTTCACATCTATTGCCACAGCCTAAGAATAAACACGACAGAGAGACGGTCGGGTCATGCAAGTCGGAGTTTTGCTCAAATTTCAGTATTCAGTATAAGAAGCCGTATAAATTAATCATTTATTGATCTGATGAAAGAGCTGACCATTTACCATTACCAATCGTTACATCATTAACCATGATGAATCAGTCATTACCACCTCTCACCTCTTTCTCTGTGAGCAGTTCAATGTCGTGGTCTTGCAGGAAGTCGATGGAGCGCAGTCTCAGCTGCTCGGCTGTGCTCTCTAGTGACTAAGGGTTGGCATGTTAGTGCTGAGTACATCAGTTAAAAAATAATATAAAAACCCTGAATCCAAAAACAATCTGTGCTTTCCTTTTTAATTTACTGCTGTTGCCAAGGCCGAGCATGAATTTTCCCTCTCAATTTTTAAGCTAATGTGGGCGGGGAGTCCTTGAAGTGCTCAAAAAACAAACAAACAAAGAAAATGATTTAAACATCAATATTTCCATGAACTCCATTTGCTGAGGAAGATCATCTGATAGGATCAAAAGCTCCAGGGGAGTCACTGAGTGGACCTTGAGGGTGAGATTGTTTTTGTCTGTTGTTTCCTGCTTTATCTGTAGGAATCTGATTTTATGATTAAAGGCTTTAGATCCAAAATGAGTCCACGATCAAACCAAGTGATACTGAACTGTCCTGACATGTAGATAAGGGAGGCAGTCAGCTAACAGTAATCTATCTAATCTTTGATTATGATGTCAAATAAATCCACTGCTGTATTTTTTAAAGCTTTTTTAGGCAGCAATAATATTCTGTCTCATCTACTGTCAATTTACTTGAGCACAAGCTTCTTCAAAGCTTTGCTGCTGCAGCTGTTTCCCAAAGAGCTCCTGCTTCAGCACCTCTGCAGTCTGTTACGTAACTCTCTTGGCAACAACTCTGTCTCAGTTTTTAAGTGATCGGGGTCTGTGTACAAACCTTACTCAGTTTAGGCCTGTCATACGGCGGATGTCTGTCCATGGTGCACATGACGATGCGATCGGTGAAGCCCTCCTGCCTCAGAGTCTCTGCACACACCAGACCTGCCGGACCTGCAAACAACATTCACCAGTTTACCACCACAAAGAGGTACAAGGCTGAGATTAAGACACGGAAAACAAACAGACAAAAACACACTGACCTGAGCCAATGATGAGAACATGGCTGAAGCCAGTGCTGGAGTTAATGACTGCTGAACATCGAGCCATGGGCTTTGACCTTTTCTGTGACTGAAGAGCCTGGAAATGTTTGAAGAAGATCTCAGATCAGCCCTGGTGGTCCCTTTATATCCCTTTCACAAATTCTCCACATTCTTTTTTTCTTGTTACCTGCTTGTTTGCACGAATGATCACCTTGTCCTTTTCAACTCTGACCTGGAGCAAACAGACATGAGCCATGTGTACACGTTTTGATGGTTCTTAGAGACAATGATTAGGCAGGGGATGTGTTAAAGAGGAACTATGCAGGATTTGTAGCTTAACTATGCTACATTTTTACCTTAATTAAACAGCTTTGGAGTAATTGTGATGGTTTAATAAATGGCTTAACTTGTTACGAGGCAGAATGGAGGCTCTCTGCCTTCCATGTGCATGTCAATGCAACACAAACGCGCCCCGTAACCCGTAATCTCTTGTTTATGACAGATTAAACTACACAGATATACACGTTGTAACATCGTATATAATATATATTGTTATACTGCTCTATTGATTGATTTGTCACCGGCTTCATTGTAAACAAATGCACATGGCCAGAATGAGGGTTAGCAAAACAACGGAAAAGCGACCAGACTTGCATAGTTCCTCTTTAAGAGACAGCACCGGCGGGGAAGGTCACCTGGAAGGTAGGCAGGCTGTCCAGACCGGGGAAGTCCTCTAAGTCTCCTGTTGCAATGTTGAAACATGCACCGTGCCATGGACAGCGCACGTGTCCTTTTGACAGCACACCTGCAATGAAATGCACAAGCCAGTCTAATGCTGCTGGTGTATTAACATGGATAATGACAGTGATAACGACATAACACTGACCTTTGACCAGGGGGGCTCCGTAGTGTGGACACTTGTGGCCCATGGCTGAGAACTCCCCGTGCTCTTTGATCAACAAAGCTCGGCCACTTCCCAAGTCAACCTCTCGCATCCTGTCAAACACAGAACAGCAAAGAGGTGTGTGTGTATGTGTATATGTGTGTGCATGTGTGTGTGTGTGTGTGCGTGCTCCGAGCTGTGTTTTGATTTTAACCTTCGCACACACAGGTCATTTTGATGCATCAGGGTAAAACTTTAAAACCTTCTGCAACTCACCAGCTAGATCCATATATCTAAGCTACGCTCTGGTAGCGACAACGAGCTGCATGACTAAAAGGGACATTACACCCAAAAGCTGTCAAAGCTGTTAGATAATGTTAGAAAATTATACATAGAAAATGACCGCATTGGGGCGGTGTTTAGCTCAGTTAGTAGAGCTCGCCCCATGTGTTGAAGCTATAGTCCTCACTGCAGGCGGCCCCGGTTTGAATCCCGTGTCGAGCGGTCCTATCCTGCGTGTCATCCCCCCTCTGCCTCCCATTTCCTGTCTCTCAACTCTCCTGTCAATTAAAGGCTAAAAAAGCCCCAAAAACATACTTTTAAAAAAAAGAAGAAAATGACCGCGTGATTGCAGTTTTGTGCCTCTATATAGTTTTGTCCCATGAAGTTGCTGTCCAGTCAGAAACATGACTGGTTCTGCTGTTGTAGCCTGTACTGAACTTCTATGTGTTTTCTGCTGGACACACTATGTAATCCTGACACTGTATATAAATTGATAAAAACCTTTTTTTTTCATCTCTGCTGCAATGTCCTTTAGCTCATAAGCCACCATACAGTGCTTCCCTGTGTTTTTCTGTGAACTGGTCCTTTAACATACTGTATGAGTTAACTGTAAATCAATCTGAATTCTTGAGATCGATTTCATGTGAATATGTTTTTCAGTCGATCGTCCAGGGAACAAAGTTGTGGTGATGTCCATCGTAACAATACACAACTGTTTGTTTACCTCAGCAAGCATGAGCCTGTGTGCTCGGTGTGGGTGGAGAAATATCAAAGTTGTATGTTTCATGTCCTTACTGTCCATTTTCCAGATCTTTAACATGACAGACCGAGGCCTCCACGTAGTCCCGTGGTTTGTGGTAGGGGGGGAGCGGGGTGGAGTCGTCATCAGAGCCATGTCCCAGGGCCCCGTTAGGTCTGCAGTCAGCAAAGGGACTCGCTTTACCGTTGGGTGACAGCCCGTCCACCTCTTTTTCTTTTTCCAGGAGAGACAGTTCCACTTTAACTTCAACTGCACAACACAGACATGTCTCACTTAGAAAATGTCTCAAGATGCACACGTGATCACAAAAAAGTCACAATGACGTTGTCGTGAAGTTTTCATAGAGAAATCTGTTGAAGTAACATTTGATACCAATCACCAGAGTATTGTATCACTGTATACTAATGCAAAGTCATTTGCCTTTCAGCCCAGAGAGAAACGCTTACAACTGTTGGATTGATTGAGTCTGACAACTCCACAACTGAAGCAAATAAAAGCAGCAGCATGTGAAAGGAAAACTGACAGTGCAACATCTCCTTTTCTTCTCTTTCCTTGTTTTGTTTTATGTTTTTCTACCCTGTAATGATCACAGCTACTATTGGATTCTTCAACATTCAATGTAAATATAGATTTTCTAAATGCTATTAAAAACACACCACAGCTGTCCTCTAAACAGTAGGAAATCAACTTGTTACTGTGCAGAGAAAAGCCAGACAGATATACATAAATACTGTTGGAGCCTGTTCATATTAAATTGATGTGGGGAAAGACAGCTCATCTAAATTTTACACAGGTCACACATTAATCTGTCTGTCTTTACTCATATGAACTTGACTGAGAAGACAATGTGGTTTTGACAGGACAATAATGTTTTTAAATCTAGTCATAATATCCAGAAATGATGAGATTTCTATTTAAGAAACTGACATTAACACAAAAAATCTATCTGAAGTACTGCTTTCTTACAGAGACAGTTAGGACTAGACAAATCTAGACAAAACATATGAATCTGTCTTTTGGGAGACGTTTAGTTTTCCTTGATGAGATGTGATGCTCTGCCGTGGGGTTTATATTTCTAAACTTTAAGAAAATGGTTGTGTAACTCCTTTTTCACTGCAGCAGGCTTTATCTGTTGGGCTGGAAAAATGTGCTGATCATCCGGTTCTTACACAGTAATCTGGCTGGAATTTTCTCCTGCTGAGCAAGTCTTAATTAAAATCAATGGAAAATCATAATAGTGAGTGCAATTGCAGGAGAAAAGAAAGAGAAAGCTTTCAACAGCTGAAGAGAATCTCTAGACGCTGCTGCAGCAAACGGGACATCATCACGTTGCAGACGCTGCGTTTTGTCCCTGCTGAACAGTCCAAACTAAACCAAAACATTTTCTGTTATGCTTTTATTTTGATTTTTCTAGGCTGACGATCTACAACACATACTTTTTGTTTACTTGATCATTTGACCCTTTTGTATAATTTTGCAGTTTTCCACACACGTTCCCATCTTTATGCAAATGAAGCGGGCAAAGTGCCGTGTCTACAAGCTCTACCTCCCTCGCAGAGCTGGTCACAGTGCCACTTTACTCCCACTTACACTTAAATGTATACAGTAAGACCACAGTACACAATACTGTCAGAAGAGGCTGTATTTATATTTTAATGGAAAGATATGAATGTAATGTTTTTAAATCTAATCCTTGAAGACTACAGTTCAAACCTATAAGCAACTTCAGCCCTGGAGCAGTGACCCCGACGTCCCATGTAAAAAACCTAGAAAGATTAAAATGACTCACTGAGTCTATTGTCTCCTATAGAGGAGCTTGGTCTGCTCTATTCACATACGTTAACATCTTTGTTTAGCTATAGAATATGATTTTTTGGTAACACTTTATTTGATGCCTATCTCTATAACGCATTATAACCATAGACTGTAAAAGATTATAACCATACTTAATTAGTTATAATGCAGTTATAGCACTGTATAACTAAAGTTATAAACACTCATAAATTATCATAATGCTTTATAACAATTATAACGTATTATAATAATACCTGACCTTATACAGTAAGTCATGATAAAATGTTTTATAGTGTGTTATGATTATTGTTATAAAGTATTATAATCATTTATGAATGTTTATAACTATAATTATACAGTGCTATAACTGCATTATAACTCATTATAAGTATGGTTATATTGCGTTATAGAGATAGGCGTCAAATAAAGTGTTACAGATTTGTTTTTTGTTTTTTTTTTAAATAATTATGTGTGCAGCAATTTGGTCAGAAATTGATTTTGACTATTCATAATGTCTCTCCTCACACCATAATGAACCATACATTTTGAGATGCTTCCTTTAATAACATTTTAAATATGGGTTGCTTTATTTTCTGCATATACTCTGCAGCTCCTCCAGACATTGTGGTAAAACACATGCTTGGTTCACTAAACAAACTCCCACTGTCTCCTCAAAGCATCTCCTCCAGCAGCAGTAGATGGAGACAGAGAAAATGAACTTACTGTCAGTGCTAGTGGCTCATTTCAGAATTCATGCCTATGCACAGATTTCTTCTGTGAATCTATGAAATATAAAGAACAGGCTTTTACCATTGTGTGGAAGACCTTTTTAATAGATACTCCTCTCAAGTTTGATTTGTCACAGATTGTTAGTAGCTTGAGGTCCCACTGTGACAGACACTTTAGTCCTCATGGGCCTGACAGGCAGCAGCCTCCGTTCTGTCGTTTGCATCACACATCTCAGCCCTCGTCTTTCTCACTTCACCTCAACGTGATGCAACTCAACGGCCGATTTGGTCTCAAAGCTAAAGATGAACACAGAGCAGCACAGAGTGTGATTAACACCTGCAATACTGCATGATAATGCTAATCCCCCAGCCATGCTGACACAGAAGTGGATACATATGTAATCCTCTTGACCAAAGATACCACAGAGAGCATTAAAATTCCTCCCACACGTAACACTACACATAACTGCAAACAGAGGAGGCTGGGAGGAGGACATGTATAACAGGATTTGGAGGCAGTAGGCTGCTTTGAAAATGAGTCAAACTGAACAAACTGTCCTGAAATATATTTTTAAAAACACCACAAATAAGCACAACTGGCCTCCACACAGACAACAAGTGTCTTCAGCTAGATGGAGGGACAATGAAGTATGTCAAGCGGCATCACAGATTAAAAATCAATAGACTATCATCTCTGCATTAGACTTATATTTGCCTTTACCTCATGCTTCCATGTCATGTGAAACCTTTCTTTCAAATACGCCAACAGCAGAGAGCATGTGTGGGAAAACGCTTTCTTTCAAACCACACTGAACAATCAGCACTCTCCATATCTAACATGATATACTCATCAGACTCCAGCTGTCATCCACAAACAGTAAACACACTTTTAAAGTTCTTGTTAAAAATGCTACCTGCACACAATGCTGCAAATGATGGGCTTGGTAATAATAAAATGTTGTCATTTATTGACTGTCAGGGGAATCATAATGTCATAATGTCATTTTTTCACATTATTGTTCCGCCAGTGTCTGTTTTCCACATTAATGTTTCAGGGCAAGATGAGCAAACATAGATAAACATAAGAAACAAGACAAGTATTTACCATCACAGCCTGTTGTGTTGCAGTGCAGAGTGAGAGCGTTTCTGTTTGAAGATGATTTGCTGTTTTCATTAAGACTAAACTAACCAGGGTGACGGAACGAGAGACGGAGCAAGCACAGGGAATAAAAAACATCTGCTGTGCTGTTACCTGGTTTGGGTTTGGAGAAGCATCCTCCCATGGTGGGCCCAGGATGGAGGGACACCCAGGGAGAGGGAGGGAGGGGGGAGAGGGAGGGGAGGTGCGGTCAGATCCTGGGGCAGGGCTGCTTGGTTGGGAGGTAACGACAACACAGGACCGTGTGTATGAGAACCTGCAGGTCCAAGCTGGCCATCGCACGCATCAGCTCCTCCACATAATCTGCATGGACGGAGGGAACGACATTGTCATTGTCGTCGTCATCATCACCAACAACAACAACACATACACACACACAAACAGACAAAAACACTGCTGTTACTGCGAGTCAGGTGTGATCCGGATATAAGAAGTAAAAAAGTGACATTTATATTGATTTTAGAGAAATGTACTTTATGTTTGATGTATTCAAATTGCCCCCAGATGTCTGTTTAAGGTCCTGATTAATGAACACTGATTGTTTTTGTGTTATTCATCACAAAAAACTGCGAAAAAGGACACAGTCATCAGGTACTAAAGAGAACTGTGTGTGTGCGTGCGTGCGTGCGTGCGTGCGTGCGTGCGTGCATGCATATGTAACATGTTAGTGCTTGTAAAAAGGAAGCAGTTGTGTTAATTAGGAACATTTCCACACACATTGTTACCTTTGTTCATGCATATTGCATGGGAAAGCGTTAAATATTAACAGCACTCCGACACCTATTAACTTTCTCGTCACACTGCACTTTAAAAGGAAGCAGGGGCCCCTTGAGTTTCAAAATCCCCCTTGTGTTTGTTGCCATGTTGCCCTCACATTACTGCCAGCTCTGGTATTTCGCCCTCTCATACAGTAGTCAGTTACTCACAGGACACTGGCTGCTATGAGGCCGAGCAGGACGCAGGATGGAAAGTGTAGCACTCGACGTGGTGCAATCCATCACCAAATTATCCTTTTGAGGTACAACCAAAAGAAACTGCTTGATATTCTGAGCACATCTTAGTGTCCTTGAACTTCAGAAAAAAAAGTGCGCAGTGCTGAATGAAGCGCTGCTTAGAAAAAGTTCCTGAGAACAAATGAGAAATGGAAAGAACTCCTCCGACTGGCCACAGCGCTGCAGATGAAATGAAGCTGTTGTATTTACCTTTACAGGCACTCAAACATACTCCTTTCACACTTCTTTACACTTTTTTAACCACATTTATTTGAAAGCTATTTTTGCTGTTGACTATTTATTTTTTTAATGATGATGATACAAGAGTTCACAAAATATCAACACACTGTCAAAAGTGAAATCAGTAATTCCCAACACTTTTTGTGACTTCTTACAAAGAGCAATGTGTAGCAAGGATCTTTTACACATAAAAGACAGAAAAAGGTAGTTGTTGATAATGTAATGAAATCAAAAATAAATTGAAGTCATAATTTCATGACTGCTGTATCAGATTTATCACATTGAGCGTCACATGCAAGTGGAAAAGCCACTTTTTGGACAATATTCCTGGATTATTCATTCAACTGTCTGTGCCAAACACTGAGTAAACAGCCATGATCACAAATGCTCCTCGGCTTATTTTATTCTTACCTTCAATAATTGGTCATAGTTTTGCTTTTTTTCTTTCTTTAAGTGGGTGGGAAGGGCTGATGGGTAGTTATGGTTCTACAGATGTTCTTCAAAGCCGTTCTGGCTTATGTTAACCCTGTGTAGTGCAAACATCTTAGTACCTGCCAACAAAACCACCTGGATACATTGCACTAGTCAAGTGTGTGTGAACTAAAAATCTAATTAAAGGTTTTATTTAAAAAAAAAAAAAAAAAACATGATCATCACACAGCAGAGCGTTTTAATGTGTGTGTTGTGTGTTTGACCAAATACACAGAGCAACACATGAAATCCCTCAGAGGGGTGGTGAAGGATCATGAGAAGTTTTGCCTCACTCTCACATGTTGTCCCTTTAATTATTAGTCAGCAGACTCAGCACTGAAAATTTGATGAATGACAAATTGGATCGCACAGTGCTCCAGCAAGTCCAAGATATTTTATGCAAAACTAAAGTAGGTTAAGCAGATTTGGTCCTCACAACATATGACGCAGATCCCACTCTCTCACTGTTGGGCCTGTCCCCAAGCAGTGCTAATAATCCTGCCTGCAAACAAGCTGTCAGTTTCACTCACTCCCCTACAAATGTAATACCTGTTACAGGAATGCACCGGGAGAATTAGCAAAAATGCAGCTCCTGGTTTGTGGTGAGGACTGAGGTGGCCGATCTAAAAACAGGCTTAAGAGTTAAAAAACAAAACAAAACAAAAAACAGCAATGTAGCTGCACTCGTCTACTCTAAAATAGACATGTACAGTAAATACCCCTTATTCCTTACACCTAGAAAGAAGCGGCAGAGGAGCAAATGCTGCAACATCCTCATGAAGTAAATGGACTGGACATTTAAATGACTTCTTGCTAACTACATGTCACTTCTCAACACCACCGAGGCTGCAGCACCTGAGCTAAAGAAGCGCTGCTGGTTTAGCGGCTCATTCGCTCCATTACAATCAAAATTGGTGATCTCTGTTTTAATTCAGACACCTGCTTGGTGGGTATGTTAACCTGTAGTTAATGATTAGGACTCTCTGATCCTCGGCTGATAAAGGACAAGTGCTCACTCACAAGTCTTTAATATTTGACCACACCTCTTCCCTTCACTCAGTTCTTCTGGTTTGTGAAATACAAGATAAGCCCATGGAGTCATCCCCAGATTGTGTAAACCAGTTGCTGAGCAAGTGCCCCCTTACCAAGCTTGTTTACGATTGTCTTATTATAATAGAATGGGCCAAGTTTTTAACACTGGTTTAATCTGTTTTTACATGTTTTATAGTTTGTTTGTTTTTTACCATGGACAGGCACAGAAAGATCTCAAGACTTTTTGTAGTTAAGATATTTACCAATCTGGCTTCCAGCCTGAAATGCCAATAAGCTCTTGACTGACTTCTATTTACTCCACCGCCTATACGTCTTTCGCTACAAGAGCAAAAAAAGAGCAGATTACAGTTTGCATAGCCCCCATGACGAAGCTCTAGTGCGTGTGACAGAGCATCATGAACAAGTTCATTTACATCATTCTTGACCGGGACTGTGAGAAGTCATAGGCTACATATTTGTCTGTGGTGACTTCTTTGTAAAGAGGTTAAACTGTGAGACTTGACAACTTGGCTCCATCTGGCTCCAAACAGAGTGTAGGATGCCATCATTGAAAAGGATGTAACATATCACATGTAAACCATGTGTAGATCTGATTATCACAGGTTGTAGTTCAGCTTTAAAATGCCACGTGGCTGTAGACAACAAAGATTACACCACCACACACACACTGTTTGCTGGTTTAACACAATGCAAGTCATCGAGCAGGTTAAATCTGAGTCGCTTAGATACTCCTACATCGAGTTGACCCAAACCTCAGTACGTTGTGTTTGTCTGCGAAGCTTAAAGCTGGATAACAAAGGCACTGCTGACGTGTGTCAGGTCATTTTGCTGCTGCTTTGAGCGATAACCTCTCCGTGATGTCATGGAAAACTGGGATTGTGGTTTACAGAGGGGTGTACCCCCCTACAGAGGAGCTGTGCTTCCTTCCAACAGTCGACCAGTTTCCCAGCATGCACACACATCATCATCAACAACAACAACAACAACAACAAATACACACAGCTGCTGCCACAATCAATGGCAAAAACTCAAATTTGAGGTGTTTTCCCAAGACATTTACATTTTTTTCAGCATTTTACTGCTGTAGACTGACTATTATCAACTTGGACAGCTCAGTAGAAGAGTATTTGTTCTGATCCTGTTCCATAAGTGTGTAGCAGAACTAATCAGAACTGACACACAAATCACAGGCTCTGTCTTATTTTTTTGATTCAAGTCAGAGTATTGCACCACAAGGAGGAGAGCTGGTACCTGACACAACTTCCATTCAAGTAGGCTACGGTGTGTGCTCTTACAGTGCACCAATGCAGAAACAAAGTCAGCATCACCTAAATACACCGTGTTAACAAAGTCATCAAACACAAGTTGCTTGGTTTCATTGTCTGTAAAAGAGGAAGAAAACATCATCTTACCAGCAGTGAGCATGGAGCAGGTGCATTGAGATCCTGTCAAACTCCCCGGTGCTCAGCTTCCCCCTGCGGGCCACGGTAGCATATTAGCATAAGTCCAGTCCCTCTCCGGGATTGGCTCTGTCTTCTGGAGTATTCCCAGTTCAGCGTGTCCCTCAGCCTGTACCCTCCTCTCCTCGCTCTCTCCTCTTCTGCCTCTTGATGCAACAGAGGCTCTGCTGTGTGTGAGAGAGCGTGTGTGTGTGTGTGTTGCGCGCGCGCCTGTGTGTGCACGCGCGTTGCCCCTTGCAGAGCCCCCCCACCACCGCCACCTCCACCTCCTCTACCCTCCAGCCAGCAGCAGACTTGAGCCGAGCGGTCGTGGGAGTTGCTCTCTGGTCGTCGGTCGAGCCCGCAAATGCAGCACGGGGAGGAGGAGGAGGAGGAGGGGGAGGGAGGGGGCCCTTTGCCAGTTTCTCAGCTGTATGCAGTATTGATGGAGTTGCTGAGGGGATGCTAACACAGCATGAATTCTCACCGTTCTCTGCTCTTGTCCTCCTCCCTCCCTCCCTCTCTCTCCCTCTCTCTCTCTCTCTCTCTCTCTCTCTCTCTCTCTCTCTCTCTCTCCCCCTCTCCCTCTCTGCTAGACGCAGCTTGCTCCCTGTTCAGGTCCTTCCAGCCTCCCCTTCAGATGTCAAAGACCTGACTTGCCAGTTAAGCCTGATCAAAGCTTTGCTTGTTTCCCTACTGCACCGGCTGGTCCGACTGCCCCTCTTATCATCATCCTACTGCCTTGCTCACATTTGTGCTGCATGCCAGTGCTGCTGCTGCTGCTGCTGCTGCTGCTGCAGGACCATCAGCTATAGTTAAAACTCAGCAGTGTGACATGTATTGTGTTCACAGGGACCCCCAGGAGCCACTGAAGAAAAAAAAGAAAGCTGTAAATGTGTGTGTATGTGTGTGAGTGTGACACTGTGTGTATGTGTGTGCTACACTTCTTTCAGTGTGTGCAGCAGAGGGAGAAAGAGTGAAAGTGCAGTTGGTGCAGTAAATCCAAGTTTCAGTCAGGGGGTAGGGTGGAGTGGGATTAAAAAGGTATACGGAGTATTATAGAAATGAGCTCCCAAGATATTTCCATTCCTTATGCTCCCACTGTGGGAGCAACTGTGCTTCCACTTTGAATAACTGCGAGGATAAGGCCATTCACTTTATAATCTCAAATTTGTTTCTATTGAAATGATGACAGCATCCACACAGGGTGATGATTGGGATGCGACGTTGAAAACCTTCCTACTGTTTTCAGGATGGTAATGTCAAAGCAGATGTTCAAACTTCAACTAAAAGACATTTCTGATAATAACAACACTGAGTAATTGTGTTTCTACAGTGTACTGACAGCTGACACGTGCACATGTGCTCCAGTGTCAGCGTGTTTGTGTTGCTCTCTGTGTGTGTTCGAGCACATGTAAAAGCATGTTTGAGTGCATGCCAGGGTGGGAGGCAAGCACATGTACAACAAAGATGACTGATCAGACTCAGCCAGAGAGGGTCGCAACATCCAAAAACACAGATTAAGAGGCGAGGCGAGAGAAGTGAATGTCATCACAGACTAAAATAACACAACCAGCACTCTGCCAAAATATTAATGTCAGGGGAGATTCAGGCTGACTCTTAAATAGATCTAAAAACATGCCATTTAGGCAGGGCATGTTAAACACAACCAGCTCCATATGACAGTGATCTCAGTAATTTATTCTCTCTCTCAAAAAAAAAACAAAGCTGACACAAATGTTTCCAACTAGTTCTAATCACCACTACACCAGTTATACCAAAGCCAAATTGTGCATTAAGGTCTAAGAGGAGCTGATGGTGCCAAGTCCCTTCCCTGAAAAGAAACTCAACAAAGAGGAGCTGCAGCACTGGAATACACACCCCTCTTAATTTGGTTGATGGTTTATTTCTCTTAAGTCAACCTACAGATAAGGGAATGCTTCCCTGGATGTAGATACATAATGTTAATGTTTGATTTTGCACTGCAACAGATGTGAAAACTAAACTTGTTATTCCTACTTCTTCCATCTTCTTATACTATTTATCAAAACCCTTTAAGTTTAGAGAATTAAGAATGACTACAGCTGCTTATTGACTCATGTTACTTTAATAGTTTTCCATTTTCATCACAGCATCACTTCATGGGACAATCTGTTTGCTCTCCATGTGACTTCTGTCAGAAATATGCTGTTCTTGTACTTCACAAAAATCATTATCTCATTATGCAAGTTCACAAGCTGATGGTGACAGGTGTTTGACAAAGGAAATCTATAAAACCTCTGTCTTCAGGTACTGCTGTGTCCTGTGCTTCAGCTGCGGACTGTCTGGGACCGTTGATACTCGCTGGTCATAGTCCCCCATGCAGACAGCTACAAAGAACAGGGTCCCTCCGATGACCAGAGCCAGACCTCCGAACCATCCGGAGAACATTGCCTCTCCATACTCCCAGCGCGGCATCACATCAGGAAAACCCTCGTCCCAGAATTGCACCGTGGTTGTGTAGGCCACAACGGAGACGGGCACCAGGGTGGTGAGCCCCGACAGCCAGGACAGCACCCCGCTGAAGATCAGGAGTCCTCTCTTCACTCCAGGCTGCTCCACACACACCTCAACGCCCTCCAGACCTGGGAAAGCAGCCAACACAGCTAAACCTCCAGTACCTATAGACACTGACATGAGCACCCTGGAGATCTGCAGGTCCATTGGGAGTCCAAGGATCGAATCGAAGGCCTTACACTGGATTCCCACCTCCTCTGTGTAGAGGCAGGTGTGCCACAACCCGGAGAACCAGTTCTCCACCTCGTTCAGGTCAGAGTTCATCGTCTTCCACAGGGGAAGGAAGGTGGTGATCAGAGAAGTGACCAAACCCCCGAACGTCACAAACAGCGCAGTCCTTTGCATTATTTTAGTTGTTAGAAAAACCATTTTTTGTCTCTGTGCATACGCACACCCTGTGCTGATCAGGTCTATGTTAGAGGTTCGGGACCAGAGTGTCTCAGCAAAGCCCGTCCCACCTGCTGAGGTAGCAGGACAAACCTGGACAGCCCACTTATTCAGCCTCCTTAATAAAATGCACCAGATAAGTGTGAGATAATCCAGACAACAGACATACTGTTTAGTTTCAGTGTTCAGTATCTGCACAGTGAACAATGAACTCAGTTTTTACGTGAAACTGGATATGTCCAGTGGGATTCTGGGCTGCGTGTGGACACATAGCTGGACTTAAATGAATGAAACATGAGCAAACAACAAGCTGAGCGTGTGTGTGTGTGTGTGTGGGGGGGGGGGGGGGGGGGGCACATGAAGAAGAATTAAGCACTAGTCCAGGTATGACTATAATGACATGTTTCTGTGTGGCTGTGAAATTCAGTCCATCTTTTAAAGTAGCAATTATTTCAGTGTCATTGATGAGAACTTCACTTTAATTAAGACGTTACGACTTCAGAGAAATCAAAGGCACAGCTTCTGATTTGCCAAGTGTCTCAGGTATCTGGTCCATGAAAAGCACTTTGTGCTCTCTACAACGGTTCTTACAACGGAGTCAAAGTAGTCCAACACTTTGTGAACTCCACTGTGGGTCTGTACAGATCTTGCACTAGCAACTAACATCTAGTGCGTCAGCCTTTAGGTCCACTTTTCTTTCTTAATCCCAAGAACGCATTTTACTATACAGTCCTCAATAGAACAAGTATATTTGTAAAGTTGTTGCTATGAATAAAATAAAATACAATACAAAAGAACTGACCTACAAAATGTATGTTGTGTGTGTGTTGCTCGATTTGACTCTTAACTGAGTGAGTAAATGCAATAATCTTGCTGAGGCTGAAGGAATTCACCCTCTTAAACCAAGAAACATTGTTTGACCTTATCAACCAAAGATCTGTGGAAACTGAAACCCCTGGAGGACATGGCTAATTTGATGAAAGGTCAAGGATTAACCTTAACATTTTTCACAGTGTATAGGTTACAATAGCTTTAATTCATAATATCTGATATATAATATTTATAAAAACTAAATTGAAACTATAAAGAATTTCCAGAATAACCTGCTTAAGTTTAGATTTTAAAACCTAATATCTTACATTGTTTACATTATACCTCTAATTTGAATCCAAGACATCATAAATGCCACATAGCAGGAATGATGGAGGCACCACTAAGATGAGCAGATCTAAATCCCTTTCAAGCAGGTGGCTGGCTAACTAACATACTGCAGTTTAGTAAAAGCAGATACAATATGAACACTGGGTTGAGTTACCTGCAGGATTTAAAGGCATCTGAAAGGTTTGTTTTGCTCTGTACTGAGAACTGCCACATGATGGAACTGAACTGGAATTACACATCCAGGTAGCTGACTCAAAGCAGACACCTACAGAAACACAATGACAAAGACATATGACATATTTTGTACGAGAGGATTTATTAAGGCTTTAAATATATGAAACTCATGTGGGTAAATATTTTACACCATCATACTGATGTCACTAAATACTTACTGCTATATTGTATCATTAAAGAGAGCTTGCCTGTTAGTAATGGTATGAGGTGATAAGTATTACAAAGATGTGTGCCAAGGACATTAAACAAAACAAACAGCTGTAAGACAGACATACATTATCATTATGTTCATATAATAGTCTTGGTTCCTTACAGCAGGTGTGTTAACTGTGACAGAGCTGAGAATAATACAGGGGATGAATATGTATTTATATAAATAATGCATGTAATGGTGGTGTATACTTTAATTAAGTTGTATTTGAATGACTGAGAATGTATCTGAGCAGATATCGTAGAAGAAGACAGCTGAGGGCAAACTATTTCAGTGCACTGCATATCTTTACCTAAATGCAGCAGAAATACTGAGCAGAAAAAAAAACTGCTAAAGTTGTATAGAATTTGGTTTCTTCACTGATTTCACTCCTCACTGAGATGCAGAACTGAGGACATTTTGATACTGCATGTAAAAACCTTCCACTGCGTGTGTGTGGGTCGAGACATGCAAGGTCCAACATAAAGACAAGTACTGTGTGCTGGGGGAGGAGGGAATGACTAGAAGTAGGTGGAGCAGAGGTGTATGGCCTCTGTGAGAGGACAAAAGAGCCCGGCTCTCGGCGTCATCCTAAATGTCGGAGCCCATCTCAGCACACTGTTTGTCTGATATGTGTGTCGCTAGAGACTCAATGATGTCCAACAGCAGCAGCTGGCTGAGAGACCGCAGGTTGGGGAGCTTGGATACCTTTGGGAGGGGAGGAGAGCAAACAAAAGGGAAAAAAATGAGCAATAAATTAAGAAAAGACAACGATGAGTCAAACAGAGGAATAAGCAGCATTTGATCGCTCGTGCACCAAAAATGAGGATAAACTGAAAAAAAAAAAAAGAAGCTTAACAGAAACATTAACACTCCAGCAAAGTGGGGTGAGAATTGAGTGCCTGGCTGTCTCTTTGAATAACAAACAATAATCAGAGTGACACTCTGACCCTCATCGGTATGTGATGAGGTGCTTGTTCAGCCGGCTGGGCTGTAAACAGTCTCCTCTCTATGTAGAGGATGGAGGGCGATCCACTAAGAGGCCAAAGGTGCCAGCCTCCCGCTAAGATGACGAGGCTACAGGGTTAGCTCAGCTGCAGTGAGTGGGCAGCAAACCCCAAGGGCTCCGGATACAAGCCCACCCACCTTAATGAATTGGTGGACAATAATGTGCAGGCAGTGCTTTTTCATGTCCAGAGCCTGGGTCTTATCCGCTGCCTCCAGAATCTGAAAAGGGGAGAAAAATAATTAGGGGAGAAGTGAGTGAAGAAATGATTCACACTGTACAAAAAACAGTCAGGGACATCATTGTCACAGTGGGTCACTGCCTCCCCCCACAGTGAAAACATAAATACCTGCAAGACATTCTCCACAGTAACGTTCATCTCCAGATTCTGCTTGCAATAAGCCTGCAGCCTGTTGTTGGAGAACCCGTAGTAATATGGTGCCGCAAAGAGATAGCTGTTTTTACAAGAGTCAAGGAAATTAAGAGTTTTCTCTCTACACAAAACTGCATTAAAATATTTTTCATTTCCTTTTGCTTGGAATGCATGATATTGTGTTTTGACCACCAAGCAGTAACTTTTACCTTTGCACAGATCTTCTATATGAATATGGTCATTATGAACAAGTCAATACAAATTTCCTGAGGTGATAATGATGGTATGAAATAAACGAGAGTGATACATTGCTCTCTGACTTGTATCTTGCGGGAGCAGAAACCACAGTGACTCACAGTTAAAGCAGCAGTGTATTAAGATGCAGTTCTGTAATGGCCACTAGATGGTGTGTGTTGACAACCTATAGTAACCCTAAACTTGACAGAGCCAACCCATTCCCCCGTCTCTGATGTCCTTCATCTTCAACACATCATTTTCCAGGTTTATCGCATTCAGCCATTGTGATTAAGACAGTCATTGAACTGTGCCACAGCTTCACTCTGCTACCGAAATGTGTGTTTTCTGACTCAAATAATAGAAGCAGTGTCTGATCTCATAAGATGCCTTCAAATGACTCATTCTTAGTTTCATTTCATTACATTTGCAAAACTCTTTCCGAGATATTTATGAATTTTGAGTTAAGACTTTTAATCTCAAGAATGAAACCGTCTGAATTTGAGAAGGATACAGTGAATCCTCTGGAGGCATGTTGACATCGCCGTAGTAGATATAACGCAGCATGGACTCAAAGGCCTGCTTACTTGGAACCATCTCGCCGATGGAGATATTAACCTGACCATCCTCGGGCATGAAGGAGCGGAACATCGCCTCAAAGTAACTGGGGAACAAAAGTGCAAAAATTACATTATGTCCAACCTCTAAACACAGTTAGTTGTACAGTTTACATGTTGTCATTTTATTTTCTGACTGCTCTATGTGCACAAAGCAGATGGTAAAACCTGAGCTGTCGCTACCTGGATCGGGCTGCCAGTATGGCTTTATGTGCAGGTCGGGGATGTCCGTCTAACAGTAGGATAATGTCGCAGAACTCCAGGCCGCCTCCCTCAAGGTAAGCCTTCATGTCCTGCACCAGGGAAGTCCCAATGTCCACAGGCTGGTCTGAGTACAACCTGAGTGGAGGCTGCTGCTTCCGCCGCACAATCTCCACTATCAGAGGAGTGGACAGATGCTCAAACTCCTTCGTCATGATCACCTGGTTGAAGTGCGATTCCTTCACCACGAAATTAAGGCAATGTTCCTAGTGGAGACACACACAAAAATACACCCTGACCTTCAAACACTGGTGGGCAGTAAGATTTAAGATGTGCAGCTCGTGTAAACTCAGTGATCCATCTGTACCTTGAGCTGGTCCAGTTGCAGCTTGTTGGCGTTTTCACAAACACTGAGAACGTTCTGCAGGTCGACCGACGCCTCGATGTACTGCACGCACAGCTGCTCCAGGCGGGAAAGCTTAAAACTAAGAGCGAGTTTGTAAACATCCATGATCAGGAGGACATCCTGGACATGACCTATGTGGACAGGTAGAGACAAGAGCAATAGTCAAGACATTTGTTTTTCCTCTTTTTAACTGCTCCATCCAAATATGACATGCATGAGGAGAGAGCCGTGTACCTCTGCGTGGATACTGGATCTTGTCTGTGTAGAGGAACTGCATTAAGACTTCAAAAGGCTGGGCCTCCGCTTCCCTGATGGCCACCTCTAGCATCGGCTGTGAGCCCGATGGCCTGTTGCCTGCTGGGATATCCCTCGGGCCTCCAGCTGCCCCTTCATCACTCTCCTCGCTGCATTCCTGTTTAGTCTTCTGCACACAGAGACGGCAAATTATGAAACTCTCTCTGTTTGACATTCCAGCTCTCTGCTCCAGTGTCCTCTTACTTACTGTTACCACTGTTCATATTAAAGTTGATCTGTGTATGCTGTTGAAGTAGTTGGCATGTTAACTCTGTATCCCACCTGCCCTAAGCATGGCGACTCTCATACACAGTTTTACTCAAGCCATTTTGAACAAAAATATACTTCAGGAGCTCATCCATCTTTTGCTATTTGACTAAAGATCATCCTGGAATTCGAATAAACTACAGATGCCTCCTGTCTCACAGATACATAATACATTCTGACAACATCCAGTCTCCCTTTGTCTCAGAGGAAATGGGGTGTAGCGGCTGTATGGCTCTCACCTGTCGCTGCCTATCCCGAGCCTGCAGGATTTTCTTCCGCAGCCACTGACATCTTGCAGTCACTATGGCAATGTGTCCCAACACTCTCTCCTCCCTCTGTAAATAAAACTAATATGGCATCAGACACACTGTGTTGCGGTTGTATGTCTATGCCAACCAGCCAAGTTTCAGGAAATGTGGTCAAAACCTTCTTTTTCCAGTGTTGAATAATGACCAGAAGTATTTTTGCAGGACATTATGAAAATGACCTTGGACCATTTGGATACAAACTGTCATCACTTAATAGTTGTTTTTCTATTTAACATATGTGTCAAAATGTATCAAAATGAGTGTAGGACTTTGTGAGTTAGGACAAAATAGTGTTTTATAACTCCCGAGTGAATATCTGTGCCAAATCTGAAGAAATTCTCTCAAGGCAGCCTTAAGACGTCACCTTCAAGATGCCAAGAAATGTTTTGTGAGGTCACAGTGACCTTGACCTTTGACCTCTGAAATCAGTTCAAGTCCAAGGAAACATTTGTACTGAATTCAAAGGGATTCACTTAAGGAGATACTGTATTCACAAGAATGACACCAATATACATATGAATGGACAACAAGTGGCTCCAATCATGTTAGGATAACATAAAATAAATGTTTCTGGTTTCCTCAGCTGCATAGACCAACTCACCTCTCCCAGAATAAACTCCACATCACAGAACTGGCGGTTCTCCCACAGTTTGCCGTAGTCTTCATGGAGAGTACACTTTGGATAGCATGAAAACTGAAAGCAGGAGAAAGTAATTGTTTTAAGTAATCAAGTAACTACTATATGTATTCTCCAAGCAAGCTAGAGTAGATTAAGCCAAAAAAAATTTCTTTGAGCAGGGAAATCGTTGATCATGATGATGAAATGATGCCAAATATGTAAAACCAAAAGTTTAGACATTAACCTGGAATCTGTACATCTCCCCGCTACGGACATTGTTGTCAACCGTCCCTCCAAAGATGTACATAGCATCCTGAATCACAGCAGCAGCATGGAAAAGTCTCCCAGTGGGCATCTGAAGAGACCAACAGAGGCAAAGTGAGCTAATTCAGCATTTACTATACAGTGTTATGAGAGTCTTTATCAGCACTTCTTTTAAAATCTATAATTTGATATTAATTAATGCATATTGAGGCTGGCACTAAAGAATAACACAACAGTGTTGTGAACTATATCTCAGCCAGATGCACACAACCACCAGGCTTTCTAGAGACACCTTTAACAATAAAATAGTGAATTATGTTGAATTAATGGCAGCGGAGCTTAAAATGAGGAGATAGATATTTAATATAAATTAATAAAAAGTTTTACATGCATATTTTATTTAGTAAGTTCTGACCTCACTGTCCAGGCTGGGGTGGATCACTTCCCAGCTCTGAGAGTCAACATCGTAGCAGTGCAGCTCGTTTGGCAGAGTGTTGTCAGCAGCACCGCCAAATACATACAGGTGGCGGTCAAAAGCGACCATAGTGTGGCCGTAGCGTCTCTGCGGGGGCGGAGGGGAGCCCCGCAGTAAATGTTCAGTCGGGATACGTGTCCACCTGAGAGTAACAGGAATGATTAGTGCCATGAAACTAGAGCAACTACAGGGGCGAGTGTCGCTTGTTTGCAAGGAAAAGGCTCTGCTCACATGTGGCCCTTGAACTCGAACTGGAAGAGGTTGTTGGTGATCTTGGCTCCACTCTGACCAGAAAACACAAACATCTTATCTCTGCACACGGCTACGGGGAAGTTACAGCAAGATGGAGGAATCTCACCACTCTGATCGATCTGGTGGACAAAAAAGGCAGAGACAGAGATGTTAACACACGGCACGTCTGAGTGTCTTTCTCTTAATAAGATTCTCATTAACTATGGTCACACTAGCCTCTTCCCAACATGCGTGTTCTCGATCCTGCAGGCTGATGGTCCACATGTCGTTCAGCCTGCACGTGGAGAAAATCTTTTTTAATATTACGCGCAATAAAACAAAGTGATTGTTTGAATCTTTTGTGGCATCGACAAACTAAATATAAATACCTGGCGTTTCCATCGTAACCAGCAAATATCCACAGTTTGTCACTGTACACGGTGGCTCCATGTGCAGACCGAGCCACTGGTAAGCTAAAACAGAGACAGAGAACCATTTATTTCCACCAAAATTTATTTCAGTTCCTCTCTGGATGTGAAACACTGATGATTGGAATACAAGATAAAAATCTTCAAATATATACATTACCTCCCCTCCACTTTCCACTCGGTCCACTGCCCTGTGGCAAACTTGTACTCAAACAGGTCATTCTTGTTTTTCAGATTTGAGTTTGAGTAAATGTCTCCAGTGTAGCCCCCTGGAATATAACCGTGCACCACAATACAGCATTAATATCACGTGAGTTTGAAAAGTGTGAAACTGATTTGGAAGATGATATGTATAAAAATGTTTTACCAAAAACAAACATGCTGCTGCCATAAACTACAGCCGAGTGGTGATATCTGGGGGCAGGTGGAGTCCCTGTGGTGAAAGCTCTGCAAAACGCATCACAAAAAGGAATTAGGTCATGTCCTACAGTTTATATGTATATTATGAATACTGGATTACAGTGGCTGAGGCCCTACCGACACCATGAGCAGTCCTTCACATCAAAGCGGAGCAAGTCGTTCAACATGTTCTTCCTATTGGGTGACAGAATTTAACCGTTTATAGCAGACAAGTGGAAAATGCATGTTATTGACAAGGAGGAATTGTATCTCCTCTGCTTTTTAATGTATGTATGTATGATCTCTCAAGACAGTTAAATGAATGTAAAACAGGTTGTACTGTAGAAACTCATGTGGTCAACCATCTCATGTATGCAGACGACTTGGTTGTACTCTCTCTGTGTGTATACTGCTGGGTTACAACAATTGTTGAGGATCTGCACACAATATGGCAAAGAATATGACATTAACTATAATAATAAATAGAAGATAATGGTTGTAAGATCTATCGGAGGACAGAAAATCAATTTTTCCTGGCCCCTTATACATGTTGAGGGAATTCAAATATCTTGGGCATATCTTTTCAGATGATCTTATGGTCGGCAGTGTTGTACAATATACACTCAGGCCAAAGTGCTGCTGAGAAAATTCTCTGTGTGCTCTGCAGATGTAAATGTGCTCTGTTCAAAGCCTGTGTCAACCCTCTGTATACAGCTCACCTCTGGTCCTCCTATAGAGTGAAAAGCATGCAGAGGCTTTGAGTGGCATATAATGATGGAGCCATGAAGCTGCTGTCCTAGCCTTCCTAGGTGGCATGGTGCCAGCTAGCTGTTTGTGTGTCCTAATGTACCAACATGTCAAGCACTGTTATGAAAGCTAATGTTTAATTTTATGTGTGGACTGGAAGTGTCTGAAAATACCATTGTAAATAGGCCCCATAATGGGCTACCGGTTCACATCCAGGCTTCAAAATGCACTGGCATGTTAGCTTGACCCTTTCTTAATAAGTAAATGCTGTCTCATACATGCTTTATGTACATGTATGATTTGTGTATATGAAATGTATTTTTAATGACAATGGTAACTTATGGTTAAGTACTGTACAATGTACTTCCTCCCATTCTTTGTCTGTCTTTTGATTTTCTTAATTGTTATTATGGACTACCAGTATGTGTCTGAAATAAATATTGTGCGCTAGTACTCACCCATTGTCTCCCCCAAACACGTAGATGGCGTCCCTGTAGGCCACAACAGTGTGCTTGCTGCGCCTGTAGAGGACCACATTGAGTGCAATAAGAATATGATGATGATACATGGTGAATATAAGACATAATATATAGATAATAAGACAGTAAACAAACAGCCAAGTTGAGTGAAGCTGTGTCACTGCTCATCTGTCAACATTACGGTACCTTGCGCCCACAAACTCGTCACACGGGGGGAGTCTCCTCCAGCGATGGACGGTCTCAAATGGGCCGAAGTTGAGCGTCAGATATTCCACGCTGTCGGAGCAACTGTGGTCGAAATCAACACTCGGTGCCACTTTGGTTGACTTACAGGACATTGTTGCTAACTCATGGAGCTGAATCACTGCTCAGGCAGGGCCACTCATCTGCGGGGGGCGACGTCCACTGCTAACGCCATCGTCAATGTCAGTCCTCCGGCGTGAGCGCTTGTGTTTCTGCCCCCTTTAATCAATCGAGGTGGGGCATCTGTGTCATCTGTTTGTGCTCGACTACAGTCCGAGTTTCACGTTAAAAGGACCGAGGTCTCTTAAGCTAACGACTAGCTTCCTGTGATGCTAAACATGAACATGGCTAGCTTTAGCGGGCTAACTAGCTTCGTGCTACCGCTGAGCTGCAAAAACTACAACTACTACAGCTAAAGTCTCCAACGGTGAACTGAAATATCTCCGAAAACAACTCAATATCCAGGCACCACCACGTACACTAATTGAATAGGAGCACAGTGAGGCATGAACCTCCGAAACTACACCAGCAAAACAACAGTGCTGATTGACATTAAACACTGTTGTCCAACCACGCCCCCGTGAGCCTGGTGAGTACTTCACTTCCTCTCTGAAAAGTCAGCATCAGGGCTGGACCGGGCTGGACCCTATCCGGCAGCTGGTTTAACTTCTTTATCTATTTGCCTCGCTCATATTTTCTAAACATATTGTATTTTAATACAGCTGAATTCCTACTTAAGATGTTTACATTTTATTTAGATGTTTTTTCAGTTTCTGAAATGGAGACAGAAACGTGGCTCCTCAATGCAACACGCTAATCATCAAGCTATTTCCGAGTGGTTCTGCAAAAATACTGATTTTATATGTTTGCTAAAATCACCACAAATATAAGGTAAAGCTATGTTTTGCAATGTGGCCTAAATCATGAGTTTTATTTTTTATTTTTCTCATTTTCTAATAGGCTAGTCCATTAGACAAATTTGACTTATTTGAAATTTAAAATGTGAGTTATACGAATTACTTTATTAATCCCCAAAGGGAGATTCTTTCACTAAAGGGCCTCCCCCTCCCCCCATATCAATCGTTCAAGTCAGCAGATGTAAATTTTAATGAGCTGTTAATGCATGACTCATGGTGCATCCAGCTCATTCAGAGGCGTAATCCGAGTGAAACCCTTCCTTGGATTATTCATGTTTAATTTTTACAGCACTAAATTGCAGCAAGTGATTCTCAAATGTGGAAAGAAAACAATGCTTATGTGTTTCCTTTACACAATCCCTTTCAATCCAAGCACTTTGTAATTTTAATTTTGATAAAGCTATACAAATAAAAGTTATTGTTTTATGTTGTTCATTCCCAGAGGGCACTGCCAACACTTCAAGAACTGGTTGTTTATCATCATGGACCATACCTTCAAAATTAGATTTTTCTTATTCTAAAATGTTGGGATGTCTTATACCTTAATACATGATAAATCAAGCACAATCTTGTCGTGTGTAAATGATTAAATCACAGACAGATATAAAGGGAACTGTCAATCTTTATGAATCATACATTTAATACATACAGTATTACATGTCATTTTCACTTTATTTTGAGGATAAAAAGATTATCACATATTGCTGAGGGTGATGGGATGGGTAATGTATGGAGAACAAAATCAGTAAATGGGAGATAAATCATTCATGAGCTGAATCTCTCCATAAATACAAAAGACAACAAATGAAATATTAAATGCATAGAAAACTCAAAAAATATATAGGTAAATGTACACAAATTAAGAAATAAACCAGTGATACAGTGCATTATCAGGAAACCATCCATTTATTTCCTTTATTTCTTCAGGCTTTGATTACGATGCAGTGCAAACACACTCATTGCCATACTGCCTCTCTAGCTATGATTTACCCTACTTGGCTGACAATGAGTTTATTTTTGGATCGCTACACAACAAAGTCCCACTACATCATAATTGTTCCTACCAAGACACCTGGCAAGAGCAAATGCTGTTAGGATTAACATTGTGATATCAGGAGAAAGAACAGAATTGGCTACAACTGAAAGTCATAGAGAATAGAGGAAAACGTAATGACGTAACGAATAACGAATATATCATATTATATAAAAACTGATAAGGAAATTAAATGAATAATGAAATTATGTTCGTTCTCGATTGCATATTGCTGCATTTTGTATTTAATTTATTGGTAACGTGATAATGTCAAGAAATAGCCTAGAAATAACAGTCAATAGTAATGTCATGTTTTTCATAAAGGCAAAAGATTACACACGCTTTTCACGCTTTGAATTTTTAAGTCCTCGCAATTGACCGTTATTTCTGGGCTATTTCTACGTAATCAATCGTTATTTCTTTGCAAAATTTCTCAACATTAAAGGGTTACCAATTTATTCACTTCGTTGAATATTATTCAGCAGACCCTTTCCATTTCTCATGTCACTGCAGGGAAAGCACAGGTGTAATTAATACCAATAATTATTATGCTCACATTTGATTTAGAAGATGGAGTTCCAATGCCCTGGAACAGAGTGATCATTAATGCTACTAATTGCGCCTCTGCTTTAGCTGTTAAAATAAGAAACATGTCCTATTGGAAATGTCTGTTTGCTGAACTACATTTTTCTAAGTGATGGCTGATTTTGTCCTCCATAGACAATTATGAGCGATGGAATATTTAAACATACATTCACTATTTTCACATCAGTATTTAAGCTGTTAGTGGGGATTCAGTCTCTTAGAACTGAAATGTTTCAACTTTGGGGGATGGACACCAAAGAATTGGACAACATTTAGGTCACAGTGAAGTATGATTTGTTCAATGTCTTCAAAAGACCTTCACAATTTGGCAGGGATGGCAACAATGAGTCTTGATTCCATCAAAGGGCTTATAGAATTAGTCCTGAACGTCGTCGTTCACTCAACCACTCCATTAGGACAAGGTCACACATACACGAGGAAGAACATTTTAATGTCTGAAAATTGACTCATAAAGACAGAGAACATACTAGGCCTCATTTGCATACTAATTGGTTTGGTATTTGTGGATTGTGTGGTCAACAGTTTGTTTTTTCTGAAGCACCCATCAGATACATTTCAGTGCACAATCATATGAAACACAAAATGAGACAGGAATTGTGAGAGAAGCCATTATGCTCTCTCTGTCAGCCACACACTCAGACTTCTCTTCTTTGAAAACAATCTTTCAGAGTTGAATTGGCCACTCGTGCTCACATCTAGTCACCAGTTAATGATATCTCGGACATGGCCCCACAACTTGGTGATCCACAGATTCACCCCAAGCTCAGTTAAGTACTGAAGCTCTGGCATCAACATCTTGCGGCACAACTTCCGATGTGCTTTGTCCACGTTCTTCTTCAGGTTGTAGCCCATGATGGACTTCTCTCCGATGGGTTGCCAGGGCTGCATGGCTGTCTCCTGGATGCTGCCTGCCTCTACAGCACGACCCCCCTCGATGCAGATGGACGCCATCTCTGCGTTCCTCCTCCGGAGCTCTGCCACATCCTCAGCCATCCTCTGCCGTCCATACGCATTTACTTTCTTCCAAAAGGTGTTGTTGAAATGCTGGTATAGCTTCCAGTCAATAGCGTTCCACTCAAGAGCCCTGGCTCTCAACTCAGGGGTAAGTTTGGACACAGTGGATCCCTTGCGGGCGTTGAGCTTGAAGAAGAGCAAGTCATCCGTCTCCCAGCAGAGGGCATCCTTGAGCAGGATGAGTGATTCCTCAAAGTATTCCACCAACATGACCAGCTGAAAACGGTCAGTGATGGATTTGATTCCTTCCTCTACCCGTGGATCGTCCAGCTCTAGGGTGTTGTCCTGTCCAAAGTCAAAGAACAGCAAATTCTTGAGGTAGAATGAGTTGAAGCCCTGTGGATCAAAGTAGCAACTGGGGTCACGTAGGAACTCGGTCAGCTTGTCATCACCCGGTATCTTCCAGGTAAAAGGCACCAGCCGGCCAAAGTAGTGGAAGGACGACTCAAAAAGCTCTGCAGGGTCTCGGAGAATAGTGATGTAGGAAGTATCCAAAGGGAGCAACTTGGCCACCTCAGGTGCATTGAAGCGCATATGATTACAGATAATATTGAAACACATTCCAGGTCTGTAGTCTTTTACCTGGGAGCGTTCGAAAAGAGACGGATAGAAAAAGTCATTTCTGCTGTCAGGAAAGGCAAACTTGAGGCGGTGCTTCTCTCCAAAGCGGAAAAGGATGTTGATGAAGGTGCTGCTGGCTGTTTTGTGGGTTTTCATGAACATTATGTCGACTTTCGGTGCACAAGTCTGGCCATAGGTTTGGTGTGAGCTGTTTGTGGTTGGTTTGGAGTGGAGCTGGGATGGACGATGGGCACAGGAGTAAGGCACTGGAACCCTACAGAGGGGAAAATAGTGAAAACAATCACATAATTAATGCTCTGATAATTCTAATAAGGTTAACTTCCACACAAGAAGGTAACATTTAATCACATTTAAGTCTGGAACCTTTAAAGATGTTTTTTTTTTCTGTCAGTCAATTAATTGATTCACCTCTTAACTTTCTTCAGTTATTACTGAAGAAATCTGATAGAGTTGTGACAGTTGAGGTTCCTGTCACTATGCCTCCAATTGATCATGTGCCCTGGCTACTTGGCCAAGGGGTTGTCCCTTTGGGTGACTGGCAAGCGCGCATGACTTTTACCCGGGAGGTGTGGGTTCAATCCCCGCCCGGGCCCTCTTCACCTTGCCACAGAGTGAATGTTTTACGTATACTACGTGCATGTATGCAAGTATGGTGGATCTTACTCAGGCAGGCTGAAGTGGATCTGTGGTGTTGAGAGGCAGTAGAGCAGGATCATGCAGCTGGTCAGGAAGGTTCCCAGGACCAGGCCTTTGCACATGGACCTCCACTGCCTCCCTTGCTTTCCAGTCATGGTGCAGCAGAGTCAAGGAATACCTGAAAAACACAGAAAGTCCTCATCATCTGGCTACATTACAAGACAAAAAGCAACACTTTAGAGATTGTTCTCTGCTTTGTTGACACACTGACAACACTGCAAATCATTAATTTAGAGTAGACAGTTACTCGATTAATTGAATTAAAGTGTAAAGTGACTCCACAATCTTCTCTGGTGTCTGAGTAGAAAAAACAAGAACATCTGTAAAATTTAAACCAATTCAGTACAACGGTCTGTGAAAGATGTGTGTTGGTTCAATATTATATCTCTCTGTTATGTTATTATTTTATTCACAGAAGGAAATATTTAAAGGTTGAGTCAATTTCCCTAAAAAACAAAATATAGACTTGAATGAATCCCGCTTAATCATCACCTGGGCTTCAACTCATGTGTGGTGGTGACTGTGCCTCCCCCCAACCCCCACCACTCTACCCCCACCCCGCCCATATTTTGATGTAGTCGGGACGTTTCTGGGCAGAGAGTTGATGTGAGCAAGTTATTTGCTCTATTTTTTTGTTTAGAGTAACTAATGTCATCAAGAATATTTACCCTCAGGGTTACTTAATAAAGACTTAATCTCACTTCATATGGTTTTCGTCATCAGAAACATTGGGTGTAGGAAACACACACTAGGTGTAAGAAAAATTCAGTTATTATATGAACTACAAATTTACATACTTGGGACTTGAAATGACAAACCCTGTGTTTCTCCACTGTCCCATAAAATAAATTATGCACCACAGTGGAAAGTGATATTGCATTCCCCCTTGCATCCTGCAGTAAGACGAGCCACCTGCTGACTAAGCTATACACGTTACAAAGTGACACCACCTGGAATTTGTGACATCATGTGACCCGAGGTGACCGCAGTACAGAGCAGAACCAAAAAGTACAACAACAACAAGAAAGTATTTGAATTATAATTTTGTATTTGAAGAATGTTATTTTGAGCTAACTTCACCACCAGAGGCCCCCGTTCACTCTGAAACTATCATGAACAACGTCCTGCTGCTGCAGGAAACAGAACAAAATTATGGATTGAAATGAGTTAAAGTCCTTGTTGAAGGAAAATCTCTGATGGTGGAAGTATTTGTCTCTGGGTTTCAATAATAGGACCAGTACTACAGGTTCAAAGTTCTCTGTAGTAGTGTTTAGTAGTGTAGTGATAGCTATTTTTGGTAAAACATACTCATGTAGTATCAAAAGTAAGGGTACTAATTCTGCAATTAAATGGCCCTTAGCGACTGATTAACCAGTGGGTTTGGCTAATGGAGGTAGGTTGAAGTTTTAAGTTGTGAGATGGATAACTGGAGAGGAAGGATGTAAAACCAGATTTCAGACAAACAAATCCTATTAATTTTTCAGACTTTACTCTAATTGTTCTTCTTCTCAAAAAATAACAGATCTATTTGCTCTTCTGGACATAGAAACAGTTGAAACAGTGAAGCAATCTGAGAAGTTTAGAGGGGAAAATGTTTCCTCTGTAGTTTTGCCAACAATTCAAAGACAAAATGTGACAAGTGTCCCACAGAATTTTTTTTCTTGTAGAAGTGACAACAAAAGAAGTTCAGAACAACGACCCGTTTAGTTTGAAACTTTTTTCTCTTTTGGAAACTTTTGTTTGGTTTGTTTGTGCTGGGGGCAACACAAAGTGTAGAGATTTGGTTGACAGTGACATACAGATGAAATGAAAGTGAAGTTACAATACTCTTGACTGTGTCATGTTTGTAAATCACACAGAGAATTGTAAATGTGATAGCCTTTTAGACCAAGTGTCATTCATTATTTATTTTTGGATTTAGTCCAGCTTTGGCCTCATGACTTGAGATAGATGTCTGAAACCCTCATGCTGGCTTGAGTTACTTCTGTAAACTGTGGGGTTACATTCAGGTTAGGTCCAGCCTTATCGGAGCATTATACAAACATTACTCTTCAAACGCGGCTACAAAGACTTTTCCTGCTCTCCATCTGGACTCCATAAAGGGGCTATTATGGATGTGAGAGCACTTCCTCTGCAATGAGAACCAAGTCTAATGAGAGACACTGGAGGAACATGCTCGCTCAGGTGGAACAGTTTGGTCTGCAAATGTAAAGTGAGTTATGCAATATTATTTTCCAGTATTAACCTAAAAGCCTGAGTTCTTAGGTCAAATAAAAGTCATTGCCATTTTTTTAAGACTATCTCATACCGTTTGCTCAAGTTTTCCCCTCTGATTGCCTTTGAACATTAATGAATGTCCTTGCTGGATATAAACTATTAGATATACCACACCTGTTATCACAAATTGTTCTTCCACTGACACAGCATAGCCTACATGCAATATTACAGCCCACATTTAGCCTGGAGTGTGTTTATCCTAAGCTTTGCTTGGCTGCACACCAAACCAAGGGAAATTGTTCTTCACTTTGATATTATAACAGGAACAAATAGTAAGTTTAGTTTTAAGCAAAAGTAAACAACTGGGATAAGAATTATTTCAAACTGATTTCCTTGTTTGTGTTTTATGACAAACTCAAGGCATTGACTATTATGTATTAATCATTATTATTATCAAGGCAATGATTGACATTACAAAGCACACAATATTATTTTGTAAGGAAAACTTTCAATAGACTTAAAATATTTCTTACCTTCATATATAAATCCAAAGAAAAATTAATGGTAGAGTTTCCTGTAAAACTGCATCGTCTTCCTCCTTCCCAATCAACCTTCAGATGACCAATGCAAGTCGTTCTCCCTCCTACGGCTGTTCTTATGTCTGATCTCGACATACACATACTGTTATAGACCCAGCACCGGCCCTCGCTCCCCTTATCACATGTCCAGTGCTACGGAGCTCATTCATCTGGTTGCTGCTCCTCTTCTCCTCTTTCGCTCTACCTCTCTGCCTGCACACCTGATGCCTCGGGCTTCCTGCCGCCTCCCCCTCAACTTTCAATTCCAAAACTGCTCTCGCTGAATAAAGCACTGCAGGGAGGCTCATCTAGCCACCAGTGACGTCAAGCTCTCTGTCAGGGGATGTGCACTTGTCAGAGTGCAAAGGAGGGGGGTTAGGGGGGTGGGAGAGAGGCTGTATAGTCGCTTTTCTGTGTCTACATACAGAGGGCTATTGAGTAGACACTGGAGTCTGAGCTGCAAACTGATAGGAGGGGTACACAGCATAAAAAAAAAACAAATGCAGAGAGCCAAAGCACAAAGGCTCTAATTGTACCACTTGATCAAGACTGTTTTGTGTATTGTTTTGAAATGATTATTTAGCAAGCGGTGTCTATATGTGCTGAGCCTAAATGTACACAGCACAGCTATTAATCTGGCATTTCTGCTTTGAGAGACTTGCTCGACAAACTGGCAAACACTACACACCCTAAACTGTCACGTGATCATAGTATACATACACAATGGAAAGTTTTTAATTTACATTTTTTTCCATCTTTCCTCACAAATCTTTTTCTGCAGTTTGTGTGTTTAAGGTACCATGTTCAGTGTGTCAACATGTCAGACATGTAATGTCTGATGCAGCAGACGGTATCTTATACTTGGGACACTGCCATTCTCAGTAGACTCTCTTCTGCAAGACGGCAGATTTCAATAGAGAATGAAATGAACAATCAACCACAACTCACAAGTCTATTTGGTGCCGTGCGCCAGGATGTAGCAATATGTGGTCATAATGCTTCAACAATTACAGTACCCGTGAGCTTGTCTCTCTCTTCTCTATACACACTGTGGCCCCAATTCCTGAAAGGCACAGTGGATTTGTGCAGCTCATCCCACAGTCGTCATGCTCAAGCACGACACTGGTTGCTTTTGTTAAGCAGAGCGTGCCTTGGCCTGCAGGCACCCGGAGTGCCAGGCTGAGACCTGGACTGGGTGGGCATGCGTGGAATGCAGATCAGGGTCCGAGGGGAGGTGTGAGAGGGGGCAGGGAGTGTCTCGGGCTGAATGGGGAGATTGAGGAGTGCCGAGCATGACTGGCCTGGCCTTTGCCCCACCAGGATCACAGCAGCATCTCAGGGGGCAGACGGACTTATGCTCCATCGTCATCGACTCCCACTGCTTGTGTGTGGACCAATCAGTCAAGACAACCCACTGAGAGTGGCGCAGTGACCCGAGCCTCTATTCACTGCACGAATGTGGACTCTTGGGGCTTTGTGTGACATATTTTATCTTTTGCATTCTTCTGATCCATGCACAGCTGTGAGACGTGACACATGAGGGCCGTTCGCCTGCCATGGACTACCCGCTTGCTTCAATGACAATCCTTGAATGTACCACCCAATGGCGTAATGTGAAGAAACCATACAACAACTTAGCAACAGCCATACAACTTTCATCTGACGCAAGACCACAATCAACAGGCTTAATACACACCGTCTTTACTTTAAAATACAGAGGCTTTGAAGTAGGGATTTGAAAAGGGGGAATATGTTGTGTAATGTAGAACAGTAAATCAGAATTCATACAAGCAAAATGAAGACAACTTTTACATCGATAATTACACAGCTGGCATGTGCCACATCCTGCATTTCATCTTGAGGTTATCACACCCACATCATGGAGCATGTGGCTCACACACAGGGCGGTCTAATGCACATACAGGTTTCATGACGTGTCGACCTGTAATGCACTCCACCCTCATGAAGTTACATACACAAAAAGTCAGTCTTAAGAAGACGTCTTCGTGTGAGTTACTTGCGGGTCTTTTTCTTCTTTGCTTTTTCAGCATCGTCATGGGCCTTCCTCTTGGCAGTGAGCTTGTTAGCCTGTAAGAAGAAGCCAATGAATGCAGGTTAATGAACAGATGCTCGGCACCAGTCACACAGGCATCTTAGAGGTTAGTGAACTCAGGTCATCTCTGGGTATTCGTGTTTCCTACACATTAACCACACAATACTGTTAGACATTCTTGGGTGGAGATAAGGCGGCAGATATTGAAAATAAAGCATTCAGTGTTAAGATTGTTTGTGCAGCTTTGTGAAAAGATAACAGTCTGACATTTTTATCTGCATGTGAATCAATACTCCATCAATAGGAAAATTAAAAACAAACCTCTCTGATTTTTCTTTTCTTTCCGAACATGATCTTGTCGTAGAGGTATTTTTCCTTTTTCTTCATCATCATGATGGCAAGACGTTTCTCCTCTGCTTTCTCCTCCTGCTCCAGGCGTGCTGAGTTTTCCACCTTCACTTTTCCTGGCGTCACCTTGACTTGCAGAGACTGAAAGGAGGAGAGGAGTTGTTAAAGCTCCACTAGTTTACAAAAACACAGGATGGCGAGGGAAAGGGATCAGAAAGCCGTTACCTTGCCCTGGGATCGCTGTTGTTCCATTTTCTTTAGGTTTTCCTCCTCTGCCTCTTCCTCCTCATCATTGTCTTCTTCGTCATCTTCCTCGTCTTCATCCTCGTCCTCCTCCTCTTCTTCTTCTTCTTCTTCATCATCCTCCTGTTCCTGGGCTATGATGGAAGAAAAATGTATACATTTTGTGTTTATCATCTCTGAATCCTCTGCCCATATAAAAATTATTCCTGAGTAGCAAATATCCATTAACTTAATTAATTTATCACTTTGTACAACCGATTTCTATTAGAGGTTGCATAACTAAAGAGCCCTCACCTATGCGTAAAAACTAATTATAATTACTGTGATTCAATATAATATTAAAAAGTGAGTGAAAGGTTTTAATAGAGTTTGAAAGCTGGGATGTCAGAGGAATGTCTCTGTTCGTACCAGGCTTTTCTCCCCGCTGTAAGGCCATGATCTTCACTTTTTCGGGGGGCACGTAGTCGCCATCCTTCTCCTCCACAAATGGAGAAAGATGAGGGGGCAGGGTCACTCCGATGAAGTAGTCCTCTACAGGCAGGCGGAGTTTGGCGTTCACACAGTCGTACACCCACTGGGGCTGAATGTAGTATCTGAAACATCAAATAAAGGTTATAATGCATCTTTTTGTGGTCCAATATTAAATAAGGAGCAAGTGTGTCACTGTCTGGGAAAAAGGGGGGGCTTTTTCAGATTCAGATTCATGATTTATTGTCCCCGAGGGGAAATTCATTTCATCTTGCTAAAGTAATTTGAGTAATATGAGGGAGCTGTCAAAGAAAGAGGACAGGGTCTGTCAAACACAATGAATGGGGTTGCTTGGAGGCAAGAGAGCAGATAGATGACTGAAAGGATGCATTGTACAAGATATGGAAATGTACAAAGGGAGAGGGTCACAGTCTGCAGACACTTCCTGTATTCAGGATTCAGAACTACAGTCTGATTATCATTTACAGTGTAAAAAAAAGGACAGTTGAATAGCATCAATCTATTTTTACCATCAGAAGCCAGTTAAATAGTTACTATTCCTTTAGTTCACATACATGCTTTATGCTTCATGTAGTAACTTCTCATGTACATGCCGTTAACAGGAGTGAAAGTACAAAGTTACCTGTTCATATACTGTTTGTCGACGTTGGGTCTGTCAACTATTTGATGTGTGATGGTTTCATCCGTCTCCTCATATGTGCTACCAATGCAAACAGACTTGTCCCAGGACACCTCACCACCGAAACATCTGGAACAAAGCAGGAATAAACACAGTATTTTATAAAATGACTTACATCAATGTTGAGTTTATAACAATCATTATATGCTAAGTTTATTTTGCAGTCCTGACAGAGTTTCACTGCAGCAGACCTCACTCACCTGATGATGAAAGCCAGTGACTCTCTGGGCACTTCCCTGTTGAGGTAGACCTTGATGCCCTCGAAAAGTTTTTTCTGGGTTTCCTGCTCTTTCTGTTCCCTTTCTCTGGCCTCCATCTTCTCCATGTCTTCCTGAAAGAAAAAAAACACAATACAGAAAAATTGTGAAATTGTGAGAAGGTGTTTGTTTATTTTGCTTCCATGAATATACTGTATATCAGTCAAACTCTCTCAATGAGGGCAGTTCTTTCATAACAATGATCCTCTATCAAAAGGTTTCTTGGCACCCGCAGAGTCTCTGTGATCAAACGAGGCCAATAGTTGAGTGTCTCAAGACTGTTGGGTAAAACAAGCTTCCCAGGGTGGAGACGTCTCATCTTTAGCAACCAGACACCGGTATCAATCCCCAGTTTCACACCTTCAAAATCTGTGAATCCTCCGACAATGTGGCCTCTTACCTCAGAGACCAATTACTTGATCTAATGTTGTTTTTCTGCTTGTTTGACAAATCTCAGCAGTATGACTGTGGCATCAATGTTTTGTCCTTAGTCTATTTAAAAAAAGAAAAGAAAAAAGGATTTCTTACCCCTTCGTCAGGGAACTGGTCGAGTTCAGCCTCCTCCTCCTCTGCAGAAGAAACCACCCGCGACAGACTGGCACTCAGAGCTGACAGTTTCTACAAAGTCAGAAACAGGGTTCAAGCAGTGATCCTTTATTGCATTATTCAAATGCACACATCATTAACCCTCTACACTAATATCTTATATTTCCTAAATAAGAGAACACACCGATAACTGTTTTTTTTTTCCATTTTGAAGGATGTGTTTTTACACTTGTTGCTAACTTTATGTTTAAAAATACTGTTTTCTATCAGGTGTGATGGTGCATCAAACCAAAATATGCAATCAGAGACAGTGATAAATAGTGACAGGGCATACATAAATATGTATAATCATCTGTAATGAGACTCACCTCCAAGTAGCACTCTGAATTCATGGCGTAGTCATCCTCATTCTCTTCCTTCAGCTCTGACTCTGCTTTACTGTCCAGCTGCAACAGGAAGAATGACATCAACAACAAGGTCAATACTACTAAAATCTGTTACAATAACAGATTAGAAATGCTTATAAATATACACGTTTTGGAAATATTATCATATATAATTCAAAATATCCATTTGAATCAATTAACTGAATGTGAGCTATGAATGTACAGTATTTCTTAATAATACGATTTTGAAAATTAATTTTGTCTATACCGATCACCCACAACTAAATGCCTTAATAGGCCTTAAGAGAAAGCACATACAGTATATAGAGAGAAAAAAGCAGTCCAAGATACCTTTGGTGGGTAGAGCAGGTTGAGGGAATGGTAGATTCTGAAGTTGACGAACCCCAAAAGAGTGGTGTACATCTCTGTGAAAGTTGCCATTACTCTGTAGTCGACATCTGTTGGGTGCTGCAAAGACAAAAACCAATCAGAGTTGAACTAAGTGTCAACGGTATAATCTATACAAGAGCAGTCAAAATGTAAAAAATCTGTAATTTTCTGATCTACAGGGTTCACACACAGCTGGAGCAGTCAGTTAACTAATCTGAAGAATATTTTATATAAAAGGTAGAGTAATACCACTACAGATCAGTGACACTGTCTTGTTGTCTTGTCATGATGGGTTTGAATGCTGACAGGGCTGTGCTAACCTTCAGTGTAATCCCTTGATAATAACACAACACCATAATCACCACGGACTGCATTTCATCATTCTGCACTTACATCATGGGCGAACTGATATGGCACCAGCCATGTAATGAGCTGTCCCATCACCTCGGCTTGATAATATATTCCCTTGATGGAGATGAAAACCTACCGAACAGAGAGACAAACGTTTAATTCACTGCAGGACAGTTAAGTGTGAGGTCAGAGCTTTGTGGTCTGATGGTTGGCACTGATACCTTTCTGAGAGCACGAGCTGCGACAACATAGTTCATCCACTCCACAGAGAGGCGTCTGCACAGCTGGATTGTCTGGACGTGGCATTTTCCCGTTCGTGCGAAGGTAGAGAAGAGGAAGCACATGCAGAGAGCGTCGTCAATATCACGCAGGGCATCAATGAAGGAGGGGTACCTGTCACAGAAAAGAACATCAGTGAATTTATACAACGCTACAAACTGTTTTATCTCTTACCTAAGTCTCTCGACTGTCTCACCTTTCTTTGATGATGTGGTCCAGTTTATAGGTAGGCTTGTTCTCCTTCAGTCTCTCCACTGCAGACCATTCTGTTTTTCCATAAGCCCTCTTGAGTTTGCGAACGAATACCTGTTAAGATAAAACATTTTCAGTAATAATTCATACTGCACTGTATTACTGAGCAAAATTCAAGAGCATCTTATAACAGGGAACAAAACTAATTACAAAAAAAAAATCCATCTTCAACAAATAACTTCCCTCAAGCTTAAAAGCAAATGATTCACATTGTCTGTAAAGGGGGGGAGCCCTGCTAAGTAATACAGAAAAGTATGCCTGTACCTTGTAGTCCCTGAACTTCCTGACGATCGGCTCATGCAGCAGAAAGCGGATGTCTTTGAGCAGGTAGAAAGTCCTGGCTGCTGTGGAGCCCTTGTTCACCTTCTTCTTGTGCTTGGGCTCATGAGGGTAAATGCCTTTGAGGATGCATAGTCGTCTGACAATCAGAGGAAAAAAAGGAATAACTCATCTTTCTCACAGCTGCTTGCTGAGTGCATGTTACCAACCAGGTGATGAAGAGTAATTCAGATATTGTGATGACGAGCATGCACTAACCATGACAAATATTAATAATCTATTAGCTACTGTCAGCTCAGGTCTGAGGTTTTAACAAATTGTGATGGTCTCCAACTTTGCAGCAACAGAGTGAATGACCACTTGGCTTTTCAAGCTAATTAACTAATTGGATAAGTTAAAAATTAAATATTTAATCAACACCTCAGTTGAGAGAGTGAGTAGCATATTCTTCGTGACAGTGGGATTTATTACAATAGCCTGTAGTGTTGTTAAGTTAGTACCAAATAAACAGTGTTTATTACAGTAAACAGATTGCTTTTGTCAGTACAACATTACCTGAAGTCCGGGAGGCTGAGCTGTAACTTCTTACGAGCTTTATTTCTGGTGATGTAGTTGGTGGCAGAGCCCCTCTCATACTGAAAGACAGAAACAGATGTTCACGTTATATACGCTCGTAATGTAATAAAATACCTTATTTCAGAGACGGGACAATGAAATACTTTATCCTAAAATGCTCAACCGCATCAACGTGGTCAGAAAAACAAACTGGGGCTAGCTCCGTTAGCTCACAGCTAGCCAGGTTGGTGTCGTGTTAGTGTAGCTGAGCCTGACATCGGCTCCTCGGCGGCTCTCACCTTTTTCTTCTGAAGACCCCCCATTTACGACCTGTACGCGACCGTCCGCACAACTTTAGGTGGATTAAACTGTCAACAAATTAGGCAGTTCACGGACGTATACAACGCTCACTACCTCGACCAGCACCGACACACGTGTCGTCTGACATGCGCTGTGGAGGCGGAGCCACGCGGCGTAGGACCCAGAGGCCGCCCGCCTGTCCGCCTGATCAGAAACAGAGCAACACCCTATGGCAACACCAGAGCCAGTACACAGAAAGTAAAGCCATACATACACTGTAGTTTCACTGTTGTTTCAACCATAGATCCATAGATCCACACCGAACCCGATTAATTAATTCTCCTGAAATTTGACATGGCATAAGTCTGGACATTGTGCACTACATGGCCTCTAAAAAGTATTTGATTTAATTGCAATTTAATAAAGAAAGGCTGATATAAAAATAATTTCTATCCAATTATTTTTATATCAGCCCCCCTTTTATTTTATTTTTTATTTTATTTTTTTTTACAGTTTGTCTCATCATTAGCTAGCCTACAATATCCTCTGCCCTTAGACCTTCACATCAACTGAGGAAAAACTCCCAAGAAAACACTTTTTGGAGAAACCCCAGGGTGAGCAGCAGAGGAGGGATCCCTCACTCAGGCAGACGTGCATGCTGTACAGACAAGAAAACAGTTTATAACACAGAATATGGGAAAACAAATGGTAAGGGTTGGTAGGCCATACAGGAACAGCAGGGAGAGCAGACCAGCTTAGCTACTGGTTGACAGACTGGTTCATGAGCAGGGAGGGCAGGCCGATTTAACAGCAGGGGAAAGGAGGTGATGCAGGTGGCTGTTGATGCAGAGGGATGGAGAAGGAGAGGGCTCCATGTAACCTGATGAGTCCCCCAGCAGTCTAAGCTTTAGTCTAGATTTGCTTGCAGAACTGCAAGCAAAATATCCATAATTTAATTGATCAACAACAAACAAAAAACCGAAAACCTTTTCAGTCGTCAGAGTAAACTGACATGAAAGAAAGAGCATGAACCAACCACGTATAAACCCCACCCCCTAAATCTCCCCCCACCCTCACCAGTGCCTGGGATGCTTGAGAGAGATGCGGACTGGAGCTGAGCAGGACCAGAGAGTGAGAAAAAGAAACAGTGAGAGAAAAAAGATAGATACAGAGAGGAAGAAGTATAGCCGATAGATACTGGACTTCACAGAAGCATCTTAGAAAAATGTGTGAAATACTTTACAAGTTCAGCATGGGACTGCGTGAGTTTATAAAGGATTATTTTATCGGTTTCTGGGACTATGAGACACCGAAGGTGATGGTGGTTAAAAACAGAACTCTTGGAGTCATTTACAGAGGTGTTCAGTTTCTTGTGATCACCTATTTCATCTGGTAAGCTTCATGTTTGTGTATTTGCATATCCACTAAAGTGTATGATCTATATCTTATCTTATGTTCTCTAGTTCAAAGGCTTAATGTCAATCTGCTTATATTTCCACATCAGTTGTGTGTTTGTTGTGTTGTGGAATAACAGGAAAATATAAACAAAATGTTTTTGTGTGGAAAAAGACTGTATTATGACTGAGAAATGCAGTGTCACTTTAAATTCTGAAACCCATTAATTGTGGCTTTGTGGAGAGGAAAAACCTCCCATTTGCAATTAGCTCAAAACAAATAAACAGCATAATTGATGGAGGCATTAGCTGATGACAAGAAGGAGAAAACAAGGAAGAAAACATGCTTTTTTTTTATCTGAGCAAACAGTTTTAACAATAAAATAATTGTAAAGACCTTATAATCTTTTTGTCATAGTGCTTTTATTTTTTCTTAGATTAGATGTCTTCTAAATGATTTTGAAGTGCGCCATCTTTCCTTTCTTTCCTTGGCTTCAACAAAGAGGGCTGAACAGATCCAGGGGTAATGTGATACCTCCAATAAAAATTGACATCACAACACAAAATCTGATATTGCTTCTGTCTGTTCTATCATCCTGAAGGTATGTCTTCATAAGTCAGAAAGCATACCAACAGAGTGAAACCCGTCCTGAGAGCTCTGTTTACACTCTCATGAAAGGAACAGCAGTTCATGGAGATGACATCCTGGACACTGCAGAGTACGCTCGACCCTCAGAGGTGAGTCCCACCAGATATACTCTGTAAGCATCATTACACCTATATCTTAACGATGGAGTAAACACCACTGAGGATATTTGTTGACATTTTCCTCATAGGGTGGTGATGTGATTAGTACGATATTGAGACGAGAAGTCACGTATGATCAGAGGCACGGGACCTGCGCTGAGGTGAGAGGTCAACTATTACCTAGTATATGGGAAAATACAAAAGAATAAGTGTGACACCTTTCTTTTATGACTGAGCATCTGTCTTATTTCACATTAGTATTTCAAAGTTGCCAACGCCAACTGCACAACAGATTCTGACTGTGTCCAGGGGGAGGTCGATTTTAATGGCCATGGTAATGTTTATATTTCTCACCAAATCTTTCTTCAAGCCTGGCTGGTTTGAAAATACCTCAGTTTTTGTCTGTTTGAACACATCCTTACAGGCAGAAGGACGGGCAGATGTGTCCAATACTATAACTACACCTTCAAAACCTGTGAGATCCAAACTTGGTGTCCAATTGAGGAGTATGCTGTGGTGCGGTAAGGCAGACTTGGCTGGCACCACTAAATTTGATAAGTCAAGGTTAAGTCAGGTATATATTGATCATCCAACAGTACAGTGACCTGAAGGATAAGGAGAAGTCCACAAATACCTTAATGCACAAACAAAATATGAAGAATAATTCAAGTGTCAATAACAGTGATTACATAACAGGAGTGATCAGAAAAAAATATAAATATATAAATATTCAATTATTTTCTTATTTTTCTCTAGTCTTTGCTTCTTGCTTGTAAATTCCTGAAATCTTCTTCTTTCTTTCTTTCTTTCTTTCTTTTTTTTTTTTTTTTTTACATTTGGGCCACTACAAAGTATCTGAAAATCTATAATTTCAGAAGGAAATGTTGGTTAAATTGACCACTGTATGTATTATCTGGCATTTTCAACAGTGAACCAGCATTAGTGGAAGCCATCAACTTCACGGTGTTCATTAGGAACTCCATTCACTTCCCCAAATTTAAAGTGCTGAGGTAAAGTTCCTCCACACACACACACACGCGGTCAACCCTTATTTCATTTTTAGGAGAGATTCAGAGGTAAATATTATTACATTTTTCTTCTTATCTTTGGCAGGGGAAATATCAAAGATGTCTCGAATAAGCGTGACATGCAGAAATACCTCAGTCGGTGTCATTATGATGAGGAGAAACAGCCCTACTGTCCAAACTTTCGCCTGGGCTACATCGCAAATAAAGCCAAGGAGAATTTCACTGAGCTCTGCAGGACTGTGAGTACGATTCACAAAATGGTTTAATGCATGAAGATGTCTTTAAACAATGTCCTTTTTTAAATCTGTCCATGACATTTTAAAGTTGGGACACAGATGTGTTAAAAGTGGCCTGCAAACCAGCATTGAATGATGTGTGCTGTTTTTGCTCAGGGAGGAGTGATAGGGGTTTTCATTAACTGGAACTGTAACTTGGACCTAGATGCTTCACATTGTAAACCCACATATTCCTTCCGTCGTCTTGACCTTCGAAAGGATCTGGCCGACTCTGGATATTATTACAGGTGAGCTCCATCTCCAAACACTGACTTTTTCCACTCAGTATTTCAAACTGCGGTCTTTGGTTTGCTTGTGGTCAGTCTTCAACCCTGTGATTTCTGTGTATCTGTCCAGATTTGCCAAATATTACAGTAAGGACGGGGTAGAGTCCCGCACACTTATCAAGGCCTATGGCATCCGTCTGGATGTCATTGTTCATGGACATGTAAGTGCATCAGAGCATCACTCCAGGTTACTTTCTGCTAATCATGGTGACATTATATAATTTGTCTGTCATTTCTTTGCAGGCTGGTAGATTCAGCCCCATCCCAACCATCATCAGCACAGTGACTGCCATGACTTCAGTTGGGATTGTGAGCAATTGACATTTTCAAGTGACAGCTAAATGCTCTTTGCACCACAACCACGTCTCATGTCTTCTTCTCATGTCTCCCACTCTAGTGTACCATCATCTGTGACTGGATCATGCTGACGTTTATTGACAAGAATGAAGTCTACAGTGACCGAAAGTTTGATGAAGTGAGCAAAACACATCATATATTAGATCTTAAAACATGGTTTCGTCAGTATTCATGCAAGAGATATTGAGATACTGATCATTAAAGGTTTTATATCTATCAAAGAATAGATAATGAGACAACTTTAAAACCTTCTCAACAATCTGCCTTTAAGTATTCGTACAGATCTCCACAATCTGGCTACATTATGACAAAAATGTTTAACAATAACCATGAAAGTTAAAATCAAATCTAACTTATTATGAATTATTTATTAATATGTAGTACCCGAATAACCCAATCACAGACTGCCAGCAGAAAATCAAACAAAACTAACAATTACATGACATTTTCCAGTATAAGTTACTCTTGTTATTACTGTATTCATTATTTCATTATTGCCATATCAGTATTTATTTTCTCTCTGAAAAGATAAATAATATACCATTATCAGCACAAGTGGTTATTGAATTATTATGCACTAATAACAATCACAAAAGTCTTCTCAACTATTAGATTTTTGTTTTACTCTATTATTTTAAGATTTGTCTTATTACTATTAGCTCTTTATTTGCCCATAACCCATTTATCAAAGCATTGCTCTGTATCTCTTTATATGTCTTAATCTCCACCATAGAAACTTTTTTAAAACTGTGGTTTAAATGTATCAAAGGAAAAAGCAAATGAGAAGAGTTATTTATATCTACTTGAATGACTTCTTTGGTGAACAACATCATTTCTAAATGCAGGATTTTGTGTCCTACACAGATTGCAAAGGAGCCCACAGTGCCCATCCCCACAGAGCTCAGCTACATCAGCAGCTACGGCTCAAACCACTCAGACCTGTCAGACGGTGTACCACTGTGATGTCATCACAGCTGCCTCAGTCCTCGCTGGCCAAGTGTATGTGTGTGTGTGTGTGTGTGTGTGTGTGTGTGTGTGTGTGTGTCGATTCTCCCAGAGTCAGCTGACTATGGCAATGACAACAACTCTGATTGGTTTCTCGGTTGTCTGCAAAAACCTCAGGGATGGATGGACCACCACTGACTTTGTGGGTGTCAATGGGAACATACTGATAGAGCACCGACCACAGTGACATGATCGGCCTGTTTTCTGCCTGTGCAGTGGACATTTATCATCTCAAATCTTGATGAAACTCTGCCTGTTTCTCAGACGACACTTAGAAGATGTGTTTATCGCAACAATATGGAAACAGTATAGTATTTCATACCAGATAAATATTTGAGTACACAGCCATGAGATTCACAAACAGTACACATTTTGACAAATGTATTAAAGACATTCAGTTCAATAATAAAAGTAATCTGCAAACTCAGAAGTAAGTGTTATTACAGCAGCATGACACTAAAATACAGTAGATTGTGCAACACTGACTCACACCGACTGATTCAGTTCCTCCTCTTTTCAACCTGACGCGTTCAGAATAATGAGAAGACACAGGAGGAAACCGCGAGGAGAGGAGCAATGAGCGGTAATCAAATAACACTGGCATTTCCCATAAGATGGTTTTCTCTAACAAGATTGTGGGGAAGTGTGAATCCATCCAAACGCCTGAGAGCAACAGAAATGTCAGCGGTGAAAAACAACAACTTAAGACTAAGTTCTAAAGGATCAATATTTGTTATGATGGATGAAGGAGCACAAAGGACAGCCACATGTCATTTGGGGAATTGTGCTTATGACATGTTGAAATGTTATAGGTTGTTATATCTTAAAAGGGTTGTTTTTATGTATTATTTCATTTACTCCACCATTAAGCTCATAAAATCTTTCTTGTATGATACATTGAGAGGCTAACAAGAGAAAATGTAAAGGATTTCGTCATTGTCCCACAAATAGGCATTCATTTGTCAACTGACATGTACAGTATGTGTCAATGGGAAAGGTCGGAGGAGCCAATCTAATTGTGCCTCAGTTCAGAGTCTGAAATGTGATTACTTGTCTGGGAGAAGCCCATCAGCAGACAAAGTGAGTCATTTATGGGGCAATAAGGTTAAAGAGATGGAGGTGGATGAGTTAAGATCATTGTGATCCAGGCAAAAAATGTATCCGACATGCCAGATTTGTTCATATTATCTCCATGAAAGAAACTCTCAACTGATGAAGACCTAGACCCGCTTTACACTGTATTATATTTGGTTTCGTTGTTTGGCTTTGTTGTGTTCTCAACCCCTCCTAGCACAACTCCATAAAGAAACCCTGTTCTGGTCTTTGCATTGCTGCATCTCCATCCATTTTATCCATCGTAAACAGTCCATCTCACCTAAATTTATTTAATTGCACTATACTCCCTGTTTTTTGTTTTTATTTTTTATAGTAGTGTCACGTTAAAGCAGATATCAGTGGAATGTTTTTGTTAATATAAGTCCTAAATAGTCCTATTTTCCGTCAGCAATCACTTACATGAAGTATTTCAGCCTAAACACGAGTCTCTCCGTCACTCTGCTCTGCTGTAACCCGAGGAGAAAATTTTCCTTGTGGGATACAAGTGTTATCCAATGAGGAGAGAGAACGGCATGAAGGGCTGTGTGTGCAGCCAAGGGATGCGCGTGAATGTGGTGACGTAGCACGAGGACCAATTGATGCCTGACAAGGGCGGGGGCTGCTAACTCATGGTGCGTTCAAAGAAACTCGTACTTTGTGTTTTTCCTTCCTGTGAAGTCATACCAGTTCGATCTGGTACGAGTTCACGGGTCGGAAGTTACGAGTGGCCGTTATAGGGAACTTTCACAGACAACAGGATGGTAAAAACACGAGCTACGGGTTACCTGGAACGCTACCAAGTCGTAGTTGTGACTTGAAGCTGTAACTTACGGTTTCAAAAGCCTGCCTTGAACGCAGCATTAGCCGAAACGGCCGTGAAGCTGATATCTGCTTTAATTGTCTGTCCCATTTTGTAGTTTTATTGTCTGTTGGTTTCTGTTTGGATACGTTCCAATTTTTGTGCTGATCTTTGTGTTTCTTGTGTTTTTTCCTGCTTTTATGAATCATGTTCCCTATGTCTTTATTTGTTCATTTTAATGGCTTTTAACACAGTCTGAAATTAGCCTTTGGCTAACACTGGCACCTTTACATTTATTAAATGTTCATTAATGTGCACTGTCCTCCTTAAACAAATAAAAAAAAAAAAAAAAAAAAAAAATAAGAAAATGAAATAAATCCTCAAAGAAAAATTGAAATCACTAAAAGAAATAAGATCTTCCTCTTTGCCACACCAGAGAAAAACTAGACAGTAACCATCATGGAAATACGCAGCATCCGATACGTCTCACCCATTTATTGCACATTTGAGATCAGATTAGGAAATGAAGACATTTCAGGTCACAAGCTGTGCACAAGCCACAGACACATTAGCATCCATGAAGAGGAAGCTCAGACAATTAGTGACTTCTGATTAATGAGGGTCCCAAGAGTGAGTGGAAATCAGGATGTTTCTGCTGTTTCCTTTGTGGTAGAGTCCGACTCAAATGACTGACAGTCAGAACAAACAGGCGCACAGTTAAAACACTTGAAAAGCTTTTATTGACAGTCAAAAGTTGTAATCATTACAAAATATTAATATGAGAGATTGAAATATATTTACAGTTCACACATTTCTTATCCAACCTGCTCCAGCACATCAAACAGCACTGAATCAGACTTCATTGAGTGCATCTGTCGGGGACGTTTGAGTGCTGAGTGTTTTTCAGGCCGAACAGAATTAATAGTTGAAAACAGATGCAGCCTAGGGAGCGTCAGACCTTTGTGGAAGTCACATTAGTGAGTGCTCTGGCTGATCTGTGGGCTCATTGCAAGCAGCCAGTCAATAGTCTCCTCCAGGAAGCTCATGCTGTAGTGGGACGCTATGTTTCGAAACACCGTGATCTGCTCGGAGAAGCTCTGTAAATACAAGGAAAAGCAAAACAACAGCTGTGAGAACACAGTCAAACAGGAACCATCATATGATTTCATCACTACTCTGAATGATGTAAAGAATTTAAAAGTAGAAACCTTGGCTGAGAAGGTGAGGTCAAAGTCTCCAGCACATCCACAGTAGACGGGCATGTTTGCTTCCTTGACTCCTTTACATTTGGTACACACCTAAAAAACACACGAGTTTAAGGGGAAACATTTGTGAAAATTATGCAGTTTCCTCACAATGTTCTGCTACATTTACCGGTATCGCTTAGACAAATGGCTTTGCATTATATAGTTAGAGTATGTTTCTTTGACACTGATGGTACCAGTGAAATCTTGAGGTGCTTTTTCTCCTGGAACTTTTAGTTTACTTTTCTGTCTTACCCTTTTCAGCAGAGGAGATAAATATATAAAAAAAAAATCTGGCAAAAAAACCCCAAAAAGGGGCGGCGCGTGGTGCAGTGAGTAGAGTGGCCGCCCCATGTGTAGAGGTTATAGTACTTGCTGCAGGTGGCCCCGGTTCGAGTCCCGCGTCAGACGGCCCTATCCTGCGTGTCATCCCCCCCTCTCTGCCTCCCATTTCCTGTCACACTCTGAACTGTCCTATCTAATAAAGGCATGAAAAGCCCAAAAAAATATACTAAAAAATAAAATAAAAGGCAAAACACCAAAAAAATATATACTTTGAACCCCCCCCAAAAATCTGGCAAAAAAAAAAAAAAATCCATTGGGGAAAAAAAAAATCTTTCTTGTGGCGGATTTATTATTATTTTTGCCTGTTTTTTTTTCTTCTTGTGCCTGATTTTTTTTTTGGGCTGGCCCTAATACTCCTTTTGCCCGACATTTTTTTCTTTTTTCCTTGTGGCAGATTTTTTTTTTTTTTGCCTGGCCCTAATACTTTTTGCCCGGCTTTTTTTTTTCTTTCTTGTGCCGGACTTTTTTTTTTTGGCTGGCCCTAATACTGATTCGTATATAACGCTGTTTGAGTTTTTTTTTTTTTTTTTAAGATAATGGGAAGAGAACCAGGAACATTACAGTTTACGCTGTATGTATGAACCGCCAGGATAAGTATCACAATGGTTTTTTTTGACTCACCAGGTCCTGCAGCGTGAAGCTCATCAGTTTCTTCTTCAGAGCTTCTACCAGGGCCATCTCGATAGACTCAGTCTCGTACTGGGCCTGACAGTTGGAGCAGAACCACTGAGGCAGGACAGACCCGTCCTGAGAAGAGGAAACCTCAGTTTAACAATCTGACAGTTTAATAAAGCAGCTTCAAACAGGAGGGAGATCAGTGTCGTTATCAGTTGCTCCTTCGCTTTTCTGGTCGTACCTGTGCGACAGACGGGTCCTTGCAGAGGTCGAGGTCACGACAGAAATTACACTGGTGGCAGATGACTTCTGGCAGGATGTAGGAGTTACAGGGGTCACGGAACTGGGCGTCCTCTGCAAACTCACCGACGTCCACGAGACGCAGGAGGTCTCTCTTCAGCTTGTTTACCTGGTTCACGATGTTGGCATCCAGTGAGAGGACCTGAGGGGGGGGGAAGAGACAGTAAGAAACTCTCATCAGTTTGAAATCCTGCTAAATTTACAACAGGAGAAATCATGTCTACATCCAAAATCTGTTTGTCCATCTCTCCAGGTCTCGGCTTGTCCCATCAGTGACGTGGTATTTGAGTGTATATACCTGGCAAACATATTTAATAAACTCCAGTGCTGGGTTGTTGAGTGGCAGGTGGGATCCAGGCAGGACAGGAAACATCTCCGAGGGCTGGGTCACACTCCTCGTACCCGTCACCTTCTTCTGGATCTTTTGAGTGATGGTGAAAAAGTTCTGCGTCAGCTCACTTGACACATACTCCTGGGAGAAGGAGATCATTCCTGTGGCAGAGAGTTGAAAAGAAAAAAAACACATGTGAGAGGAGATCTATCTAAATATGATTAAAAACTTCCCCTCGGTGACTTAAGTGTAACAGACACTAGTCCGTAGTCTGTCGTGACTCTAATGTGTGTAATGTGACGTTCCTTAGAGACACAGGTTAAGTCTTTAGTAACTGAAGCAGCTCCCCAAACGGCACCGTACCAGGAAGAGCACTCAAGTCTCCCACTGCCTGCTGGGAAGCCTGGCTGCCTCCACGTCTCTTGACTGGTGTGGCTCCGGGAGCGTTACGCCTCAGCTCCTCTTTCATGCTGTGGTACACTGCTGCGATGTACGCTGGGGTGGAAGAGACGTGCGTGTGTTAAGTGTCGACACAGAGACAGGTGAAGAAAAAAAAAGAGAGGCTGTTTTGTGTAGATTAGTATTATTTGTTTTACCTGAGACGATCATGAGGAAGTATTTCTGACAGGAGGCTGTTTGGGGCAGATACTGCATGATGTTCCAGCTGCTCTCAATCAGCTCCTCCACCTCATCCGCCGGCACATCAGCATCCTCTTCCTCCACACCAGCTTCCTCCTCATCTTCATCGTCGCTGCCACCCTCATCACCATCACCTTGTTGGTTTTTCTTCTGTTTGGCTCCGTCCTAAAAATGGCAACGGATAAGGGGGGGGGGGTGAGCTCTGTATTCAGAGATATTCTGATATACTTAAATTAAAACAAGTAAACTAAGTTTCAGTGTGTGACGTACCTCTCCATACAAGAGGCTGGAGGGCAGTTTGCCCTTCACACCACCGTAGTTGGCGGGATCCATCCACAGCAGGAACTCCCAGCATCGGGAGAAGGACAAGGACAAAGAGTGGAAGATTTCTCTGGAGTGGATGCTTGAAGAGGAAGAGTTAGGGAGGGGATTTGTCAGATGTTGGATTGACTCAGAATATGATAGACAGACTGCAACAAAACAACAAAAAATCTCATACAGATAAAGTGCCTTGATCTTAATAATATGCTATTTAGGAGAAGGCTTTCAAGAGGAAATGCTCAGATGTGATTATCTGTAATATTGACTGACTGTATTTGTTGTTTGTTCGACCTGGTTAAGAAATGCTGCTGTAAAGTCGAAAAACACTGAGAGCTGGCAATAACAATAAAGCAATGCAGAGACACATTTCATTTCACTTAGTATTGATTGTACTGCGTATAGTACATTGGCCTAATTCACTAATTAGTTTTTCTCTTGTTATTTCAATAGGCAGCTCAGCTTTTTATGCTTGCTTAATAGAAACCACAACACAATCTCCAGAAAACATTGAAGTGGTGTAGTGGATGATTTTTATTGAGCGAGCAGTCTGCTAATGTATAGCCTAGTAGTTGTAATATAACATAATGTATCTACATAAATATGCAATTATGTCAAGTACTACAGGGTATTTAATTAATAAATACAGAGATTAAATGTAAAGGATAAAATCTCTATACAATACAGACTGGGGAGGTTAAATGTCGGACCTGTTGGTGATGTATTCCACGTAGCCAATTGCATCATCTGTCCTCCGTTTTTTAGTGCACAGGATGATCCTGTTGAAGTTTCCATACACAACGGTTGAGCCAAGGCGTTTGAACTCTGCAACCAACCTGAAAGCAAAGTGTGAGGGTGGTGAATGGAGGTAGAGGAGTTCTGCATTTAACATAGAGCAGGGGAGAACAAGAAAAAAAGATGAAAGCAAACCAGACAGTAATAAAGACAACAACAACTAATTTTATTAAAGCACTTTGGCTTCCAACTGATTTGTAGTTATTTTACCAAATGATGGGACCGGAACTAACTTGAAGCTATTATTAAAAAACAAACTAGCAAATACCAGTGTTGCCTCTACTGGTGAAAAATGTCCTTTGAGAGTCTGATAACCCACTGATATATCGGCACAGGAACTAATGCCATCTCATAAGACAAGAACGAGATTTCACCATTCAAACAAAGACTAACTATGTGACCAAATAACTGATGGATAGTTGCAGTAGTGTGGCACTCACTGTAGAAACACCTTCTTCATCATGTTGTGCAGGGTGCGGTGCAGTGCAGGGTCGTAGAGCAGAGAGCTCGGGGAGCGCAGCCAGCGGTAGAAGTGCATCACCTGGTTGTCTGCGTACACGTTGTGGTACTGAGTGATCTCCCTCACCCATCCGACCACCATGCTCTTCAAGATCCTGCCCGTACACCACAGAGGAAACCATGTGATGAGGAACATAGCATGCAAGAAATTGGCTCTTTTTATTGTTTTTTTTTTCCCACTGTGTAAGCGTGGGTTTAAATAACCATGCACAACAGATGTTCACACACCTGAAGGTGTTGGAGCAGAGAGCAGTCTCATCGTAGCTAGCCAGAGCGCTTGCTCCCTGATTTCCTGACATCATGTCCTCCAGCGAGGCCTGCTGGATCACATCAAAACTGACGCCCAGACTGGCTCCGCCCTCCATGTCATTAACATGCTGCGATTGGAGGATGGTGTTCACCGCCAGGCTCTGCAGGTCCAGCTCCAAACACACTGGAGGAAGGAGGATAACCCATTAACACAGAGAAAGACACCTCAAAATGTCTCGTCCTGTAATCTTTGGCTTTTTTCACATGTGCGTTCCTGGTGTTTATGTACCTGTGGAGTAGCATCCCTGAGCGTTGATCTCCACAGAGCTCCTGTCATCGCTTTCCATGACCAGGCGACTGTCGTCAGCCTCTTTCCCTCCGAGGTCAGGTCTGGCCGTGGGTGAAAGCCACAGCAGGTGGTTGTGTTTGCGTAGATGTCTTGCCAGGAACAAGTCTGACCCAAAGATAGACACATCCTGAGGCAGGTTCCCCACAGGTAAGTGGTAATACCTGGAGGTGGGAGACATCATGTGAGGTTTAAAACGCTCAGATTTCATGCAGTTAAATGCTGTTTATTAATCAACCATGGTAAAAACGACAGCTACAAAGACAGCATGTTAGACCGACCTGAGACTCAGCAGCTCATTATAATAGTAAATATTATTGTATAGTTTATACCTGGCCATGTCAAAGGCCTGTGACAGGCAGCTGTCCAGATTGAGGTAGTGGCGGATCATACGTCGGGCACCGTGACGTTGCCAGTCCAACACATTGTAGCTGATCTCATCAACCACATGCACTGGCACAACCGGGAACTCCTCAAGCACGGGCATACCTGCCGCCAAGCGCCGCAGGTCCCAGTTCGACTGCACGGCAATGAGGGTGGGTCCACGACGCTCCTCCTGGAAAACAGCAACAGATGCCGTTTACTCACATGAACATAAGCAGTAATGTCTCTGAGTGTAATGCACTACAGGACAACTAAGGATTCAAGTGGAACAGTATATTTAACCTTGTAGTTCAGCAGTATGCGCTGCAGAGCGCGGTAGATGGCCTTCGCATCGTTTTCAGCTCGGACTTCAAAGTTGTGTTTCTCTGGAGGAAGAAGCTCCTCTGTCGTCTTCTCCAGGAGCGCAGTGCGTTCAGCCGTGTAAAGGTTACCCAGGTTGGGCATCTGGTTGCTTCGAACCTAGAAGAAAAAAAATAATTTAATGAGAGACCATGAAAGTTATTCTCTGCAAACAACAACACTACAGTGGAGGAAATAAAGAGTTGTATTATTCTTACTGTGTCCAGGACAAAGATGCTGGCTTTACGCTGAGAGGGGATGAAGAGGCCAAACAGAGCCTTGTGACCTTGGCTGTGGTGATACAAATACATGTGGCGAACACTCCCTGAGAGGAAGGCAAATGTGACACAGTCAGACTAAATAAAACAAAATCCATGGGTCCTGCCCAGTGAATCCCAAAAAGCCGTTATGTAAGAATCCACTGTTCCACTTTGATTTAAGTCTCCATAAACATGAAGGTTTTCACATGATCATTTCTAGATGGGCTAGCTTTAAACTGTAGCATCCCCAAAACATTGAAGTACACAGAATAACACTGGAGATATAAAATGTGACCATCCTTAACATTAGGGAGGGAGGGAGGGAGGGAGGGAAAGAAAATTGGAAATAACAAAACAAAAAAACTCTATATGATCCATTTTGACATTCATTTCAAATAACCGGTGCGTGAGACTGGTCTTACCAGGCTCCAGGTAGCTGAACTGGGCCAGAGACCTCATCTCTAGATGCTCCAGGTCGAACGTGTCGGCCTCCCTGCCGGCCAGATCCCTCACAACATGTTTATTGACCATACACATACATCCGAGCTGCACCAGGGCACGAAACAGCAGGGGGACCTGAAGGAGTGAGAGTAAGGAGATCACATTAACGCTGCGTTATCCATTTACAAATGGCACGCTGCGGTGGACCGATACCGAAAAGCTGATAACGTGGAGCTGGTTTAGTATGTCATCAAACATCTATGCACTATTAGATAAACCCATAAATGCATTTGGAAGTGTGTGTATACACGATACCTGTGTTTCATAGACTCCTTCGATGTCGGGTGCAGAGAGGTCTGCGTTGATCTCGTTGATGTGCTCCTGGTACATGTCCTCTGGTACACAGTACTCGTAGAGATAGTACACAATGTTGGAGCGAGGCAGCATGCGGTTCACCTGAAACCAGTGTTTTAATATTTAAATTTACATTGTTAAGTTATTATGACATCACATGCTTTCAAACTATTTACAGTGACTTTTTTTATATTGCGTGCCTTTTTGTATGTGGCCCCCTCCTCTTGTTTTGGGACTTTCTGATTGACGTAGAAGACACGGGGGATGTTGAGCTTCATGCAGTGCAGGTCGTTTCCGATCACAGCCCACAGCTTGTACAGACCAGGGTGACTGGTCTCTGCAATCTGCACGATCTGCCACGGCATGTCCAGGATGCTGCGTGCCGTTCTGCGGAGGAAGCTTCCCAGGCCGGTGGTGGGGCCGCCTCTGATCACTCCTCCTCCTACGGGCTGAGCTTCGCCGTCCAGCATCCGCCTCCTCTTCTTCCTCTCCTTCCTCTGCTTCAGCTGCAGCTCCCACTTTTTCTTATGGTAGCGCAGCCACACCAGAAGCTCCTCCTGTACACACACACAGTGGTTAAAACAAGAATTTACTTGGGAGACACTTCACTGCCACAACAAGGCAGGACTCTGTTGGTTCTCCTGCTTCCCTACCCGTGTCGTTCCCTTGGGGGGAGGGGGTCCCAGGATCTCCCTCCAGGACTGAGTGAGCTCCACATCCTGAGACTCCACCTGGCTGTCCTCGCCCTGAGAAGCCCGCTTCCGCTTGGTGCTGATGAGGATGGCCGGCTGCAGAGGTCTGGGTGCCACACCGAAGTCCTCCATGTCCGCTGCTTGGCCCGCTTCCAGAGGCTGATGGGCCACCTGAGAGAGAAGGAGAAGACATTTTTAGCAAAGTGTGCAACTGGACATCAGAGTGAGATAAAGAGCTGGTCAGCATGTACCACAGAATATGTTCAAGAAATCTCTTAACCACACAATAAATCATCAGATGGGAGCAGAGGAAACAAGTGAACACACCTGTCTCTTGCCCTCACTGGTGAACAGCTCACTGATCTTCTTCTGCTTGTAAATGTCATTTTTCTCCAGGAGTTTCTTGTGAAGCCAGTCAGGATGCCTCACTCTGGGTACTGGGTTTTTCACCTAATAATGAAACAGACCAAAAAAACATTTACGTACTTTCACGTGTTCTAGATATACTGATACACACGAAACGCACTTTAAAAAAAAATTGTTGTGGTTTTTGTTACCTGTTGCAGAGCTGCAGGGATGGTGATGATTTTCTGGATGGCACTACCCAGCCGCTCTATGTAATAACTCCAGTCAAGTATCTAGAAACGCCCACAGTGGAAATTGTGGTCAGATGGATCACATGAGCGAATGCACTTAGGAAACCAAAGCCTTGTATCCGAGTGCATAATTCTTATTTAAAAACTCACAGAGCGGATGTCCAAGTCATGCAGGCTGGGCATCTTCAACCACTTACGAAGGAAATGTTTCTTGACACTGGGCTCGGCCTGGAAAATGGCCAGAGGAATGGCTCTGAGAGAGAGAAACTTCAAATGGTCAGTGTCAAACTAAAGGCTTTTACTTCTGGACATATAACAAAGTGCTTGTTCTCAAGAAAACCATAAACACTGGGAAAGCAGCAATTTTAACATAATTTCATTCAGTGCTGCCAACACCAGAAAATCTGTGTTCAACATGTTTGTTGTTCTGTTCATGGAGCGACTGTGTAAAAGAAAACTCTTTTTGTCAATTTTTGTCACCTTTTATAATTAAATCACTCTATTAGATACTATTTATATTAGTTTATATTTAGAACCTTTGATTTAGTTTGTTCTACGTTTCATTTAAACATAGTAGATGTTTGTCTACTTTTTTACAGCTACTTATCCATGCATCTGTTTTTGTTCTTAACTAATTGAATATTTAATTAACTATATAATTCTAGCTATAATACTTCTGCTGAGGAAGAGAGATCCCTACTCTGCTGTCTATGACACAGCAGGTGCCTTAAACATTAGAGCATATGGAAGTTTTTGGTTTTTTCACCTCTCCGTTACAGGTGATCCCTCTGGTTTTCTGGAGATGACGTAGCGACAGCTCAGACCAGCATCTTTCACCATCTGGTCGCCAAGGAACTCAGCAAGTCTTTTGGCAGTGCTGATAGAGGTGGACTTCTGTTCTCCGTAGTCCTCCAGCTTCCTGGACATGTTGCGGTTTTCTGAGATCAGCTCGAACAGCTCTGCGTCCGGCATGTTGGCAGCCTGGAAAACAAGTGAGACAAGGTTTGAGAGCACCTGACCTTTTTAAAAAAAAAAATCATTGTATTTGATAAATGGCTGGTTAATCCACTTTACTCAAAACACATTTGAAAGGATCATGTTAATATTTTGTAATCCTTTTTTTTTTTACCTTGCTGTAGAGAACATCCAGCCAGTAGTCGGCCACTTTGGCCACAGAAGCGTAGACCTCCTCCAGTGTGGTACCTTTGAGGAAAGCCTCAAACACTGAAGACTGAAAAATCTTAATCAGCTGGAGCTCTCCTCTTCTCTTCACTTCAAAACCCTTCAGCTCAGCAAGAGAGCCATCTTCATTAAACACAGCGTACCTAAAACAAGACAGATCACTCTACAGCTTAACATGATTGTAACCAGGAGCTGATCCCCCAGAATCTCTGGTACACATCATCCACTATATGGTTCGTTTACACAAAGAGTTCCACATGTGACACACCTTTTCTTCAGTTTCTTTCCTTCCTCTTTAGATGCAGGGAGGATCATCGCCAGGTACGGGCCGTCCACCTCGAAGAAGATGCTGTTCTCAGCCCTGGTGGTGTAAGTGAGGGACGCGGGATCTACCAGCTCGTGGTACTGATCGTTGGTGAATCCCTCCTTCACCATGATGTTCAGCATGGCCCCCGGGTAGGAGATGGTCACCTTAGGCTTCTTCTCGTTGCTCGTCTTCACCACAAAGTTCTCAGGAAAGGTGTTGGGGAGGACACACCAGATACCATCAGTGTCCAACTCAAGGGGCCTCCTGCATCACAGAGAAGCAGTGATGAAAATACTGAAGCATTTTTACGTTTATTAGGAATTTTACAGATGCCTCTCTTCTCTGCGGCAACTTGGATAAAGTGAATGAGTGTACAAGTACAAGTGCAGTTCAATGGGCAAAATATAAAAATGAGAAATAAAAACCATGTTGCATTCATGCCTAAATGTTGGCATCTGCTGAACAAATCAATGGATCCGCTCCAATTCATCCATACACTCTTAGCTGCCTTCTCCCTGACCGAGAAAATAACAATCAGCATAACACTCACCCTATTTGTTCAATCAGCTCTCTGGCCTGAGTGATGATGTTGGCTCCAGTGTAGCACACAATGCCAGCCATCTCCATGGAGTACCAGCGCGCCCTGATGGAAACACAAAGACAGAACAGGCAATGTCAGGACCACAGCATCAAAACAAGACTGAATCATTTTATAAAACAATCTTCAGCTGAAACTGCACAGCAGTCGACTCTTACCCTTTCCTCATGACGTAGCCGTAGAAAGAGTTGAGAATACACTTGTGAGCCAGCTGAAGAGACTCGTACAGAATCTCCATGTTCTTGCAGCGTTTCACTTCAGCTGCGTCTCCATTGTCCTGAGCTGAGGACAGTTTCTTCTTCCACACCTGAATCAAAGAAGCATGAAAATTATTTCATTTAACAGGCAAAACAAGAGTGAATATATAATAAATGAATTGTGCATTTAAAAATGGATGAATGTGTGTATTTAATGGCTGAATATTCAAATCACATTTTAAGGTTATAGGTCACGTTTAAAATTATGCAACTTGTGTAGGGATAATTTTGATTTTGTTTAATTGCTATTGATGCCAATATGTACCTTGTGAAGTCCTTTGAATTCGTAACGGCGATCTCTGAAAGCCCTCACAGTGTCGACGTAGAAGGAGTTTTCTCTCTGACAGATGGTGGTGACTCGCTCCTCCCGCCTGGTGACGTGTGTCTTCTTGTAGGCTCTCTTACAGTAGTCTGGGATGTGGAACACATGCATCAAGTTTTTGTTACAAGCCCATTTCAACTCTTGTAATCAAAGCCGAAACCCAGAAGAAGCCAGGCTGGCTTAACGTAACAACAGAAAACAAAAAAGCAGGCTGGAAATGATAATGTACCTGCCAAACGTTTCTTCTCATGTTTGGCCTGCTCCTCTCTGTTGAGGGTGTGGAAGGCCCGGGGTGGACCGTTGGGGAAAAATGGTGGGAACTTCTCGGACTCAAGTTGCTGCTGGATGCGATGAAACTCACTACGACTGGCCGGCACTGCAGACAGAGGCAACAACTTACTTGACAACATATTATGAAGCTTGATAATTGTTAATACGTGACATTACAGCTACTTTTTTTTGCAGTTACAGCTTTGAGTCTTTTTGGATGCATCCATCTACGTTCCTCAGCTCTTCATCATATCCACAGCAACAACACATTATAAACACAGTGACTTACTGATTTCCCCTCTCCACTGCCAGGCCATCCTCCTCTGGCAGGTGGCTCCGGGCTTGTTAAAGTCACAGGCAGCACAAGTTGCTTCATCGACCACGGCAGACGGCTGTAAAAACAAAAAAATAAAGTTTTGAGTTTTATGCTTTTGTTCATATTCATGTGTGTTGTTTTTTTTTTTTTTTTTCCTTTTTACCTGCAGGCGGTTGGTGAGAATGATGTTGGGGTACATGGCCCCAACGTCCAGATGGTAGATGAGAGGACATTCGATCCTGTTTGGAACCTCCTTTAGAGAAGTCAACTTGTCCTTTATTTCATCGCAGACCTGAGGTGAAACCAGGCACATTTCAGTATTCAAGAATACTGAGAACAGTTTTCAAATACACAAAACTGAACGACAAAAATCAAACCTCATTAAAGTTTGTGACTTGCTCCAAGGGGATATTCTCTTCCTCCTCAATGGCGTGACGCATCGTCATCTCCACTCTTTGCAGCAGAAAGTCGAATGCAGCCGGGTTCTGTCAACAGATCATACAGAACTGTTGCGTTAAAAGCATCAACAAAAGTCAGACAGCACGGAGTGAGCGTAAAGTGCAACTTGTGACCGACTGTACCATTTTGAAACGGCAGGGGATGTCACTGCGAAACACTCCAGACTCCAGCGCTTCCACGTGACCTCCCACGTAGGTCTCAGAGTCCATGACGTGGCCGTCGCCCGTCAGTTTGTTGAAGACCTGCTCCTGCTTGTTGGGGAAGATGATGTTGGCGTGGAAGGCCTGCACCATGAGCAAGGCCTCACACAGAGTCCCCGAACCTTTACGCAACACCTGGTAACGGATGGAAAACAAATGGAGAAAAAAAAAAGAATGAATAACTAAAAATCAATGTTATTTTTGAGTTGATTATTACAACACCATCAAAAACAAACCTCATCTGGCTCCATTGGGATGATGGTGCACAGGGCGAAGATGAAGGGATGGACATACTTCATATACAGGTAATATGTGGCCACAGCGTCTGACACAGAGTAGGTTGCTAAAGTCTGACAGAAAGGGAGAGAAAACAAAACATCAATTAAGTCGTAGTTGCTGCCATTTAAAACATGCTACCTCATTATTTACCAAGCTGTAAAAACTGAAGTCTATTTCTGTACCTGTGGCTCCTCTGTAGCCATGCGACACATCTCCTCCGGGTCCAGCTCCACTGGGTCGTAGCTCAATTTAGCCTTCGCTGCTGCTTTTAGGTTATGACTTCCCACCGGCAGGTAGCTGTCTCTCTTTACCCACCTGCCACAGGAGAAACAGGTTGATTGAAATGAAATAACCTTAAATTATCACCATAAATGCAAGCTTATGTTAACCACAATGATGTCATCGTAACAGTATCAGAGATGTGCAGACCTTAAACAGTCCATGTGGATGGCCTGACTGGCCTTGTACTCGCCCTGGTTATCCTTCTGGAAACCAATCTCCCTGTGCATGTTCAGTCCATGGAGTGCGGCTCGAGTCTCAACAAAAGGCCTTGAGAGAACGAAGGAGAAGAGATGGAAGGTAAACACTACAGTATACTGTACAGTACTGTATGTGTAATACATGAAATTGTTTTATAGAGACAGCAAAACAACAGCTCACCAATCAAAGAAGTCTCCGTTGTACGTTACGAAGATGTTGGGTTTGGTTTCTTGAACGTGGTCAAAGAATCTCTGAATGAGTGCCGCCTGCAGCCAAAGTCACATTAACACATGTTAATGCATTGATGCAAAAACACTACAATGTAGTACAGGTACAACCATGCAGCTACACACCTCATCATCCTCATTGAACACGGTAAAAGGCCCTTCATATTCAGGTTTGGGAGTGAACTCAAAGTCCTCGATGTTCTCAGAGACAATCTCTCTGTTTGTGATTAGAAACCCCTTTAAAAAGTAAGGTTGGAGACATGAATGAAACTCACATGTACAGTGTAATAGAAAGTAAAGAACACAAGGTTGTAAAGTAAATAAAACGTACCTGTCCGTCTATCATGTAGGAGATCATCATTACTTGGTCTGTCTCTGCATCTGGGAACTTCAGTGGAAGTTTGGTGGTCTCGATGTCAAAAGCCAAAACAACAGGGTCCTGAAACAACATGAACCAGAGTCATCTTCAAAGTTTCACCTCGGCCCATTCCCATAAAACACTGACAACACGACGGCTAAAGAACAAAATCCTCATACCGGTCGTTCCACAAGATCGTCTCTCCGTACGATCTCTGGAGGGTAAGCGCTGCCTCGGTATCGAACATTGTACCAGTGAGCCTGAGATATATAAAGACAGTAAACATTAGAAAGGTGAACACATGTAACAGAGAGGATTACTGAAACACCGAAGCGATTGAAACAAGTCTTTACCACATGGATTTTCAGGTCGATGGACACTCGCACATGATAGGGCACGTCATACTCTCTCATGTCCACTATGTTGTCCAACTGGTCTGAAATACTCTTTGACATCACTTCTTCATCCGTAGAGGTCACGTTGCCACCAGATAAGGCACTGAAAAGCCAGCATAGGTGATCAAAACGGGAGCAGAAATAACTTATATATATATTAAAAAACAGGTAATGTGACTGGTGGTTTGCTGTTACCTTGATAACATTGAAGTGTAAGCGTCATTGGACTGCTCTCTCTCTCTGTTCTTGCGTACCGCTGGGGCGATCTCACGCTTTACTTTGATAAGGTCGTCCACGGTGTTGAATGACAGCTTGATGTAGCTTCTTTTCAGTCCAACTAAATGGTTTGGCTGAAGAGAGCAGAAGTATCAGCATCACCGACAGTCATTACCATCCAATACTGAAATCTAAACACAAAACAAAAACTAAACTCTCACCAGGTCCAAGTCCTCTTTTGGGAGATTTTCCAGCTTCGCCACCTTTCCTTGGAACTTCTTCGACAGGTACGAGATGACTTCTCTCTCACAGTTCTGCAAACACAGTTGCTTTCAGTACTTTGGTCATGATTTGAACATGTTTACATGACATGAGAAGCAAATGACAGGTGCTGCCTTACCCTTTTAGTGGCTATGTAAAGATATGGCTTGAAGGGAAGGGCCACCTGCAGATAAAATAAATATTAGGGAGAGTATGTTCGTGTAGTGGAAAGTGCATAAGAGGTGTGCTGTTTTCCCATTGTCCCACAGATTTGTTTTTTCCCCCTTCCAACACACCTTAAACCTATTTCCATCCTCCTGAATGAAATAAAAGTCCACAGCACTGATCATCCTCTTGTCTTCATCCAGGATCTCCGTCTAGAAATGATAATAAGAAAGCAAAAATAGTTCATAGTTAGTGTCACTGCTCCTTTACAAGAGCTCCCAGCAGACCTATTGTCACACCGTGTGGACCTACAGGGTGCATGTTGATCAGCCAGCCCGTCTTCTCCCCCGGCTCTTTCATCCTGTCGAAGCCGAAGCGAGCGTCCATCTCGTCGGTGAACTGGCTGCGCTCCAGGCGCTTGAGAGCGGACATCGAGGATCCATCGTCCCTGGTTCAAACACACATCGTTTATCTTTGGCCTGCTTAGCAAGTATTATGTGCAATATAATATCCATGTCAAGACTCTAGAGACTCTATAGACTCATTTCTATAGAAAGTGAATGAAGTAACTCACTGGTTTTCCTGATCTCCTCCACCTTGTCCTCGGTCCGCTCTGTAGTACCGTCCACTGTTTTGCAAAACCATCTTCTATCGCCGGCACGAAGTCACAACACGGCGAGATAAATCAAACACCCGCTCTGTTTTTATAAAACTGTGAACACAGCCGCATTACAAACGCGTTTTAAAGTTATTTGTCTCCTACGTTTCTCTGTCACTGTCACTGACGGGCTGTGTTTTCTTATTTTGGCGCGTTGCTGCAGTTCCCGCGAGTCTTGCGTCGAGAGGCGGAAGAACGAAGATCGTTTATTGAACAGATGAATCACTCGGGAGCTCCTCACGATCCGTGAAGATGCTACGCTGCATTCATATGGAGAGAATCGGAAAACAAAGCATTCATTTATTTATTTTTTAAATCGATTTGACTATTTTATTCCTGTTGATAAGATTTTGTTTTCTTTTTTGTTGTATGTCTTCTTAGACACTGTTGCCTGTACTGATGCATCGTACACATATACGATCTTTCCGTCTTCCCAAGGCCCTCCCCCCACTATGTTTACTATGTGAGGGAGGAGGGGTCTCTGGGTCGGAGGAGGTGACCAGCGGTGGTGTGGAGGTGGAGGGGCTGCTGTTGGTGGTGGTACCGAGAGAGACTGGACCGGTGGTAGGTAGTTTTGACATTTGCTGCAGCTGGCATGAGACATTATTAAATCCTGACCCAGTGGTCCGTTAACTTACAGCGGAGTTTGAACCAACGGTCGAGTCCAACAGGCTGCGAGGAAAGTGTTTTAATTCAAAAACAACGGACCACTGTGAAGTTATGAGGAAACACAGTGGTCTTCCTGTCAGCTAGCTCGTTAGCCGAGCAACAATAACAACGCCAGAGCAATGTTGTCCTTTACCTGTAGTGGTAAGTTTAAGTAGCGTGTTTTTTTTTATATATAGTTTATTACAAATTGCACAATTCACTTCAACAGTTTAATCCTCAAATGCGTCTGGCTGAAACAAACTGGCCCAACGTTAAGTCTCTACAAGCAGCTTATTGCTGCTGACTGAAAATGTATTGAACTGTAGTTGTTCTCTCAGATCTGACTGAGACCCTGCAGCCTTTTAATGCCATTCAGGGTGACAAGTGTTGAGAGAAGAGGTCAGCGCATGTATTTAGTTATTTGGTTCAGTTTTGCAGGTTTAAGAGGCACATGCAGTCTGATAACATATGTGTCCATTTGACAGTTCGTTGAGGTCATCATGTGGTGCACTTTAACCTAATTTATCCTTATTATGAACTGGGGGTTTGGGGAGTAACTAACCTCTAATTTCAGTGTTAATTACTGGAAGCACTGATTTTTAATGACATGACAATATTTTGATGAAAGGAATAGAAAAAATAGCTACATAGTAAAAGCAATGACATTCATGTAAAAGTGATGGACTCAGTCTGTCATTTGTTTCTTTAAAAGATCAAAGGGGCGTTTGAGGACAAATGCCTCCCTGTCTGCTGCTTTCACATGGGCTGCATATTAATATATTTGGGTTTTATTTGACATGGGAACTTTGAGTAACGTGAAGAATCTGTACATTTTTCCACATGGGTTGCACATTGATATGTCCTTTTTATTTTTACTTCTAGATTTCTGGTACCTCCAGGTGCTCATTAATGCTGTTTGTGTGGATGTTTTTGCCTCCTCCTCTTCAGCCTTCATTCCCTGGGTGTTGACCTTTACCCCATATGAAGCAGCAGCCACACTTGGCTCTCATGTCAGCTGTTACAGACAGGCTGTTTATGAGACACTGGCTGGAGCATGTAGCCTGCCAGGTCCTACTGGCACACTGAACTGTGTAGCTGTAGTCCTTCATTGATTTCTAAGAATCACAGTCAAGAAAAGTGTGAATATGACACATTTTAATCATTGCTTACAATGTAAGCATAATTAATTGGTTAACTTTATTTAAACGACTCTTTGCACTTCAGTAGCGTTTTTAAACTGAACTGATACAAAAGTAAGAATTTTGAGCTTCCTTCCTCAGTCTGTTGCTGAGTTGAGCCTAACCCACAGACCTTATCTCATATTACCCAGAATGCCCCTGAGTCCTGAGAGGGCAACTGACCCTCACCTCAGGACAAATGTCCTTGGACTAAAATAGTGAATGGAGAGAAATGCTATAGAGATATAGAACAAATAGCCTAACACACACACATTGGGTGATTAGTGTATAAAGTATGTAAAGGCGACACTGTTTAAGTTCACTCTATCAAAATATTACTTAATTATACACAATAACTGGGTTGTCTGTCACAAATTAATCTGATTTGATATTTGATTGATAAAGTGCTTTTGTACATCTTTTAAAAGACTGCTCCCCTGATTTAGTGTTGCTCTGCCATGACATTGTCAGACTCATGATGTGCAGTTTCCCCCCAGAGGTATAATCTAGTTTTATTCAACATATTCTTCTTGCTCATCAGAACTGTAAGTGTATATTACCCACAATGCAGCTCTACCCAAGTCACTACAGGTTTGGATGTGTTATTTTGAGCCACTACTTCTCTAGCAGAGATGAGAAGCAGACTTGTAGACCTCAGCCCCAAACAACACTGACTCATGTGACGTCGCTTGAGGCAGTTCCTCAGATTTTGGACAGCTCTGTCTGGAGCCACAAAAATCTTTACCCAACTGTTATCACATAATGCAGCAGTGCTCCCCTGAGGTCAGACTTTGCTCCCCTTTAAGATGTGTAGATTTATTTTCTTGTGTGGTATAGATTATAATTGTTGTTCTTGTTCTTGTTGCAGTCACAGGAAGATGTCTGAATGCTCCTGTTTGCAGTTTTAGGATTAATCCTATGGATATTTTTGCTGCTGTGGAGGATTAATACCAAGACAGTGGAGATGCTCGTAAAAGGAGTGGGATCTCTGTCTGGAGGTGGTCCCCCTGCAGCCGAGGAGGACACGTCTGCTGCGTGCTCCCCTCCTCCAGATGAACATTCCCTGTCGACGGCGCCCACTACCTCAACACACAATGAGAGTAACAGTCCTCTGGCCGACGGTGCGTCTGCAGGGCCCGATGTCAAAACAGTGGATCCTGAGCCTCTGCAGACTGAAGTAAATTCAAACGCGTCATCTGCGCCGCTGACCACCCAGAAACCCTACAAATCCAAAGGGCCAATGTTCAGCTCGGGGCCCGAGGCGAGGGAACGCCTGAAGTTCATTCTCGGAGCATCGGAGGATAACTCGTCAGATGAGGAGCCTCTGGTCACCAAACCTCCAAGTGGTACATCTCAGCCCCCGAGCGCCACCCTGAAATCTGCCCCTCAGCAGGCGTCCTCTGCCGTCCCACAGTCCAGCTCCACAGGCATCAAGTAAGACTGGTTTTTATTTGTGCCAATTTAATGTCAGCTTGGTAGGGCCTGGCAGGTTTTCAGGACTCCCCTCATGTGGCCACACATAGGTGAAATGCTTCTACGTGCCCTGTCTCCACAAGCTGTGCATTATCACCTGACTGCATCGAGCTGTTATTGTCGCATGCCAAACACCTCGGCTCTATTATTGGAACAAGAGGTGACTTTGAAACCTGTAGTGTGACGCCAGGTCACACTACGGCAAACAAAAACACTTAGAAATCCTTCACGAATTGTTTTATTTTTTCCCCCGTTTTTTTTTCTATCCCTCTCGGCATAGTTCAGTTCCTTTTTTTCTACCCAGTGATGGTATGTGATATCATGGAGGATCAGCTGCACACAGCGACGTGCTACACTTCATAGGCTTAGTTGGATTGACTCGTGCATGGGGGTATGTGTCTTAGCGGGACTTGTGGGGATCATCATGAAAGGCAGGACGGTAAGAGAATTTTCTCTGCAGCATTAGAAACATCTTAATAGTTAAAAGGAAAATGCATGTTAAAAAACCTTTAAAAAAGTCTTGTGGGTTCATAAAGGTTTCAGTTTCTCCATGCCCTTATCTTTGACTGCATATTTTGTCTGGATACTTGTTGCCTTCTTTTGTTAATGAAGTAGAATAAATCCTTTTGTGCCGGTATTAACCTCAGCTCGTTGTGTATTTGTAAAGAGCAGCCTGTGATCTGTCACAGGGAATCTGTTGATATTTTGCTGCACATGTGGGAGGAGAGAGGGGAGGGAGTGCCTGGGAGGAAGCACTTTGTAACGGTCTCTTTGTTTTGGTCTTAAATGTAGAAATTTATCTCTACCACTAAGTAGTGAGGAACAATACAGTTGGGTGTATCATGGAGGAGAGTGGCTGCCAAAGTCTCAGCTTGTTCCCATATCTCCAAAGGCAAGTCACAGGAAGAGGTTTGAAGCTGTTGTTGTTTGTAATTTGATACTTTCGCTTCAATGTTTGTTCTTTAGACAGTTATCACATGCTTCATTTCAGAGCGGCAGGAATAACACTAAAGTATGCACAGTTATCTTGTTCTAAACTTCGGCAGATGTTGAAGCAGCTTATGCAGACAAATTCTTGAACAGGAAGAATCGCTCTGCTGGTTGTTATGCAACAGTCCGGCGCTCGTCTTGGCACATGTAAGTTTGAGGAAATAAAACAAACACTCCAGCAACGTGCAGTCTCTAATGTGGGGAACAGTGAAACACACCAGAGGACCAGGGCAGTAATGTGCTGTGTGAAAGCAAGTTTGACCCTTTTTGTCCTGAAGTCATGTTTTTAAATAGATACTTACTGATTACTCGGTATCTTATTGTTTAATTTCACCCTGTCATATTGTGCAACACGTGCTGGAAAAAGCGGATCGAAGGTGCATGACACGGAGCTGGAAAAGGTTATCAAAAACTACCTCAATAACCAAGTGCAATCTGGATTTCCACAGTGGACTGTACAATACAGAGTTAAGTTTAAAGTTCATATCAGCTCCCGGGTTGGAATTGCTCTCCGGCTCCACAATATACTGTAGCTCACTGATGAAACACGGTTATTTCTCAACGATAGTTTTACAGAGCACTGAATTTCTATGAAGGTACAAGTGGCTTGTGGTGCAACTGCAGTGAGATACTGGAATGAACAGGACAGATAATGATGGTATGTAAATTACCTGATGGTCTTATTCTGTTTATTCAAGTTTTGCACAACATGGAAAATGCAGTGCCTTTGTTGCCTTTGTGTTACGGTATTTGTAATGATAAACAATAAAATAGCCAACTCAGTGTTTTCAGTTTTACTACTTTTGTATTTAATGATGTAGCTGTTTTTATGTTCTTGAAGGAATCTCTTGTCAAACAGGGAGCTAAATTAGATTTCATTTCATTTCATTTCAGTAGCATAAAAACTGAGTTTATGTTTTCGGTAACCTGTTATCTTATATGATTACATTATTACATTCACTGAAACACCCAGCACAGTAAAGAGGTACATTCATCACTTATATTCTCACTTGACTTCTGTGTTGATCGAAACTAATTATACTTAATGGATGTAAGTGTTGAATCAATGGTTTCTCCAGGGACTGTTTCAAACTACAGTGTACACCTGTTAGCACACAAAGTTGGGCGAAGGTATAGTGTGTATGACACATTTACTTTTATTGGCTTGGCTGTCGTGAACAACTGATAAAAAGGGACAGTGAGACTGATTGTCTTGGTCTAATTTCTGATAATAAATAATAACAGTTGGCTGGAATGACGCATTTCTGAGAAGAGCGGCGGTAAAGTGCCATTTTGAAGATAAAGGCAGAAATAAATGGGCTTGTCCGTAGCCTGTTGCAGGGGCAGGCTGAACTTTGACTGATATTTTGATTTTCAGTGCTGTTGTTTAGGCTACTTGTTGCTCTCATGCAGTTTGTGATTGCTGAAGAGCTCTGTAGTCTGTGTCTCTCTTCCTTGTCTGGTTCTAACTTTATGGAGATTGATATACTGTACATGCTTCAGTTTTCTGGATTGTTTAATATATGTTGCAGCTTATATGTAAAACTGAATAGATCCAAGTGTCTGTGTTATTGAGGGGGAAAACTAACCACAAGCTCTCCTCTGCAGGCCTAGCATGTCTGGCCTTCACTTGGTGAGAAAAGGACGTGAACACAGAAAAATGGATCTGCAGAGGGACTTTACTGTGGCCTCTCCTGCTGAGTTTGTCACCAGATTTGGTGGCAACCGTGTCATTGAAAAGGTAACAGAAAAAGTCCTTCCTGTATTTTTGAATCTCATTGATTGATCACATTGCACTATTGTCCCATTTCTATCTGTTTTAAGCCACTAAAGAGGTTTCTGACTCCGTCACAGGTGCTGATAGCGAACAATGGCATCGCTGCGGTCAAATGTATGCGTTCAATCCGTCGCTGGGCCTACGAAATGTTTCGCAATGAGAGGACAATTCGCTTTGTGGTCATGGTTACCCCCGAAGACTTGAAAGCCAATGCAGGTCATTGTGAGCTTGATGCAATTTTTTATTGGCCAGTAATCGGTTATCTGGATGATGACTGGAAACAGTCAGCTGTTTGATCAAAGTGATTCTTTGTGAACATTAACCGAATGAATATTCAAAGTGTCTGCTTTTTTCTCTTGTAGAATATATTAAAATGGCGGATCACTATGTGCCTGTACCTGGTGGGCCCAACAATAACAACTATGCCAATGTAGAGTTGATAGTGGACATTGCAAAAAGAATCCCAGTGCAGGTACGGTTCAACAATCATCTACACAGCTGTTCCCTGTGTCCTCTGAGTTGAACTTCTCCTTTTTGACTTTACTACTTGTTAATAAAAAGCTGTGTAAATGATTATTCTGTTGGTTTGTTACTCTTTACAGGCGGTTTGGGCCGGCTGGGGCCATGCGTCAGAAAATCCCAAACTGCCCGAGCTCCTGAACAAAGCAGAGATATCATTCTTAGGTATATAGACATATGTTATATCAAAACTCGGAATATTTGTATTATTTTCATTTGGCTGTTTTATACCTGTGTCAAAACTCTTTACTTAATTATGCTAATGCTTAACGTATCTGTCAGGGCCATCCAGTAAGGCCATGTGGGCTCTAGGGGATAAGGTGGCTTCATCCATTGTTGCCCAGAGTGCTGACATTCCCACGCTACCATGGAGTGGATCAGGTGATGTGTTACCTCCACACACCGTCTCACTTCACATAATGTGGGTTTGGACATATTGTGCTGTCCACACAGGGTTAGATGTGGCGTGTGTTGTATGTAACAGCGTTTTAATGTTCTTACTTGGCGTGTCTTTGTGCTCCAGGTCTGAGAGTGGACTGGGCAGAGGAGGACCAAGGATTGGACAATGTGATCAGTGTTCCTCCAGACGTCTATGCAAAGGGCTGTGTTCATGATGTGGATGATGGGCTGGCAGTAAGCATATTAAGCATTAAGTCGTTATATCAATATCGTTACATTAGCTTCTTTTTTTCCTAAAATTATAGTTTTCAAGCAAGTGTCTTTTGATAAGCTATATTTTATGTTTTGTGTCTTTGCAGGGAGCTGAGAAAATTGGTTACCCAGTTGTTATCAAGGCCTCGGAGGGCGGTGGTGGAAAGGGTATCCGAAAAGTAGAAAGTTCTGAGGATTTTGCAAGTTCCTTCAGACAGGTTCCTTCTTTACATTTTCCAGCTTAATACCAGATTTTTTTTTTGTAATTTGGCATACGTCTTCTTAATTCTTTGATTCTTGTGAATGCAGGTTCAGACAGAGGTACCTGGGTCACCCATCTTCATAATGCAGCTGGCTCAGCATGCAAGACACCTCGAGGTTCAGATACTGGCTGATGAGTATGGAAACGCCATCTCCCTGTTTGGACGAGACTGCTCCATCCAGAGAAGGCACCAGAAGATCATAGAGGAGGCTCCGGCCACCATAGCTGCTCCCTCAACGTTTGAGCAAATGGAACGGGTTAGTTTGTGTTAATGAATATACCGGTATTACCAATCTAGTTATCTGAGCTTTACATTTAGTCACCTCGTTCCTTTTGCGTCAGTATGCAGTGCGTCTTGCCAAGATGGTGGGCTATGTGAGTGCGGGTACTGTGGAGTATCTCTTCTCTGAAGATGGAAGTTTCCATTTCCTGGAGCTGAACCCTCGACTGCAGGTTGAACATCCCTGTACGGAGATGATCGGGGATGTGAACCTGCCTGCTGCTCAGCTTCAGGTAAACCTCTGTCACTGGACACTCACACAATAAATAGTAAATCCCTCCGGTTATAACTCAGTGTTTCATCCATAATAGATTGCGATGGGAGTTCCCCTTCATAGAATTAAGGACCTCCGTTTGCTTTATGGAGAAACTCCGTGGGGCGACACCATCATTAACTTTGAGACTCCAGACTGCACACCAAGTCCAAGAGGGCACGTCATAGCTGCTCGCATCACCAGTGAGAACCCTGATGAGGTAAAGCTCAGTTTCATCAACACTTTAAAACACACAGTTTCATTGACATGCTATAAAGTTGCTTCGTCCATTTGTCATCAATCACAGGGGTTCAAGCCCAGTTCTGGCACCGTGCAGGAGTTGAACTTCCGCAGCAGTAAAAACGTGTGGGGTTATTTCAGTGTGGGCGCCACTGGTGGTCTGCATGAATTTGCAGACTCACAGTTCGGACACTGTTTCTCCTGGGGCGAGAACCGTGAAGAAGCCATTTCGTAAGCCTTTTCTTTTTATTTTTGAGGCTGATTTATCTGATATCTGATATTTAGCTATTACAGCTGTCGGGTGTCTACGCTTGTCAGCTCTGAGGCAACAGGCAGTAATGCCAATCTGCTTTTATGTTGCAATTCCTCATGATGTAATAAAACTACCGGTATGTTGAAAAAGCAATGACCTGCCAACAGGACAATAAAATCTTAGAAGACAAAATGCCATACACCTTTTCAAATAATCCAGTTGTCCTACATTTTCAGTGTTGTTTTAAATACGCTACTAAAGTTTCCTGAAGGAAATACAAGAAATCTAATAATTGTATTGTTGATTAATTCCTAATCTCAGAGAACATGTTTGTTTATGTTATATTTTCCATATGCTTCAGGAACATGGTGGTGGCTTTGAAAGAGCTGTCCATCAGAGGCGACTTCAGGACGACGGTTGAATACCTCATTAAGTTACTGGAGACAGAAAGCTTCAGAAACAATGACATTGACACTGGATGGCTTGATCATCTGATTGCAGAGAAAGTGCAGGTAAAAGACTGAAGATCTGATGCCAGAGTTTGTGTGGCTTCTCTGTTTTATTGGATCATTTGAGTCACGTGCTCTCTCTGCAGGCTGAGAGACCAGATACCATGCTGGGCATTGTCTGTGGGGCTTTACATGTTGCTGATGCTAGTTTCAGAAAGAGCATGTCTGACTACCTCCATTCCCTGGAAAGGTCAGTCGACACAATCTCTTCTTACCAATGCCCTGCAGTTCTTACTCATTTAATTGACTTCTAAAATCATTCTCTGCTGCATCCCTAGAGGCCAGGTACTGCCTGCAGCCAGTCTCCTCAACTCTGTCAGTTTGGACCTAATATATGAGGGAGTGAAGTTCTGCCTCAAGGTATCTGCTTTATTTCCTCAACATGTTCCTCATTCGACTCAACCTCTTACCCTTCTTAATCAATAAATGGTCATGAATGAATGCTGCCTGCAGGTGGCTCGCCAGTCCCCAACAACTTATGTCATCATGATGAACGGCTCCTACATCGAGATAGATGTTCACAGGCTTAGTGATGGAGGTCTTCTGTTGTCCTACGATGGCAGCAGCCACACCACCTACATGAAAGAGGAAGTGGACAGGCAAGACTGTGACCATGCATCTCACTGAATCACTTTTTTCTTATTTTCCTTCTGGTTATTTACTCATTTCTAAAACCATTTGAACCCTGCAGCTACCGCATCACTGTGGGCAACAAGACCTGTGTGTTTGAGAAGGAGAAAGATCCCACGGTGCTAAGGTCGCCCTCTGCTGGCAAACTGCTGCAGTACATCATTGAGGATGGGGGTCATATTGTTGAAGGAGAGACCTACGCTGAGATTGAGGTAAAGATTTACCGTGCCTGTGATTTCACATGTGTCTTGTATTTTGGTATTTTCATTGACTGGATATTTGTACTGTGGATTCAGGTGATGAAGATGGTGATGACTCTGACTGTGCAGCAGTCCGGTTGTATCCACTTTGTCAAGAGACCTGGCGCAGTGCTGCAGCCTGGCTGCGTGGTGGCACGCATTGAACTGGACGACCCCAGCAGTATACATCGGGTATATTATCCCAAAATCACTGTTAACAGTAGAGATGAGTCTCCTAATTGTGCCAATCTCTTACACATCCTGAAGATGGATATTCTTCTGTCCCACATTGTAAATACTATATACAGCTCTGGAAAAAAAGAGACCACTTTCACAAATGTTTCTTAAAAGCATCTCTACATGTATGACAGTCGTTCTTTTCTTTTCTTTTTTAAATACCAACACAAACACAACTCAGTCTACTTAAAGCAGAAGTAAGCGATATTTTTGTGTTAATATAAGTCTTAAATAGTTATATCTTCCGACAGCAATCACTTACATAGAGTGTTTGGACCGAAACACGGGTCTCTCAGTCCCTCTGCTCTGCTCTGAGCCGAAGAGAAAACTTTTCTTGTATCCTACAATTTTTATCCAATGAGGAGAGAGAACGGCATGCAGGGCTGTGTGTGCAGCCAAGGGATGCGCCTGAATGTGGTGACGTAGGGACGAGGACTGTTATGGTGTGTTCAAGGCAGCCCGTAACTCGTGTTTTTCCGACCTGTGAAGTTGTACCAGTTCGATCTGGTACGAGTTCACGGGTCGGAAGTTACGAGTGGCCGTTATAGTGACTTTCACAGGTAAAACAGGTCGGAAAAACACGAGTGGGTTGTCTGGAACGCTACAAAGTCGTAAATTGTGACTTGAAGCTGTAATTTACGGTTTCAAAAGCCTGCCTGGAACGCAGCATTAGCCAAAACGACCGGATCGCTTACTTCTGCTTTAATGAGACACTGATGAGGTCATCACCTGAACCACATCTGATTTTATAGGAAGATTATAAAAACCACTGCTGGGATTAAACATTGACATTATCCCACAAGAACTGATTTATAAACCTTTCCTGAGTTAAAATATTCTTGCTGTGTTCTTTAGGAATAAATATGAACATGTTTTCTTTGCATTATTATTATTATTCAAGATCTGAAAAGACTTGATATTTTTGTTATTTAGACTAGTTTAGTCATTAGCCAGTAAAAGCTCTAAATGACAATATTTTTTTTCAATTTTTGGAGAAATGTTGTCGGTAGTTGATAGAATAAAACAAAAAAAATGTAATTTAATTTTACTCAAACACATGGTAAAACCAGAGAAACTGATCATTTTGGGAGTGGTCTCTTAATTTTTTCCAGAGCTGTATATTGTTGTTAATTCCAAATAATAATTGACAATGTTCATTCCAATTTCTTCCTCTGTCACAGGTGGAGCTCAACACTGCTACGCTGCCACCCCAGCAGCCACTGCCCATGACTGGAGAAAAGCTTCACCAGGTGTTCCACAGCGTGCTTGAAAACCTGGTTAAAGTCATGGATGGCTACTGCCTGGAAGAACCCTACTTCACCAGCAAGGTGAAGTCCATCCGCCACCATAGGATGCTGCACTACAGGCATCATTAGGTTTTATTGATTTATTAATGAGCATTTGGGGGTTTCTATGTTAATCTTTGCAGCTAAAACAGTGGGTGGCTACTTTGATGAAGACTCTAAGAGACCCCTCCCTGCCGCTGTTGGAGCTCCAGGAGATCATGACGAGCGTGGCGAGTCGGATTCCACCCAGTGTTGAGAAAGATATCCGTAAAGTCATGGCTCAGTATGCCAGCAACATCACCTCTGTCCTCTGCCAGTTCCCCAGTCAGAGGGTAAAAACCATGCAACAACACAGTGCTGCTTGAAATTGTGCCACGTAGCAAGTTGTTTAAATGCAAACGGTCACTTTTGTCAATGTATCACAATGATTTTTCCCTTGTTTCATTCCAGATTGCAAATATTCTGGACAGCCATGCAGCGACACTACAGAGGAAGGCTGACCGAGAGGTTTTCTTCATGAACACCCAGAGTATTGTACAGCTGGTGCAGAGGTTTGTGTTTTCATTTTCATCACATGCAGCTTGTGCTGTGGTTTCAACACATGAATGATATCGGTGTTGCATCGCACACATGGTTTCCTCAGGTACCGCAGTGGAGTCCGTGGTTATATGAAGTCTGTGGTTCTCGATGTGCTGAAGCGCTACCTGCAAGTAGAGATGCAGTTTCAGCAAGGTGACATAAATACTCAACCTTAACTGACAACTCCAAATGAGGCATTTTCTTCCTCCTAAGTGCAGTTGAGCTTTAGTCGAATTATTTTTACTGTTTTCTTTCTCAAACAGCTCACTATGACAAGTGTGTCATCAACCTGAGAGAGCAGCACAAACCTGACATGAGTCCTGTTCTGGAGTACATCTTTTCTCATGCCCAAGTCTCCAAGAAAAACATCCTGGTCACAATGCTCATAGTAAGACTTCACTCATGTGGGCACATCGATCATTCTTCTTGCATGAATTTTTTGTGATGTGATGTGTGTCTTTAACTTTGTGTAGGACCAACTGTGTGGAAGAGATCCCACCCTGGCGGATGAGCTGATGGCTATTCTGAATGAACTCACACAGCTCAGCAAGATGGAGAACTCAAAGGTGGCTTTGAGAGCCAGACAGGTAAAGACAAACCTCATCTCACTCAATCACCTTTGAGTATATAGGTGAAGCACAATGATCTGCCAGGTCAATCCAACCTTAAATTGCATTGAAGGGATATTTTATGAGAAACTGATTGTTTTTTCCTGTGAGATTATCCCACTTATATCGATTGATATTGTTTCATAGGTCTTGATTGCCTCCCATTTACCGTCGTATGAACTGAGACACAACCAGGTGGAGTCCATCTTCCTGTCAGCCATTGACATGTATGGCCACCAGTTTTGCCCAGAGAACTTGAAGGTCAGCTGTGTGTGAGGACTGGTTCAACTGTGATCATCTATTGATGGCAGCCAAGCAGCGGTGGTCAAATGAATTTAACTTCTTCTCATTTCCCACAGAAACTCATTCTCTCTGAAACCTCCATTTTTGATGTATTGCCCAATTTCTTCTATCACTCCAATCAAGTTGTGTGCATGGCTGCCTTGGAGGTATGGTCGACAGATTCACACGGATGGATTTCTCTCTTGTACATTTTTATTGCTCAGTCAGTGATAATGACTCACTCTGCTGTCGTAACTTTCAGGTGTATGTGCGCAGAGCTTATATCGCCTATGAGCTAAACAGCATCCAGCATCACCAGCTGCCGGATGGAACATGCGCCGTAGACTTCCAGTTCATGTTGCCATCATCACATCCAAACAGGTAATGTTGCCTTCGCTGCGCTGAACTGCAAAGACTCTGTAGCCACAGACAAATGATTGGGCACATTTTGACTCAGCTCTTCTGTTGATTGAGACCTTTAAGTTGTGCTGATGACCAAGCAGCCTTCAACTGATTGAGCAGCTTTTTATTAAACCAAAGTATTCCTATTTTTAAAGTGTCCCTCAGCTCTTGGGCATCATTTCATCTTAAATTGTCCTGATTTATAATTCAACAGTATATCAGTATAGATCAAAGTCATCCTCAGTACAGTGGTGCAGAGCCCTCTATAAATGACTGCTATAATATAACAGCTCATGGCTAACTGTGAATGCAGTGTTTTTTCCCCACTGGACATTAATATGAATGTGCAAAGCATCAGAAACTGCTTATATCTAATCATAATGCCTCGAGCAAGGGGTGCAGTTTGATTCGCTGCTAATATTCACCTGTCAATCATCTTATTTCAGAGGGAGCAGCCCTACTCTGAACAGGTAGAGTAAAGCTCCTCCCAGCCAGCCAAACCTCCTGATTGCGTGTACAGTATGTCTCACAGCAATGCATGCTGGATGCACTGTGTTGATTTTTCCTTCCGTCCTGTGAAACCAGAAATATTCGCCTAAGGACTCCTCTAACAAGTCCTTCCTAATTCACTGTTTATCTGAGCTTCTCCATTTTTTTTGTGCTTCTTTCTACTTTCAAAGCTACGCTGAGCTTTTTGACAGGAACATCTTTAATGTTATTCATGTTCCTCTTAAAAACTTCAAGCCTGAGATTTTATCGATTGCCACCAAATGGGGAGCCTGTATTCACCAGCACCAGATTTTGATTCTTGATTTGCACCTCAATTGGAAACAGTAACAATTATTCATGGTAACAATAATTCACTATTCCCTCCCAATTCAATATATGAATGAGTCACCTCAATGTGACTGTGATATAAACACATAAGACTTCATCCAAACTTGCTTTAATTGCTCTCTGTTCCAATATTTGTATTCTTGGCTGTTCAGTGTTTTTCCCTAAAGCAAAGCTTTCTATATGATAATTCAGTGGTCCTATCTTCTTATCACTGCCTGTGTGTGTCTCTTTTTCAGGCTTCCCCTGCCAGTGAATGCATCAGGCCAGTTGAAAATGAGGCGACAGGGCAGTGAGCTTTTCCTGGAGGGAGCTTTGTCTCCACCCTGCCAACGCATGGGTGCTATGGTGGCTTTACAGTGTTTTGACGACTTTAAAAGGTGAATTTGGCTATTTATAAATGTCAAAGATAAGTAGATCAAAGTAAAAACTTGTTTTTTTCATGCTGATGTGTTATTTCATTTTTTGCAGGAATTTTGATGAAGTTCTCTCCAGCTTTGCTGAACCACTGTTGGAGAGTGCTCCGTTCCCAGAGTCCTGCTCCAGTCTCTATGAGGAGGAAAACGTCAAGGTAAGTGCTGTGCAAGTGTCACTAACCTGTGAATAAAAAGGCTGTTTTCATCTGTGTCTCTGCAGATTATTTGTTTCTCCTCTGCCCCGTACAGAATACGAAGGAAAACCCAATCCACATCATTAATGTGTCCATAAAAACAGCAGACACAGAGGATGACGATGCCTTGGTCACAGCCTTTACTGCTTTCGCCCAGTCAAAGGTCAGTCTTCAGATATAGTATAAGACACAGCTGATTCTTATGAAAGTTAATGACTGAAATGAAAATGGTGTTTTTTTGTTTTTGTTTTTTTACAGAGAACAATCCTGTTTGAGTATGGAATCAGGAGGATCACATTTTTGATTGCGCAGAAGGTAATTCACCAAGTGAATCATTTTCACTTGACCTGCTATTATTATTCATACATGTGTATATAATCTTTTCTCTACAGCGTTTATGACCAAATTTTCATCTAACTTTTTCATGCACAGTAGACTATAGATGGTCATCATGGGAAAACACGTAGAAAATATTTGTTACTGTGATGAAAACTGAAGAGAATGAACCAGTGCCTCATTTTAAGTTTTTTGTTTATACTCTACTACTTGTACTTATGTTAAGCTTTTATGATTTCTTTTGCCAGAGAGAATTTCCCAAGTTCTTCACTTTTAGAGCTAGAGACGGGGTGAGTGTTAAGAAACCTGGATTCACTTGATGAGCCATGCTGCTCTCTGAGGAGATTGTTGACCCCGGCCCCGTCTGTGCTTCTCCTCAGTTCCAGGAGGATCGTATTTACCGCAACCTGGAGCCCGCTTTAGCCTTTCAGCTGGAGCTCAACCGCATGAGGAACTTTGACCTGACAGCTGTTCCCTGTGCCAACCACAAGATGCACCTCTACCTAGGTGCTGCTCGGGTTCAGGAGGGTGCTGAAGTCACTGACTACCGCTTCTTCATCCGAGCCATTATCCGCCACTCAGATCTCATTACAAAGGTAAGAGGGTACAGCTTAATAACTGTCTCAAAAATAGCCTTTTGATAGCTTGATTAAAGAATATTAGATGGTGCTGTTTCTAGCTGGTGTTTTATTTGTTTATTTGAGTGGGGCAGTGCACATTAATGGACATAACATGTAAATGTGCCAGATTATATCAAGATGCTAATTTCTGTCCGTCAGTATTAACATGCGATCAAATCTCCCTCCATAAACAACCAGGAAGCCTCCTTTGAGTACCTGCAGAACGAGGGAGAACGTCTCCTACTGGAGGCCATGGATGAGTTGGAAGTGGCCTTCAGTAACACCAGTGTCCGCACAGACTGTAACCACATCTTCCTCAACTTTGTCCCAACTGTCATCATGGACCCATCTAAAGTCAGTGTCCAGTACATACTTTATACGCTACCATCTATGAAGTGTTTATCTGTATTTCACTTCTTTATTTCACTCATTTTTGCTTGATACTTCTTTGCTTGTGATTCCTGTAAATATTTTACTGTTGTTAACAGTTGATATTTTTTATGTGGTGCTAATGTTTTGTTGGGATTTTACCTTAAAAAATCCACATACATCAAACTAATTGAATCCTTGAAATTGATCAGATTCCCCACTCAGTTGTCTTGTTAACATCTTTGTTCTCTTCTTGGGCTCCATCAGATAGAGGAGTCTGTCCGCTCTATGGTGATGCGCTACGGCAGCCGTCTTTGGAAGCTGCGGGTCCTGCAGGCGGAGCTGAAGATAAACATCCGCCTGACGCCAACAGGAAATGCCGTTCCTATCCGCTTGTTTCTCACTAATGAGTCTGGCTATTATCTGGACATAAGTTTGTACAAGGAAGTCACTGATCCGAGTTCTGGACAGGTGAGGACTGTGTGTGTCGTGTTGTGTTGTGTGTGTGTGTGTGTGTGTGTGTGTTTTTATGGATGCTTATTTAGTGCCATATAAACATTTACTTTACTCACCTCATTGTCTTTGGCTTTGCAGATCACGTTCCAGTCGTATGGAGACAAGCAGGGTCCTCTGCACGGCATGCTGATCAACACTCCCTATGTGACCAAAGACCTGCTGCAGGCCAAACGCTTCCAGGCTCAAACTCTTGGCACGACATATGTCTATGACTTCCCTGAGATGTTCAGACAAGTACTGATAACTCATTCAATTTGAAATATTTTTGTCTTTGATTTTCAAAGGGGTCTTACTCAACTGGAAATCTGCTTTTAGGCTCTATTCAAGCTGTGGGGTCCAGGGGACAAATGCCCTAAAGACGTACTGATGTGCACCGAGCTTGTCCTGGACCCACAGGGTCGACTGGTGCAGATGAACCGTCAGCCTGGAGACAATGATGTGAGCTTTTTTAGGACATTTACATGAACTACTACACTTGTACTTCATTCCTGCTCAGTGTGATGATACTGATAACCACTATAACCTCATCCACAGATGGGAATGGTGGCCTTCAAGATGAAGATGAAGACTCCAGAGTGCCCAGACAGCAGGGACATCATTGTCATCTGTAATGACATCACTCACATGATCGGCTCATTTGGTCCCCAGGAGGATGAGCTGTTCCTCAGGGCATCGGAGCTGGCTCGGGCTGAGGGCATCCCCCGCATTTACATCTCGGCAAACAGTGGCGCACGCATCGGCCTGGCTGAAGAAGTCAAACACATGTTCCAGGTGGCATGGATTGACCCCGCTGACCCCTACAAGGTAACTGCTGAGATATGTTTCTCAACTTTGCAGTTGAAGAGGAAATGGCAATGTGTATGTGCGGTTTGACATTTCTTATTATAAGTCATTTCCACATCTTTCTGCAGGGCTTCAAGTACCTCTACCTGACGCCACAGGACTACACACGCATCAGCTCCACCAACTCAGTTCACTGTCAACATGTAGAGGAAGGTGGAGAGTCCAGGTAGAGTTTTTATTCTTATGACGTTAATGCCCACCTGATGCTTTTCCCGGTGGGGCAACAGAAGTTTGTTAATATTACCAACATGCCCATCTGTTACAGGTACATCATCACTGACGTCATCGGGAAAGATGAAGGTCTTGGGGTTGAGAACCTGCGAGGGTCTGGTATGATCGCTGGAGAATCTTCTCAGGCCTATGAAGAGATTATTACAATCAGTATGGTGAGAGTCTGGATCTGACTTCCCTCGACAAACAGAGTCAGTCAACTTCTCTGACTTCTTTTTTTAAGCAGCTTTATACTCTTGCAGGTGACGTGTCGCGCTATTGGAATCGGAGCTTATCTGGTCCGTTTGGGACAGCGGGTGATCCAGGTGGAAAACTCTCACATTATCCTGACAGGAGCAGGAGCGCTGAACAAGGTTTGCTGGTTTATCCCACCTTGTTGTTTTTCATGAATATACAATAAATAAGAATGTGGACATCACAGCCACTGTGTTTAGCTTATACTGGGGGAATTTGTAGCCGTTTAATGCAGCAGTGAAAGCAAACTATTGAGGCTAAAACAGGGGAGACTTATTGGTATTGTGAGACAAAATATGCTGTCAAAAGATACAGATAAACATTAGCAATAATATTTATGTTGAAGCATTTTACTTGTTTCAAGCTTTTACACATTTTAGAAATCTCAGCAGGTCAAACTTGTTCAGTTAACACACAATTTAATGGATAAAGTAAAGTAATATTTCTCCCTATTTATTGTTTTCCCTTCATTTTTGAGAGCCAAGTTCTTGCAGTGTGTTTGAAAATTATAGCTCCAGACAGATGACAGCTGGTGAAAAAATGACTTCGGTGCACCACAGAAAGAAGTGGTCACACAAATGATGGCTTCAAAATTTAACTTGAACTCAACTAAAGAAATGTATCTCCCTGTATCTGCACAGGTTCTGGGCAGAGAGGTCTACACTTCAAACAACCAGCTGGGAGGAGTCCAGATTATGCACAATAATGGAGTCACTCACACCACCGTGCCAGATGACTTTGACGGCGTCTTTACGATCCTCCAGTGGCTCTCCTACATGCCAAAGGTTCATATATTGTTGCATCCAGATCTATATACTGTACAATCACTGAACCACATCACTCACTTCCTCTTCTCTCCTCACAGAACAAACACTCCCCTGTGCCTGTCATAGCGACGACAGATCCAATAGACAGAGAAATAGAATTCACTCCTACAAAAGCACCGTACGACCCTCGCTGGATGCTGGCGGGGAGACCTCACCCCAGTGAGTTGCATGATCTAAACTCCCACATTTTCAGGTAATTTTCCTTAGGAAATGAAATAAATAAGATTGTTATAAATATTCATCATTGGTGTCATTAGCGGTGAAAGGCGCCTGGCAGAGCGGATTCTTCGACCACGGCTCTTTCATGGAGATCATGGAGTCTTGGGCTCAGACAGTCGTAGCGGGAAGAGCTCGGTAAATGTGTTTTATATTCACAAAACTATTTAGATGAGTATATTAACCCTCAAGTCTATAGCTGAGTTTTAACACTGCTGAACCAATACAGGTTAGGGGGAATCCCTCTTGGTGTCATTGCTGTTGAAACACGCACAGTCGAGTTCACCGTCCCTGCTGATCCAGCCAACCTGGACTCAGAATCTAAAGTGAGTGAATCTCTCCACATGTTTACATCATACAAAAGACTTTTCTGAGTAGAAGAGATTCTCACTTCTTCTGATGTTGGTGTCAGGTTCTGCAGCAGGCGGGCCAGGTGTGGTTTCCAGATTCAGCCTTTAAAACGGCTCAGGCCATTTGCGACTTCAACCGTGAACGTCTGCCTCTCATGGTGTTTGCCAACTGGAGGGGCTTCTCTGGGGGAATGAAGGGTATAGGATTAAAGCTAAACACTACAGAGAGACTGTACAACATAGAGATCATGACACGGTCACAAAACAACTTCTTCTTTTGCCAATTTCTCTCTCAGATATGTATGACCAGATATTGAAGTTTGGGGCCTATATAGTTGATGCCCTGCGTGGCTTCCACCAGCCAGTGCTGGTGTACATCCCACCTCATGCTGAGTTGAGGGGAGGGTCTTGGGTGGTGATTGACCCCACCATCAACCCGCTGTGTATGGAGCTCTATGCTGACAGGGAGAGCAGGTACGTGAGTTTTAATAGTTACAAAAATAGGTTTCTAAACTTAAAAACAGATTTATGATGATAAGTTTGTGCTTTTTATCTCCCTGATGTGTGTTTTTTTGTCCAGAGGGGGCGTGCTGGAGGCTGAGGGGACAGTGGAGATCAAATTCAGGAGGAAAGACCTTCTGAAGACCATGAGAAGACTAGATTCAGTCTATGCCGGTCTGGTTGAGCAGCTTGGTAAATGCTATTCATCCTAACTCATATGGTCACTTCTTTCTTGTTTTCTTGATACGGTAGTTGTATTATTGCTGACTCAGAGCTCTTCTTCTTTTTCATCAGCTTCACCGGAGCTGCCTGACAAACGATGCAAAGAGTTGGAGTTGAAGCTCAAAGCAAGGGAGGAATTCCTGTCGCCCATCTACCACCAGGTGGCGGTGCAGTTTGTAGACCTGCATGACACTCCAGGGAGGATGCAGGAGAAGGGAGTTATCACTGTGAGTGAACACTTCATGAACACACTGATGTTAAGTGAGGGAATACGTGTGTAAAGTATGCTGCAGAAAACTAAACTGCACTCGGAGGAGAATCAAGCTGCTGTAACTTGTTTTACAATGGGCTTCTTGACAGGATATTTTGGATTGGAAGAACGTGCGGACTTTCTTCTACTGGCGTCTGCGTCGCCTCCTGTTGGAGCAGGTGGTGAAATGTGAGATTCTGCAGGCCAACAAGGACCTCAGTGACGGGCACATGCAGTCCATGCTGCGACGCTGGTTTGTTGAAACAGAGGGAACTGTCAAGGTAATGAAACGACACCAAGAGTGTATTTTTATCTTCTTTGCCAATACCCAGCATGCAATAGAAGCACTGAGTGTAGCTTTCACAATAGTTTTTCTCTCTGCTGCTCCGTGTTTATCTACCTGTCATTCTTAGAGAGACCCAAAATCCTAAAGCCTGTTTCATGCTCGTCTTCTCAGTGCCCAGTGACACTTTATAACTTTTAACAATTCATTTTTAAAAACTGAACCGGTAAGAGATTTGAAGGTGTGTCTGTTTGGATTCCCAGGCTTACCTTTGGGATAATAACCAAGCAGTAGTCGAGTGGCTTGAGAAACATTTGTCCACAGAGGACGGCGCTCGATCAGCTATCCGAGAGAACATCAAGTACTTGAAACGTGAAAACACTTTGAAGCACATCCGCAGGTATGCAGACACACACACACACACACACACACACACACACACACACACACACAAACATTTTGAGGACCATTAACAGCATGATTGATGTGTTACGTCTTAATGAACTCGGGAATCAGTGAAGGGGAAATGCTATCCTAAGTCACCCAGTAGTGACACAGTCAATCGCTCAGTGAGTCACTTTATCTCTTCAGCCACGTTGAGCTAAAATTGCCTGTAGAATTTTAATTTCACTGACTGTTCAAATAAATCAAGGAGTTTCCCATATAGTCCTCACTGCTTTTCACTGAAACCTCTCTAGGATGCTTTTTGGGTTTGGCACACTCATTTAATATAGATAAGAGTCATCATGGTGGTCGGAAACCGAAATTGAGTGTCCTCTGTATATCAGGGGACACAGAAAGTCAAATTTTCTTCAACAACAAAATAAAATTGCAGAACAAAGTGCAGAGGGATGATTGTAGAATCGGTTACTTTCAATGCAATTTCACTGGATAGACATTCGTACTGTCTCCTCACTCTCACCTATTATGTTTAACAGCTTTGTCTGTGTCACTGTTTTCCTCCTGTGTTGTAGCCTGGTGCAGGCCAACCCTGACGTAGCCATGGACTGCATCATCCACATGAGCCAGAGCATCTCCCCGTCCCAGAGGGCCAAGCTTCTGCACCTGCTCACAACTGTGGACAACACCAGCGCCAGTTAAGCTGAGGGGCCTTATCAGGTTTTAACACTACAGAGAACAAATAATAAAAGATCTGTTCTGGTTGATTATATTGAATAGGCTGAAAATGGTTTTATAGGATTAAAGCTGGGGCAGTTCTTTGCGATAACGCACACAACCACAAAGTGACTTATTCCTCAGTGATCCCAAAACCACAACAGTGCTCTGTCTGTTTTTTTGCCGGGGTATTAATCCGTTCTACTGCGTGTGTTTTTTACGTCTTTGAGATAAGCTGTCAGTCATTTCAGCAGACGAGTCCAGGAACTTTCTGGTTCATAAAAACTGTATTGCTGTAACGCACATTTCACTCCACTGCATTTGTACATAGTGGTGTGTCGGTGTTAAATTGGCCTTGATAGGCTCTGTGTAGTCTACTGAGGTCAGGGTTATACAAGCTATGTGGAATGGGAGACTCCATACGTAGGCGATGGTTGTAACTTTTATTTGAGTGTATTAAATGTTTGAAAAGTTTGAATGTAGTGGATAAAATGCAATGAGTCCAGACAAGTGATCAATTCTTTGATCCGTAAAACACAAAGAAAATAATATTATTTCAAATGTCTGACCAGTAAAATGGTGAATTAAAGTTTCAGTTTAATTTCTGCATGGACTGAAAAATATATCACATTTACAAGTGTTATAATGCAGAAGCACATTTTTTTTTCTAATACAGCAATATCATGAGTGCAGTTGTGTCATTTCACTGTTGACGCTGGAATAAGGCGTCAGTCATTTTCTTTGTCATTGTCTGTTTGTTTATCTGCGCTGTCTTGTTTTTGTCTGCTGATGACAATGGTGTGAACGACATGAGATTGTTTAGACACTGTATGTGATTCTTCTGAGTTTTCTTTCATTTTTGTCAGAATATCTCAGACATAAAGAAGCTATTCTTAACACTCAGGTTTTGCCAGAAGTGGACATTATTTGCCAAAGTGGTCCCCAGCTGATGTGTGGATTTGTCTTACCAGAAATATCAACCATGACATTTACATTTGAATGTATATAATCTCTTTCCAGTGTGTGGCTTTCTACTAAGGACTGTTGTTAATAAATGTCATTATTATATTTTTGGCAAAAGAAGCCTCCTTTATTTTTTTACCCATTGATTTTTATTATGGCCAAGTTAACGAACATAATATACATCTGACTTTCGGACATGCAGTGTGTAGAAGAATAATTTGTAAAATCTGGAAATGATGGCACACATTTGCATTTTGGAATGAAGTGGGTAAATACAGTCAAAAGAAAGCTTTTCTGTGGCAATAGCAATTTGAAAACATTCAAATATATACAGCAAAAGACTGAGAGTCATCACCTCCTCCAGCTGCTTTTCTTTTATAAATATAAATAAAACATCACAGCAATAAAGTCTAGCACAATACAACAGACAAGAGACGGGGAGCTACAGTATGGAAGGGCCTTAAAACGCAGAGTGAACAGTAGAAAAACTGGTGGATGCTAACTTACACATACTTCTCCACAGAGTCCTTGTACTCATACAGGCTTTGAGTCTTTGCTTGGCAAAGCTAGATATTTTCAGTCTTACATATTATTATTTTTTTCTTTCTTACAGCCACATCGTAATTCACCAGCAGTTTTAGTTCTTAACAAGCAGTTTTCTTGTGGGCTGTATGTGAAATGATTTTCAAACATCCTCCTCCAGGTAGTTCCCAGGTGACTGTAGGAAAAACTGTGTGATTTGCACAAAAGAAACCAGACTTGAGCCCTCTCCAGCTGGCGTCCACAGTTATCCACACAGACAGTTGAATAAATCACCATGTCTCTGTTAGGGACGGTTTAAAGCAGGGCGATGGGCTTGCTGTTGGCCGGTGCGCCCATGTACTGGGAGGTCAGGGGATCCTGGGAGGTGTAGGAGGTGTAGAGGCCCGTCACCTGCACATCTGACAGCGGCAAGTTTGCTCCAGTGGAGGCAGGAGTGAGAGTTCCCAAGTCACAGTCTGATAGTCGGAGGGGTGAGTTACTGAAGGTGCCCAAAGCATCCAAGTTAAAGCTGTCGTCTTTCATTTCCTCCCACAGGTTACCTGAGCAGACAAAAAGAGAGGTTCATGTGCTGATCAACAACACTTTATCGATTTAGTAAACAAAAAAACAAGCACTTTATATTTAAAAAAAATTACCTTGAAGGGCAAAGTCCATGATGCTTGGGTCCAGCGTATCCACCTCTGTGTGTGTATCACCATGCACGCTGTAGAAATCTTCAGGGGGTTTGCTGGGCTGCTGGGTGAGTGGACTGTGGCAGAGGTCGGGGACCGTGTGGAGGGGGGGTGTCTGGGCCGGGGCGGGGGACATGGGGGCCAGTCGAGCTTGAGCCTGTAGCTGAGCCTGGAACTGGTGGTGCTGGTGCATGGGTAAACATGGCAGGGACAGTGTGACTATCGGCTGCGGCTGCAACTGGGCAGGGACGGGCAGGGGGAGGCCGGTCTGACAACTGGGCAGCCGGGTCATACCGGGCTCTAGAGCCTTACGCCTGCAGTTCTCTGGACGGTCCGTGATCAGTTTGTCCAACTCATCTGTGGGGGGAGCAAGACAGAAAATCAGACTCACTGAACATCGTCATTCATTCTTGACTCTTGCCTACTATGAGCATTAGACCTTTAACTTTTGTGTATAGGAAAATAGTTTTCTGACCGGGGTTAGCCATGCTGCGGCGGATGGCTGGCAGGTCTTTGCGTTTCCACTTCTGCATCTCTTCCTCCATCTTGTCAATTTTGGCAGGGTTCAGTGCCCACAGACAGCCCTTACGGGACGAGCTGCTCGTCTTGTTCTCCACTTTCTCAAAGCACTTGTTTAAGGACAGGTTGTGTCGGACTGAGTTTTTCCACCCATCAGGTGCAGTCTGCAGAGACAGAATCAGTGTATTATCAGTCCAGTTATTTATCTACAAGCTCCTTCTCTTTTAGTCCATGTGGTAATATTTAAATATTAATATAGAGTATCATACCTTAAAATAAGGAAAGTGTTCCTTCATAAAGCTATAGATCTCACTGACTGGGAGGCTGCCAGTTTTGCTGTTTTTCAGAGCCATGGCAATCAAACAGCTGAGAAAAAAAAGATTAAATCATTATTTAAATGCAATTCAGAGCAGATGGTTTTAAATACATCATTGAAATACATATTTTCATCCAATATAATTTATCCAAATACTTGCATCCTGACCTGTAGGAGTAGATTGGCTTGGGAAAGGACTTGGGCTGCAGCTCCTGGTCTTGTGGAGCCAGCCGAGGTTGTGTGAATAGACTTTGGTCATTGAAGGAGACGTTGCTGTAAAGCCCACCAGTCGAACACTAGGAGAGAGAGAAGAGAATATTGAATATTATGTCTTGTCACATTTTCTGTTGATCAATCCAGGCTCGTCGCTTGCTAAGTCTGTTACCTGTTGTCCTGTTTGGGTTAGAGAGTACACCTGCTGGGGTGTGGGCTGGTAGACTGAGGTAGGGCACTGGTATCCTGGAGAGGGCAGCCCATTCATGGAGAATGGAGACATCTGTGAAACAAATACATGGGGAATTTAGAATTAATCTGTCGGCACCATATGACATAAATGACTTGTTATTGCATTGCTACTAAAACTTACACTTCCGCCGTGGGTGTTGATGATGCTGATTCCCAGAGGGCTGTGCTGCATGTTGGTCTGGAGTTGGAGCATGGAGCCTTGTCCTGCTGTCATTGTCATGCTGCTCAGCTGAGCTGTAAAGATAAATATCAAATTAATTTTAGTTAAAAGTATAAAAACAAACAGACGAACAAACGTATTTATACATGAGCAACTTTCTATCCATCTTGATATCTGTGATGTTATTTTTCATGTTTGCTATGGCTTCTCAGAGTGATGCTCAGTAGCAGAACCTGTCTTTCTTCAGCACATTGACCGAGTTGAATGTGGTAAATAAGTTTTTCATTATGTTTGAAAACCTGAGCTGTTACGGAAAAATTCACAAAGCACATCCTCCATTGCACTGTTGTCTCTGATGATAATCCTATAAAACTGTCTTCATGTCTGAAAGGGCAAGGGAAATCCAGCAGAATCCAGCAGGCGTGATTTATCCAATCAGAGGGATGATACGGTTTTTGAATGTTGCACTGTCCCCCTCCCTGTCACCTCACCTGCCTGTTGCTCCAACAAGCTGCCCTGGGAGGGCCCGTTACTGTGGCCCCGGCTATCAACCATCTGCTGCAGTCGGGGCACATCCACAGAGGTGAGCCATGACAGAGACTGCAGGTCCCCAGGGAGGTCCTCCTCCCTCAGCTGGGAGGGGTCCGTGGTCAGAAGCCTTCAAGAGAGGAGGGGAAGGGAGGGGTAGGGGGAGATTTTTTTTTTTTTTTGGAGGGAGGAGGAGAGAGAGGGGGGTAGAGGGTTAACACGGCTGTCAGCACAGACACACACACAGACCACAAGTGGAATTTAAATGTAAACACTTGATAGAAAATTGTGTCTCTCAAAGTCAAAACCAGTGATGTGACGTGGGTGTATTTGGGATGAAAGCTGCTCCGTGGAGCTGTGTATTGGCTGAGCCATCCAGCATTTCCCATAAGAAGATTAACTACAAGTGCTATTTAGCAGTGACAGTTTTAATCAACAATGAGGGAGTTAAACAAGCTCTCCATTCAGAGTAAATCATCTGTTGAGATTATTGTTTTTTCCCTCTTCCAGTCATGTCACACTGATCTTTGTTTTTGCTTATTTGCAGATTGTGACTAGAAATATGAAAAATAAAGTAAACAAAAAATATAAAAATTTGTTTTACATAATTTTTTTTTCATAAAATATTTTTTTCCAACCCATAAATTTATCAATGTTGTGGTATAAACTGGATTAGATGCAGGCTTTTGGTTTAACCAGTGCACTGCCAGTGCCAATCAGCCTTCAGTCATTTGGTCTTTATGTGGAGAGCCACGAAGAGAAAGAAAGAAAAGCGAGGAATCCTCTTGAATCCTCTCCAGTCTCCTCGGCACACACACACTTACTGGGCAAGGGTTTAGTAATTGGGGTCGCTATGACAACACATACTATTCAGTTACTTTGTGGGTCTGTTGACATTGTAGGAGAACACCCCCCCCCACACACACACACACGCACACACCCCACCCCTCCTTCATACACACACACACACACACACTACAAATCTCCTAATAAAAAATCAACCCTGTGTCAGGTGACCACGGTCTGGCTGTAACCATTGGCTGAATCATAAGTAAACAACGCATGAGATCGTTTGAAACATGGGACAGCAGCACATGTTGCCTGCAACAGTTGGCCCTATCCATTGAAAAATGATCACCTATTGTGTCCCAAACGACAAATCTGCCCAGTGGCACGTGGCTCTATTGTCTTCCCCAGACCCTTCCTTGATTGTCTCTGTCGTTTCTTTTCTTTACCCAGCCCCTGCATTAATCTGTTGGAATGACAGCCCTCACATAAGAGGGACAAATAGGATGCCATCTGCTTCCCTATCCCTTTCCAGCCTCTATCCTCACTGCCCCCCCCAAAAAAAACTCCCCCTCCATCGCCCTCTGCCCACCCCCCATCCCAGCCCCCCCCCCCCCCCCCCCATCCTCTTTAAACGGGGAAACCAACGTTGCCTCAGGCCAGAGGGGGTGGGGTGGGGGGTGCAGACGTAGTTTGAGGTCAGGGCTGTGTGTCTGCCATCTGAATGGGTGACATCATTGCAGCCAGGAATCAGCAGCAGCAGCAGCACATCCTCAACACCTTGCATGCGCCAGTAAGTGGTTTTGAGCGATCATCCTTTAGAAGCATGAGGCGACGTGAATTTAACACCCGGTGAAGTATCACAATATCACAGCTGGAGCTTTGAAGTTAGCGTGTCTTTGTGAGACTGGCCATCTTTCTTCTTCTCCTCTGACATGCTGCTCTGAGTTTTCTTTTAATTCTGACAAAATGAACAAAATACTGCCATACAAGCATAACAATCAGTTACATACTGACTGATTGCTGAATGAAACCACCACAAAGCAGCTTTCAGCTTCTTGTGTGTAAAAACCAGCTGCGTGTCACTCAAGGGGAGTCAAATCATGTTCAATATTTGCTGTAGCTGGTCTTTTGCACTTTTGTTTCACAAAGGTTGCATTTATTCATGATAAATGCCTAATACATGCTGATAGTACAACTATAGAATAGATGACATGCTGGGGGTATTCCCAACCTCCCCTCCTCTGGACCAGCAGCATAGAAATTGCTCACTGATGCAAAACATGTTGAACTGGTGTCTCCATGTATCATCCGAGCCTTCCCAGAGGTTCAACAACTCTAAATATTGCACCTCCTCCTTCCCTCCCTTCCTCCCCAGCCTCCCTCCTTTTTCTAATTGGGAGCCACTTGTGCACACTGGTGACCCAGAGCGCCCTGTCTCCCCCTGAGCTGGCAGGCCAAGAGGCTCAGGCTCTCCGTGTGCCGACAGCGGGAGTGTAAACAGAGCTGATGGTTTCTGACAGATCCATTCAGACTGAAAATCATTTATTCTTCAGGATTTTTTTTTCCTCTCGCCTTTTTCATGCACCCCCCACCCCACCCCCCCACGTACAAAAAGAGCTGTCCATCTACCTTTAGATTAAACATAGTGGGGTTAGACAATTTGTTCCATGACTATGTGAAAACACCTCAAGAGATTTGATTAATATAAATATGCCTTTTATCTCTTGAGGCGTCTCAGAGTTGATTACCAGACTTTTCTTTTCTTTTTGCAACAATTACTATGTGTGTTAATTGTCCCTAACAGATTCAGTACCTAATGTCCTTATATAGTGGAACAGGTTTTCAGTCAGATGTCTTACCTGTAGTCCTGTGGGGACGGATGATGCCCAGCATTCTCAATTATTCCTGACATCCTGGATGTTATTCCACCTTCTATCATTTCCTGGGATATGTGGTGCCTCTGCACTGAGATAAATAAAATGAACACATCTTAGGTCATATCCTATTTGAGAAACAGAGTGAAGCTATGAAGAAGCAGCCTGTTTGTTACAGTAATACCCAAACTAGTAAATGGTGGAGCAGCATATTCACAAAAATATGAAATAGCAGGGAAACATTTTAAACTGAAATGTAAAATTCTGTAAGAATTTAACATAAGAACAAGCAATTTCCAAACAAAATTAATTAATAGCTGCACAAAACAATTCAGTTTGGCATAAGTGCCTTTGTTGTAGTTAGAGATCATTCACTCTTTGAAAGGTTTTTGTTGCCTTGATTCTCAATGAGTGAGATTACATTTTTTTTTTAAATACACAGAATTACTCGGCAAATAAAGCATGCAATCAATAATCATTCACTTCAAATGTTTACACAACAGTTTGGTCCCATTCACTCAGCCTATAGTTAAATGGCTTAGCCTATCATTCAGCCTTCCACTGAAACTGCGCTTAAAAGCTTAAAATCATTCAAATGTCCATTGACATAATATTAAATGAGTCCGACAAACGTGTGATACTGAACGAAAAAAGTGATAAAAACTCACCTGTTTTGGGTGATACTGAAGAGTGTGAGAGCCGGTCGCGAGCCCCTGTAGTACTGTATTTCACTGTGTTGCACTTGATTCTCCAAAAAACCGTTTTTAAATTTCCCTCTCTGGAGCTGTCCAGCGCTGTGACATGCGCAGTGCAGAACTCAGCGGAGCGCCCAGTGGCCCGGGGGGCAGGAGGATCTCATGAGTTTGACAGCTGCTGTTAACGCAGTTCCTGTTAACAGTCCCGACAGCTTCCACACTTCTTCCCCACCACGGCAGAAGCAGTGATGCTGAGATTATTATTCTGTTATTATTAGGCTATTATTTTGCTTTTCTTTCTTGGTTTCTGGGGACTTTGAGGTGCCGAAGTGCGTCCGCGGAGCGCTCCTCCGCTGCGTCCAACAGCAGTCACACGTTTGTTACGTTAAAAGTCAGGCCATACTCCCTCCATACACTGTAGTCTTCTTGGCGGATGATTATTGAAGGGATAAGTTGAGGTATTGACCAGAAGTTCTCTGTCTGCCTCACACCGTCTTGTGCGCTTGTTCCACAGGTTGCGCACTATACGTTGTGATAAAACACAAAATTCACGAGTTCAGGCCTAATTCCTCTTCTTAATAGCCTATTTGATCTAGAGTGATTTTAAAAAGTTCAGTATTTTAAAATAGTTGAATCAGAGTCTGCACAATAAAAGAAACTGAAAAATGAATTAAAACAAAAAATTAAAATAAAATAAAAAAGTAGATTAATCATAAGATATCCATTTTGCTCCTCTATATCCTCCTGTCAGGTTATTCCTAGTGAGCTCCCTCGTTCAGGTCTAAGACGATGTGAGTCGCTGCTTGTGGTGGCATCTGTGTATGTGAGTGTGAACTTCTTTTTTTTTTTTTTTAGGGAAGTGCTTGTAGATAATTTGCTTCCCGCCGCTGTGGCCGCGTCTTGCTCCTCTTTGCAGTGGGAAAAAGAGTCGGGGAGGCGCGTAGGGAGGGCAGGGCGCCGGGTGGGCTACAGCAGGAGGCGGCAAAGACTCACACCAGCCTGAAGAGCAAGTCCACTTGAGAGAGAGAGAGAGAGAGAGAGAGAGAGAGAGAGAGAGAGAGAGAGAGAGAGAGGCACGAAGGAGCTGTGTCTTGTTTGGTTGTTAAAGCGGTGAGAAAGTTACTGTCATCATTTCCTCACTCAAACTCTAATAAAGTGAAATCCCACTTCCAACTGCTGCTTTTCATTATAATAAACCATTCCACTGAGTTGTAGATACATACAGTGGTTATTTTTAGGGAAGGAAGAAAGTCTGTGTCCTTTCAGTTTACGTCTGTATAATTAAATAAACAACTTAAAACATTTGTAAAAGCTTGAGAAAAAGAAAATGAACAGGTCTAACTCTCATATTTAAGGACCCCCGGGGCTCCCACCATGGTAAAAGTTATATCTCGATATTATATTATGTGATTTAAAAAAAAAAAAAAAAAAAAAAGATGGTCCTCTCTATTAGATCTCTCCCTTTAACCTGTTAAACCGTTTGATAGGACACCAAGAATGACTAAAACCCTCCAATACGGAGCTCCCGAGACGATGTGAGTGAACAGGCTGCAGCAGGTACGGTCTCTGAAACACCAGGCTTAAATGTGAAACCTGTTCGAGATTAAATCTGCGGCCGGAAATTAAAGGGGAATTCCTTAAAGTCTGTGGGGAGACCAGTGACAGCAGTATCAGGCCCATGGGACCCTACAGATGGTAAATCGGCCTGTCACAATGGGCTCAATCAATGATTACATGCATGAACGTAACGGACAAAAACAAGACCATCCTCAGAGCAGATCCTGGAGGTCCTAAAGCCCGCAGGGTTGTGATCTGGAAACAGGAGGGAGAGGGACCACTGTGGGGCAGGGAGGATGGAGCTCACTTAAGGCTACTGTGACACACTGGAGGGACAGAGTGGCTGATGATGAAGATGAAAAGTGCCACAGGTTTATATCCAAATAGGCAGGACTAAGCAGGTCACTGACCCACTGTGCATATAGGTTGTTCTCATGGGCTGGACAAAATAACAGAAACATTTTTCTAAAGCTCAACTCAGAAACCTGACTTATTATAATTTAACAGTGCAATGTTCAGTCACACCAGTAAAAATGCTTTTCTCTCTGGCTTTCTTTCACCTCTTAGAAGTACAATACATTAATTAAAACATCCCAGAATCCAACAATTAAACAGCATATATTAAAACAAAAATAACTTTATATAATAATTTTGTAGAATATATTTCACCATTTCAGTGATTTACGCGGCAGCGTGCCAAGCGTGCTCATCATCTCACAGAATTCAATTAAGTCATGTTTCAGCAAGAATTTCAAGTCAGTTTAATAGTCACTTATATAGTAGCTATGTTTGTTGTGTTGTGATAAAAATATTATATAACATCAGCATATAAGTATATGACCAATATTAATTTCAGTAAATTATGTTTTGTTGCATTAGTCTTTTTTCTGCACCACAGCTCTGCAGTGTTTTGCAACTGATGGACCAGTTCCGTTCAAACTGTGACCTTATGGACTCTGTCTGACCTCTGTATGTCACTGAATGCTGCTGGACATTACCCCCTTATGAAAACAGTCATCACATGCTTCTTTTAAAACTAACTCTTTTGCTTTCAATGTAAGTTAAATCATCTGTGTAGCTTCAGGGCTCCAGACTGTCCCTAAATGGGGACATTTTGTCCCTAAAATTTGAGACGGTCCAAGTAAGTTTTTCGCCTATTGCACTTGTGCAACCAGTAAATTTGCTGTTTTTTTTTTTTGGTAGCACTCAAATAATCTGGTATCTGTCATTACAGATGACAAGCCAAGGTGTATGAGGATCCTGATTGAAAAGGAAACGTGAATATTTGCTTTTTGTGCCCCTAAATTCTCTGTTTGTGCTCCTAAAATTTTAAGTTAGGGGTCACCTTCATGCATCAAATTGACATCACCAGCATGTAAAAGAAACACCTTTATTATTTACCAACTGGCTTTATATGATCAGGTATTGGCATGTGTGGGACCATTAAGGGAAAGGCACTGACCTGTGGGCCGATCTGAGAGCTTGACCTGGCTGTGGGTGTTGCAACTCAGGAACACAGAGAGACAGCTCTCCTCCTCATGCCTGTTCAGGAGTAATGGGGAAACAATGGGATCACCGCCTGAGGATTGGCCTGTGTTTGTAGACTGTGTTTTTGTCTTGCACCGAGTGTTTACTCAAAACACATGGGTCCCTCTGAGAACGAGGTCAGCTCACCCCTCTAATCTCCTCTGCAGGCAGAGACACAGTGTCCCCCCAGAACAGCATGTCACCCAGAGTGACCCTCTGGCCACACAGAGGAAGCTGCCATGCTCAGCCAAGGAGCAGCACCAGTGTCCTGCCAGAGACTTTATTTTCTCACCGAGGCTGCAACCCAGAGGGAGCAGAGTGTCCAGACCGTCAGGCTTCAGGTTGCCCTGTCAAAGGTCAGACAGGCAGAGACCTGTTACAAAGGTTTTCGTGTAGTAACACCTTCACAGAGGGACGTCTTGGCACAACGATTAGTATACTGATTAAATTTATAATGGCAACAACATTATCAGGTTGTGCATCTGATATTACCTGTGTGTGGTCACTTTACATCTTTTTTTTTTCAAGCTGAAAATTGAGACTGGACATTTAAACCTTAATTGAAGCTCAACACAGCTGTGAATATTAAACTTTGTGTTTGGTATATATCTCCAGGCAGGGTCTGGAGTCAGTTTACTCAAATCTAAGTCTCTCAAATCCCAGACTTAGATCAAATTCATACTGTTACATTGCTACTCAGCAGTGGTGAAGGTGTTGTGCTTGATTGTTTTTGACAAATTCAGCAGCCACATTTATTTCCACTGCTAATTTTGTGTAACATCACTGTAACAACCTCCACAGTGAACTACAGAAATACTCAAAAATAAGAATTCAAAATGTAAATAGACATGTCTTGTCATAGAGGAAGAAATCTACATGTCAATAATTACATTAACTGTGGGTCTGCTTTATTTACATGTCCCACTAAGCCATGGCCAACATGCACAGTATCAGGAGCCTGAATCTGTAGCAGCTAAATGGTATTCAGTCATCATAAATCCTATTATTTACACTTAATGTGCAAAAAGAGCAACATTTTTCAAAAACTAGTAATTACTGTAGATACCACAAGTAGAATGAAGAAACATATTTGTTGTTTGGTGAGTTGACCATCAACATGCTGCTTATTCATCAATTGTTAGTTCTGAAATGTAACTAAGTACATTTGTTTTTGCTGTAAGTATTTCCCTTTCATTCTTTTTGCTTAATTTAAATAACAGATACAAATTAAATATGATATATTGTTGTAGATCCTATTATCCAATATATTAATCGATAGAATGCTTACATATACACATGTTAAGGTTAATAGCATTACAGTGAAGGGGTGCATTTTTCTGTTGGTCTAATGATCTTTGATTAGGCTTTATTGATAATACATAGTTAAAGGTATATTCTAAATATCATTAACTTTTAGTGCAGAGGTTATAGATAAGTAAGCTCTTCAACTTCTATCAGCCTTTCAGACTCTGTCAAACTGAGAGTAGAGAGGTTGAGCTGCACCATCTTTTCCTCAGCAGCCGACGACCTCTACGGACAGACCACTGGACTTCCCAATCCCATTGTCCTGATGGATCACAGAACACCCTATCTTCAGGGTTTAGAGGGGTCAATGGTATTGACCTCTGAGTGGCCTGTGTCAACACCAAAGCCTCTGGTCTGAGGCGAGGTCAGTCCTTTTTAGTGTCCGAAAGGGTTAAGATGGAGCAAAAGTCCTCTTCTTCTTCACAGACCATTGAGTGTAAAAGAGCCTCATTTCCAAAAGAGCTCTCATTTAGTTTTTATGTGGCACAGCAGGCACATGGTGTCCCCTAAGGATGGCACTCGGACACCCCTAAGTCAAGTTGTCTAACTTGATTTGTATTTAGTTTTTGCAGTGACCTTTAAAACGTTATCCATACTGACAAATATGTGCTCTGGATGGGGACTGTGTTAAGAAATAAATCAATTGCAATGAGATTTTTAAAGCAACAGTGAACAAAATGGGACAAAGTAAATATGAGAACCATAAGGGATGAGGCATAATAATGTTATGTCTACATTATTCTCATTTCTCAGTAATAATAATAATAAAAAAAAATCCAATGTGGAGTATGCAGCAACCTCACTGACCCAGCACTTCGGGTCTGAAATGATGACAGGGCCCAGCTTTCGTTACGCTGCTCTGAAAAATTAGAATCATGGACAATGAAAGAAGGAGAGATCCAAAGAAATGGACAAGGGGAAGAAAGACAGTCTTTGGGAAAAGAGGAATTAGATAGGAAGAGAGGGAGAAATAAAAGGAGGGACACAGTGAAATGGAGACAAAATAAGAAGCAGAGGAGAGAGGGAGAGGGGGCAGTAGTGGTGTGATGTGAGTGTTATCATCAGCTCTCATTCTCAGCATGGAATCTATAATGGGAAAATCAACCTCTCTGACTCCTGTGTAATTGGATTTGCCGGGTCTCGTGCTGAATCAGAGCCCAGTGGGTAGCACAAAGCTTGTTAAGATTGGACAAGCATTGCTGGGCTGCTGGGCCGGGGGAGAGGTGGGCCGACGGCAGAGGTAACCTTGACAACTTTTCTCAAGTGGAGAGTGAATAATTCAAATATGCTGAACACTCAACTGGTCACCCTTAATAGACAAATGACTGAAAGCTTTCCAAACATTAATCAACTCATAAAATGGGTGAAACTTGAGCGTTTCACAAATTTAGGTCACTAGATCTGAGAAAATGGACACCTGTGTTACCTCGGGGGAGTGTGTATCTGCTAATGATGGTTACCAGGTTACACAGCATTATTGCTCCCACCCAGTATCTCACCACAAGGAGCAGCTACTTTAAGGCATTGACATTTTAATACACAGAAAACATTCACAAAAAAATTGAATTTTTGCACCAGGTCAAAACTCTAATGTGATATTCCAGGCCTGTGGTATTGAGTCTGCCACTTACATGCCTGCTGTTAGGTCAGATGAATACTCTCGGATCAATCACTATTCACCAAGCAAGAAACCTATGTGGTCACCTCTGTGGTGAAAAAGGAGTGTTGGTCATTCTGTTATGTACCAGCGCACCATGAAAACTACATTTTGGTTTTGGTGCAACCAAATAATAAGATGAGATAAGACAAGAACATGAAAGATATTGCTCCTGCTAAACATCAGCACATTAGCATGCTGATATATTAAACATCCAGCTCAAAGCAGTTGAGCCACTAGCAAGACTCTCACTATCAGTGACCTAGCGTGTTAGGTGAACTTACGGCTAGCTTCTGAATTTCACTTGGCTTCAAGACTAATTCTCCTTGAATTGAAGCTGACGGCCAGTTACAGACCTGTGGAGCACCCTGACTGTCTGTGAGTTCACAGCTAAGACCTCAAATCAAAAAAGGTTCACAGTGCAGGTATGCCAATGATCTTTGTTGCTTGTAGCTTATTTTCTTTTCCTTTATTTCCTATCACATCCACACAGTACATAACATTTTCCCCAGTAACACTGACTCACCTCACCTGACATTTGAATGCTATCATATGCGCTTCAGTTAGAGAAGCTGCTATCTGCTAATTGTTTTCACCCAAGCAAAAAATGACTTAATTGCATTTGGCCTTCAAGCCGGCAGCATTTTACAGAGACACTATGCTTTGGCAGCTCACACTGCAGCTCCAAACAATAGCACTCCATTGACAAGCTTTGTTATACTCAGTAATAAAGCAGTTGGTGATTAGTTGGTAATTGATCCACCTAATCAAAGATCAGTAACCAGATCTAGAGCTGTGATGGCAAGGTGAAAGAAACTGTGTTGGCTTTTTCTTTGCTGCTGGTACTGATGTAATGGAGCTAAAAGGTAGAGAGGGAGAGACAGAGAAAAAGAAGAGAAGGAAAGGGGGATGGTTTGGTTTGGATCTTGTTTCTCTATCGTTAACTTATGTTACACTCAGGAGAGCAGTAGATACCCAGGTTAGCACTGAATAAGATCTCTGTCCCTTCACCTCCCACGACATGAATGATTGAGGACCTAGGTGGCCTGAGCTTGGGTCAGGACGGTGTGGAGAAGCTATGTGCGCACAGGCCTCAATGCAACATCACCATCATTGTACAGCAGGATGAATGAATGAACCACCAGACAGAACAGAGAGGACAGTAAATGTGTCTTTTCTTAAATTTTTAATCACTTTAATTTAATGGACTACAGTTGATAATCCAGCGTTCACAGGTTCACTGATCATCTCCATGCAAGCAGACACAGGAGGACACACGATTATTGTCTAACTTCTCTGGGGAGAAGGACATTTGTTGCAGTGTGGATCCTCATCTGGAAGCAGCAAAACACATCTTTGGAAATGCAGGTTAGAGTTTTCTTTTAAGCTGTAAAAATGTGTCATATGTTCTTGTTGCATTTAAATCTACTTACTGCACTTCACTTCACTTCATATAGGTGCTGTCAAAGAATTTCACAGTTGATAAAACTTGAAAGTTTGGGTTTGTGACCTGAGCCTCATTTCCTAAGGGCATTTCAGGCTAAAATAATCTTAATCTGGGCTAAAACTGATCATTAGTCTTACTGTGATTTTTACTAACTCTCTAATAGAGAATTAGGTGAGAGGATCAATAACATTCTCATATCTGTTCATTATGTTTGCTCAGATATAAGAGTGATGTCACTCTTCTCTTTTAACTCTCTACCAGAAAGTGAATCAGCACATTTCCACAAATGTTGGAACTACTGCTTCAAGATGCGTTTGCGAAACAGGGAAACTATACAGAGCCAAAAGTAAAGGGAATAACTTCTAGTTTTATGGACAAATGAATCCTTTGGGGGTCAAGTGGAGATTTTTCTAATGCACCAGATAATCAGGCAGAATCCTCTTTAAGAGGGACGGAGAACTTTCCTGTCACTTAGTCAGTATAATGCTGTACCCCCCTCCTTCCTTGGTCTACAGCTACTTCTACTTCTCACAGATGAGGTCACTCTGTCTCAGGCAACACTGACACTCTAGACCAAGATGAGGGACCATCTCTTAATTAAAATACAATTGGTTGTGCTCTGAGGTAGCAAGGCAATTCACCTGATCTGACAATGGCTTAGTGGATTCATTACATAATCATTCTTTCCGCTGTGCATCAGATTGGGCCGTCGATTGTTTAATTATAACCGGAATTACAATCCAGGCCACTTTGTATTATACAAAGCCACAAATAACGCATGCATGAGGAAAACTTCTTTCTATAGTCAGGCGCCTTCTTCCACTCAGACTCAGACTATTCTTGTTGTCATGGACAAGAAAGTCTGAACGCCCATTCAGTGTTCAGCTTTTTTAGCACAGAGTCATTAGAAACACTTCTGCATGCTGCAGACACATTTCTTCAAAAGAAATACCTGCAGGACACCAGAGGAAGCCTGAATGAACAGCAACAGACCTTTAGATTTTGTCAGTACACTGAATGAAAACCTAAGACATTGGTATTATTATCACAACTGAATCCATGAATCCTCCTCCTGACAGGAGCTTATCAGTTCATGTTATTACTTGTAATACTGTATGGCAGATCCCTAAGTCACGCTGTCCCAGCATATTGTCTGCTTGTGCTGCCCCGAGAGAAGTTTGTTCCCATGAAGAAAGGGGGTGTCACAGATACCCCACACCAGCACCACTACCATTACATCGCCAGATTGATTCTGACGTCCAAAAAAGGGTTCCTTCAATGATATTGTTCACCTGTCTCATTGGCTTAAAGTGGGTGGGTGGGAGGGGGTGGGTATGGGAAGGGGGTCGGGTGAGGGTTATTGGTGGGGACACGGGGTGAGGGGTATTGTTGGGGAGAGGGGTGAGAGCATTGGGGGTGTGGGGCTGACAGGTGGAAAAAAACACTCTCATCTGACTAGCCTCCTCTATCCTTCCATGGGCCCCTGTGTGAGCAAAGTAATGAAGTCCAAATTACAGCACAGGATTGCTAAGAACAAGCCTCTATTGTTCCCCCTCGGGGCACACTAAATGAGTGTCACAGCAAGCAGCGGGGCACAGACCGTTACTGCACTATTTAGTCTGTCCCGTTGTCTCAAGATGGCCCCGTTTCAGAGGTTCTCAGATCAGACAAATACTGCTCCCCTCCTCCTCCCTCCTTCGCCTTCACCCTTCCTCTGTACAGCCAACCCCTCCCCAACTCCTCACCCCAAAATAGGCCAAATCTCCTCTATTGTGTTTCGACTGCCTAGTGTGAAATTCACTGTGACGTTAAATGTTTTCTAATGAATAATTACTGAATGGATATGCAGGGGGAATATGTGTAATGGATTGTAGACTGCATTTTAAAGACGTCTTTTTTGTCTCTGCTCCGTGGTATTTACAGGACAAAAACACTTGGCCTTTCTCAGAAGAAATGAGGGCCATAGGCGGAGGATAGAAGCAGGGGAGGAGGGGGGACGGAGGGCTTTGTGTCAATTAGATCCAATGGATTATCTTTTTTAATGTTTTTACAGAGAGAGTTGAGAATCAAAGGACTTCTGCTTCCAAAGGAGAGCGAGAGAGAGAGAGAGAAAATACAAAACCAACAAAAGCTGTGAAAACCTTTGGTCTAAGTGTTGGTGCTGCGAATGCAAAACAGATTGGTGGAATTTTTCCCACTATGCTTCTTAAATGTGCCGCTGTTTTGGGCACCCCGAGTCCATTTGCACAGTGTGTTATGTTTGCTCTGTGCGTCAGCTCTAGTGAACTATGGGCTGCCAGCCAAGGTCCCTGTGTGCTGTGTAGTGATCATTAGCTTCTGTCTGTTCGTCTGCACAATCACAGAGCTTTGCTTCAAAGACACATAGGACCTCTAGACCTCTTATTTCAATTGAACTAACAGGGACCATGTTTGTGCTTTTTTTGGTGCCTTTTTTCAGTGCCGTCCTCCCCCATGGAGCTATTTATTCAAACATCCATTCATCCAGCCACATTTGTCAAAATATGTGGCTGTGAATTTGGATATCATTGTTATGCGTGCAAAAAATGTGTTCGACTTGTTATTGTTACCTTGGCAAAGTTTGCTTCCTCTAATGTTCAGGATTAATCTAACCGATTAATACACACACTTATAAACACTTATAAAGTTATCAACTCCAACAAAACTCAAATGTATGACTGTGAAGCAAAATGTGTTTTAGAAGTAGAAAACTCTGCAGTATGTAAACAGAAATTTGGACTTGAAAATTAAAAAAATAAACATTATTTTCCTTAATGCTGGTGCAACTTGTTGCACAGGTTCAGCTGGACATGGAGGGTGCCCTGACTGCCAGGGACCGAGTGGGAATCCAGGATTTTGTCCTCCTGGATGAAACCACAGAGACAGCCTTCCTCAGCAACCTCAAGAAACGCTTCAGCAAGGATCTTATTTATGTGAGTCTGAGGAAGCACTATATTGAACAAATGTGCATTTTCAAAATAAGTATGTCAACTTTTACTTTTACTTTTTCATTTTTAGACCTACATTGGCACTTTGTTAGTGTCTGTCAATCCTTATAAAGAGCTGGACATCTACAATAAGAAACAAATGGACGTTTACATGGGTGTCAACTTTTTTGAGCTTCCTCCACACGTGTGAGTGTATGATCTGGATCTATTATGTGAATATGACCTAAACGATAAACTAACTCTTAATGCAATTCACCTCATCAAAGTTCATTTGTGAAATATGATGGATGCTCTACAACCCCTGCAGCTACGCCTTGGCTGACAATGCCTACCACACCATGCTGACAGAGTTCAACAATCACTTCATCCTTATCTCTGGTGAGAGCGGAGCAGGAAAGACGGAGGCCTCCAAGAAGATTCTGCAGTATTACGCTGTCAGCTGTCCAAGCACCACTCTGCTTAACACTGTCAGGGACAAAATGCTCAAGTCCAACCCCGTCCTTGAGGTCTGGTCTATAGCCTACTTAATGTTCCATCAATGTAATGACACGCCGAAAAGGTCAAAGGTTGTTAATTACTGTGTGATATGGTTGTGTTTTCCTGCAGGCTTTTGGGAATGCCAAAACATTGAAAAATGACAACTCAAGTCGGTTTGGGAAGTATATGGACATTCAGTTTGACAGCCAGGTAAGAACAATGTGGCACATTCACAGAAATGCTTATGACAAATATATCAATAAGTTATAAAAGAGAAAGAAAAAAACAGGAAATTTATGTTTATGTTTAAATCTTCTCGGCAATATCACTTTATCTAGCTTCCTGAGCTGCAACTCACTTTACTATCATCCAAAAACTAAACTATTTATTTAATATAAAAGCTCAGTTTAATTGAACTAATGGGTAAAAATGAATTAGATGCATAAAATGACTCATATCACGAATTGTATAACTTGAAGGATGAATTTGTTCGTACTGAAGAAAGTTCAGCAAAATAGTGAGTGTTAACTTTTCTTTTAACTGAAAAAGAAACTTTCAAGGAAAAACACACTTTATCCTAGAAAAATCATTTAAAATCTGGCCACTGGACCACAGGCTATGTTTTTTCTGCAAGTTGTAGAGCTGCTGTCTATAGGATCATGATGCCCATAGGGGGATGCTGTCGGAGGCCATATCTTGAACTACCTGCTGGAGAAGTCGAGGGTCGTGCATCAGAATCACGGGGAGAGAAACTTCCACATCTTCTACCAGCTTGTGCAGGGAGGAGAGGATGAGCTGCTTCGCCGGCTGGGCTTGGAGAGAGACTGCCAGCATTACAACTATCTAACGCAAGTATGTGACCACATTCTGATGATGAGGTTATTGTACACTTGTTATAATGTGCCATGGTACTGTGTTGACTGTGTTTCTTATGACAGGGAGAGTGTGCCATTGTGTCTTCCATTAATGACAATTATGACTGGAAAACTGTCAAAAATGCACTGCAAGTCATCGATGTTGATGAAATTAACACTGATGTAAGTTGGATGGTGTCAATAATGCTCTGACAGACTCACTCACACTGCTTTTGGTTTAGCATCTTATGAATATTTATTCTTTGCAGCACTTGTTTGAGATTGTTGCGAGCGTCCTTCACTTGGGGAACATTCAGTTTGACTCTGACAGTAAAGGCCATGCCCTCCTGAACAACAACGCAGAGCTGCGATGGGTCTCAAATGTAAGACAATGGTGGGCTGTTCTTCAGATATGTAGCATTATTACAAAAATGTCAAAGCAGAAAGTCGCCTAATGTTATTTGTCCCTGCAGCTACTAGGGGTTGATGCTCACGGTCTCCAGGAGGGACTGGTCTACAGGAAGATCGAAGCCAAAACAGATCAGGTGCATGCATGTGAAAATGTCCTTTAATGTATTAAAGATTTAAACTCTCCAATGTTGCGTTTGAGAAACAGCCGTGACTTTGTCCCTCTGTAAAGGTCCTCAGCCCGTTCACAATCGATCACGCCATCTACGTCAGAGATGCCCTGGCTAAAGCCATCTATGGACACACGTTCACTTGGCTGGTCAACAGGATAAATGCATCCATGGAGAACAAGGTGTGAAGAAAAGTGTGCAACAAGTGTCACAAAGGGAAGGTGGTGAAGATAACTTTATACTGGCTGAACTCTCATCTGAACTCTCATCTGTTTGCTCTTTTCCCTGGCAGGACTCATCAAGAAAAACTGTAGTGGGGCTTCTGGACATATATGGGTTTGAGGTGTTCTATGTAAACAGGTATGAGCAGTCGATGTTTTAACCAATTATAACTGATTCCACTGGGGAAAATGTTTCGGAATATTCTATACCTGAACTCTTTGTATTTACCTTTCTTTTCAGTTTTGAGCAGTTCTGCATAAACTATTGCAATGAAAAGTTGCAGCAGCTTTTTATCCAGCTGACACTCAAGGCCGAGCAGGAAGAATACGAGGCGGAGGATATCGAGGTACCCCTGTTAACCTGAGACAAAAGAGGAGTGATAATGTGATAACATCAGTTCGTATAAAATAATAATAACCTTTCTCCAGTGGGAGCCAGTGCAGTTCTTCAATAACAAGATCATCTGTGATCTGGTTGAGGAGAAACACAGAGGAATCATATCGATACTGGTGTGTACTTGCTGAAATAGACTTGAAAGTCTGCCCAGCGGCTTACAAAACATGCAGCTACTGTGAAATAATCTTGTCATGTGATACTATGGTGTTTTGATTTGCAGGATGAGGAGTGCCTTAGGCCGGGAGATGCCACAGATCTCACCTTCCTGGAGAGACTGGAAGAAAAGATGGGAAACCACCCTCACTTTGTCACGTGAGTTAAGTTAACATATGAATCTGTCAGCACAAAACTTGTTCATGGAATACTTTTGTATCACTCCACATTCACATTTGGTAGTGAATCATTTTTAATTAAATACAAACTCCATTTAAGTGATACTGTGCCACTGTCAACATTGTGCTCACTGGTGTCGACAATGAGCCGATAGAGATAGAGGATTAGGATTCGTCTACAAAGGCTCTCACTCTTCATCCGTCTGTCTCTATCTCCACCTCTTTGAGCGCAGGCACAAATTGGCTGACAAAATGACACGTAAGACTCTGGAGAGGGGAGATTTCCGTCTTTTACATTATGCTGGGGAGGTCACCTACTGTGTTGTCGGTAAAAGGAATCACTCTCTAAGACCTTCAGACATCTAAATGTTTTCATTTTCAGCTGAGAAACAGTCCTATGACATCTTTTTGTTGTTGTTGTTGTTGTTGCTGTGACTCTCTAGGTTTCCTGGACAAAAATAATGACCTATTATACAGAAACATAAAAGATGTAAGTTTGCAGTTTTGCACTTAATGTCATATGAGACAGAGAATATTGGACTAGAAGGTATTTGATGAAAGTTTGACATTACGTTAAATGTTAAATTTGTATGTATGTGTGTTGTCCCACCTTCTCATAGCTGATGTGTAAGTCTAAAAATGACATAGTCAGAGAGTGTTTCATCAACATGGATCCAGACAGCAGGCGAAGACCAGAAACAGTGAGTATGGTCAACTGTATCACACCACATCAGCATCACATGCTATAGTTAAGAGTTAAATGTCATATAAAACCTGAAATATATTTTTTCATAGACGTTATCTGAAGTGGGGGAAAAAGGAAATGATCTAAATATTATGTACAAGGACATACGGCATGATGATACACAATTTAATATCTGTTGCAATGCACTTAGAGAGAAAAAATGTGCACAGTAGAGATTACAAATGAGTAACTGGTGACCACTGAGACAAAAACAAGTCATTTTTATCACGTCGGTGGCGGTTTGACTCTGTCATCAATTAAGCCATATGGATTTGACAGATGAACTGTTGGGGATTATGACCCTCATGTTGTGTCTGTAGGTGGCGACCCAGTTTAAGAGCAGTCTGCTGAAGCTGACAGAGATCCTCATGGCTAAAGAGGCCTGGTACATACGCTGTCTTAAATCTAATGAGTCCAAGCAGCCAGGTACTTTAATTAATAAGTGTAGTGCACGTGCAGTTGTTGTGGTAAGAGGATGGTGTCGTTTGACCTTTACCCTTTTTCTGGCTCACACTATTCACAGGTCAGTTTGACGAAGCACTGATCAGGCACCAGGTGAAGTACCTGGGTCTGATGGAGCACCTCAGAGTCCGACGTGCTGGTTTTGCTTACAGACGCAAATTTGATGTTTTCTTAAAGAGGTACAAAGGAGCGAGGTGCTCGGAGTTTATGCTTGATTTTCAAACGAAAAATCTTGCAGAATGGAGTGACTCCATTCTGCTACATTAACGTGCTGAGTGGGTTTGTTTGCTGCGTCTCACACAGATATAAACCACTGTGCCCGGCCACCTGGCCTCACTGGAGAGGAGCGCCTGCAGATGGAGTGGAAGTGCTGGTTCAACATCTGGGCTACCTGCCATATGAATACAAAATGGGGCGGTGAGCACAACACTTCCTGAATATAACAATGTAAATTTACTTTGAGCCAAGGGTAACCAAAAAGCATTTCTTTTGTTTTAGTACCAAAATATTCATCCGTCATCCGAGGACTCTTTATGCCACAGAAGATGCTTATGAAAGATGTAAACATGAACTGGGTGAGTGCAAATCAGCAAAAGAGAATCTTTTAGCCATCTCTACCTGCGGTGATTTAATTTCATACTCTGAATCTGCAGCTACGAGACTCCAGGCCAAATATAAAGGATACAGAGCAAAGGGAGAATTCAGAAAACAGAAAGAAGCTGGTGAGTGTCACGATGCACAATCTAGATTAGGATGTGTTCCTGTGCTATGTAAGTAAGATAAAGTCAAACATCCACTACACACACATTATATATATATTTCCCCCCAGCCACTAAGATTGAAACTTGTTGGAGAGGAGTGCAGGCGAGGAAGGAGAGAGAGAAGAGAGCATGGGCTGTAAAAGTCATCAAGAAGTGAGAACGAGGAGCAAAGTTGTACAGCTTCATTACACATCTCATAGTGTCACATTTTTACTACTTCAATATCTATCAACCTGTTTCAGATTCATCAAAGGTTACATGACCAGAGGGCAAGCAAAAACCACTGATAACTCAGAGTACCTGGCTTTTGTGAGGCAAAATTACCTGAACCGGCTCAAAGGAAATCTGCCAAAGACCGTTTTGGATAAAACCACCTGGCAATCTCCTCCAGCTGTGCTCCAAGAGGTTCAAAGATTTATCAGATTCACTGTAAAAGAGATTACCAACAACAACTCATGTGTTATTTAGACCCTGTGCACGTTTTCATTCTTGTCAGACATCAGAGATCCTGCGTAAGCTTCACTACCGTCTTTTGGTGAGGAAGTATGTGAGAGGAATAACACCCCAGAAAAAAGCCCAGGTAACTCCTGTGTCAAACACTTTCTATCAAACTGGAGCATCATGTTTTTTTTTTGTTTTCTTTGGAGATGAGCTTTTGATTTCTTGTTCCCTCAGCTTCAACAGAAATTTGTCACCAGCTCCATCTTCAAGGGCAAAAAGGAGAGTTATCCACAGAGTGTCGCTCAGCCTTTTGTCGACACCAGAATCAGTTAAGTGTACGATACATTCCCACAGTGCTGCTTCTTTTTTGGTAAATGGTAAATGGTCTGTATTTATATAGCGCTTTTACTATACCTGAACGATACCCAAAGCGCTTTACAGTACATCACATTCACCCATTCACACACACATTCACACACCATTTACCATTTACCATTTTTTGAACCTCATTTTTGACACTGTTGAATATCTATAGGTGAACAAGACATAAATGTGAGGGTTCTCCAGATGATCCGCAACGAGCACATCAAGGTAATGAAATGTCATCACACACCCAGAGGAACTACAGCACCGACAGCTGACCGTGTTGTGCTCTGTGTCTCTGTAGTACAGCGTCCCAGTGATCAAGTACGACAGGAATGGTTTCAAGCCGAGGCCACGACAGGTCATCCTAACCCAGACAGCCGCCTATGTGGTGGAGGAAGCCAAAATCAAACAAAGAGTGCTGTACACCTTTCTGAAAGGTCATATCAGGATGATATTACACACTTTACTTGCCAGTGGGGATGTTTTTTTTTTCTTCTTATATTTGATTAATTTTGTCTGACTCAATGCAGGTATTTCGGTCAGTAATCTGAGCGATGGCGTAATTGTATTCCATATAACATGTGAGGACCCTAAAGAAAAGGTATGTAGATATCCAATGTACAGTAAATGTTTGAGTTTGTAAGAATGGTCTATTTTGTAAACATATTTGATATTTTGTTACTATTAAATGGAGGTACAGAGACCAGTTGAATTACAGAGTAATCTTTTAAGCTATATAAGTGGAAGCCAAGCACACAATGTTTTTTTTTTTTTTTTAATAAAGGCGATTTGTCTGATTGTGTTTTACTCTGTGGGTGTCTCAGGGGGATCTGGTAATGCAGTGTGACCACCTGTTTGAGTTTTTGACCAAACTCAGTATCATTGCTAACAAGCAAAGTGCAGTCAAAGTGGTCCAGGGCAGGTGAGTGTGTATCTATGTCACAAATGTGGAGGTCAAATTTGAAGCGTGCTTTAATCTAAAACACTTGTATGTGATTGCATTGACTCTCAGTATCAAGATTGAAATCCAGGCAGGAAAAGAGAGCGCAGTGGACTTCAGCATCGGACAGGAGCCCATGGTATACAAAGCCAAGAATGGACACCTCATGGTGGTGAGTTGAACAAACCCTGTAACAATGAAGAATTTATGTATACGTTCTGTTTAAGGCTCTGATATGAAATTGATCTGCAGGTGAAGCGATAGCACTTTGACCAAGGTCTGTTTATTTTACCAAAAAACAAAATGAAAGCAGTAAACTGTAGCTAACCACTCTAATCCCAAGTATCCACCCACCCACCCATTTAACCACCCACGTCCCCAGCCACTCACCCACCAGAGCTGCACCACATTTTACACACTTTCTGATTAGGAGAAACACAAATCAAAAAACAATCAAACAGATAATAACAATAAAAACAAGTCCGATCTCCATTTATTCTCTGCTTCCATTTTTCTTTTTTCTTTTTTCTTTTTTTTACAATTATCAAGAAAAACTGCTAAATTACATAAAGCAGAGAGAATCTTATCTACTTTGGCTGAGATGTTGCATAATGTCTTTAATCCAAGGAGAATATGGAGGTGGGGGAAGGGTCTTTCCATTTGAACATGAGCTGCCTGGCCAGCAAAGTGCAAAAGACCAATATGCTGCACTAATGATTGCCAAATAAAGCCATAGAAGCATGGATTGGTTGGATTATTTAAGTGTTTTTGAGAGTCTTAAAACCTAAGCAAGAAATTATGTAGTCTCAGACTTATCCTGAACATACAGTATGTAATAGGCTTACAAGAGCTTCCACCTGTCACATGAAAGGTCTAACTACTTTCTAATTCTAGATGACCTAACCTCTGACCAGCGGAGACAGTGTACTGTTGTGTATTGTCATACTGCATGCTGTTGAAAAAAGGATGATGAGCAAATCCTTTGGATAATTTTCTTTTGCCAAACTGCATCTGGGATTTATTCATTTAAGTCCTACTCCCCTTTGTTTTCAGATGATTTAAAGTTGTCAAATTATACAGAGTTAGAAGGTTGTATGTGCTGCTTATAATCTTCTTAATACCTTTTGTTAACTTGAATACAGACTCCAACAATCAGAGGACAGAGGAAGCAATCAGGGTGTAAGGCCATAAAGCTCAGCAATTAAACTAATGACCTCTTAAACTTGAGCCAAATTCCTACTGCTCCATAACGGTGTCAGTGGTTAAAAAAAAAAAATCTATCCAGAATGTATTACAAGGCTTATCAATAAAGTAGGCAACTGTTATGTGTGCTAGCCTACTAATCAAGGATATCAACACTCTTATGTTGGAAACAAGGCTTTTGTAATGTGCATTCTATGTAGGCTACATGTTTTTGTAATTCAACATAAACGTTACTATAACATATCTATCCTGCTAAAGAAGAATATGGAGGATTTTAAAACGGATTAACAAATTTAGGTGATTCATCATGATGATACTGATCCTTCCATGAAGAGAAAAACACATCGAGTCCCTTATTTACAGACTGGCTATCAGGGGAAGGAAGTTGGTTAGCGAGGTCTTTATAGTTAGGCTTTGCGTAATCCAGAGTCACAGATATTTTAACTATTTTGTGTAGACTTTAAAAGGGGGTTGAATTAAGGAAGAGAAAGAGACACCACTTTAAATCATATTGTTTGTCCACACAGGTTGCCACTCGGGTACGGACACGGTGATGTGTGTGGCTGAGGAGGAGAAACACAAGAGGCCCCTGCATATTTCATCAGGAGACCCCTATTGAGACGATCAACATGTCTACAACTGAGCAGCAACAGCTGTATGTTAGGAAGCCTGGTTAATCCTGATTAATCCTGATTGAGGACAGCAACACCTTTTATACACCTTGCAGTTACCAATAAAATGTACTTTTCCACCAAATAATATTAAATAGCAATTTAAGATATAGTTCCACATCAGTTCATGTATAAGCAAGTTTATCTTTGTGGTTTTAATCACTGTAAGTCAAAGCAAGAACTGACACTGCAAATCAAATCTGTCACATTGAGGTCTAGAAAACTATTTTAACCTTAAAATAGTTTTCTAGACCTCAACAATACTCATTAATTACTTCAAAGAATGTGTAATTGTGATTTCTTAAGTATAAATCCATATGTCACTTTTATATGTTCACTAATAATGTGAATGTGAGAATTAAACACAGAACAAAAGTGTTTGTAGAAATTTATTTGTGATAAAGTAGGTATAAATATAAAACATACATATGTTCACTTCTGTACAACAGACCTACAAATACTGCGATTGTTAGACATAATTCAACTCAAACCTATTGTGTGCAAACAGTACATTCTCTGATGAATGCTGTGGTGAAGGACGGGTCTAATTTCTCTCCCTGTTAAAAGCTTGTAGAAAGGATTCCCTTCCTGCCTGGGAGAGCTCTGGTTACAGTCATTCACTTCAACCTCAGCATCCACCATTCAATCACCCCAGTACATTTAACACCTCAGGTCACAGCTCAAGTTGCCTCCACTGAAAATAATAATCATTTAGTGAAGTGAAGGGAAAATACATAATGTTAAAACTAAATATAGCAGAAGCACTACAGTGAAATGCTGCATCCACCGGTGATAACTGTATCAAAAATTATAAAAAATTTTAAAAGGTGTAATTGCTCTTATCTGCAGGCTACATATAATAGCCATGGTAACATCTTCTAAGAATAAAACAGTGCCACCATGTGGCCCCATTGTGAAGAACATCTAGTTCATCCACTGATGAACTTAACAGTGGACCCGTCAGAATCTCATAACGAGGCAAAAATGATCTGCATCAATTTGTAGCTGCTTATATTCGATAATTCTTGCGCTCTTGGATGTAATCTAGGTACGACCTCAATTAGGAAATGTATACTGATAAAATTTTTGTTCTCTTCACACACACACAGGTGAAACTGTGGGGTCACCAGCAGTGCTGAATGCAAACATCCATGCCTATGGGCCTCTGCACTCTAGCAGAAAAACAGTGATAGGAGTTGTCAGGACTAACAAACATCACAACCTGTCAGACCACACATGAAAGATGACAAGTGGACACAAACACACACAAAATCATTTCACCACTACACACTGTTGTATAACACTCGTCTCATAGTAGTCTCCTAGAGAAAGCTGTTAAAATAAGAGTGGAAGTGAGACAGAGAGGCGCTGGGTGTTGTAAGGCACAAGCGTGATGCAAAGACTGTCCAGGGTCAGAGACACAGGCTGACGGGTCGGGGAAGGAAGGTCACTGGTGGTGGTGTGTGCGGTCATCCGGTCGTTTGATATGAATCCTACGAACTCGTTCAATTCGTTCACGCTCCTCGTCTTCATCCAGATGATTAGATCGTCCTGCAGCGCCCCCTGTGGCCTCCAGCAGGGCATTGTCGGGACCCCTCCCATCATGGGATTCATACAGCAGGATGTTGAGGGTCTCCTCATAGATGCGTGCCTCAGGGAACTCAACCTAGGAGAAAAAGTGGGGACTTGTATGAGAAACTGGAGACAACTATGCATAAAGTACGCTTACAAGAAAGTGACCAACTCTTCAGAAAAAAAAAAGTCTTCACCTTTGTCTGCTTCTTTTCTGTGGCATAGACGATGGAGGTGCAGCACACTTCAGCAATCTTTCGCCCCTGGCCATAAAATGACCAACAACAGATCTCATCCCCGATAACATCTTTGATGAAGAGGACCCGGCCGTTGAATCGCAAAGAAAGCTTGTCAAACAGCTCAATATTTTTCAGCATATTGTCGTCAGAATTGCTGAAAGGTGAGAAGTTACAGTACAATCAATCAGTAACACATCTTGCAGGATTTCACCGTGTTATATTTCTTCTTCTTGAAGCAGATTATGCTATTCCCAGATGTTAGTTGACGGGAACTCACCTGGTATATGAATATTTGTTGTTGCTTCTGTTATACAGCAGTTTGACGGTAGGCTGTAAAGACAAAGAAATATCTGAATTATTATTATTATTATTATTTTAAATATATGAATGACATTTGTTCTGATACTGACTATGAATAATCCCACACATTATCCAGACAATATACCTTATTAGATGTTGCAATAAGCTTCTGTTCCTCCTTAGACGATGTCATCAGAGGCACTTTACAAAGGGGCTCATAAGATTCTTTGTTCTGGAAGAAAACATAAATTTTTTTTGTATTAAAAAGGTCTCACCTGTCAATCATGATAACATGGTGGTAGATGAAACATCGATATATTTGACAGCCAACTGTGATGACTGTACCTGCAAGGCAGCTGTACATTCATCAGCTAGGCCTTGGACGAGGTAATACTTGGCCTCAGCAAGCAGTTCCTCGGTCTCCCGTCGGCTGTCTGGGAGCGGCACCGCCCCGTCTCGAAGGTAGTTGAGGATTGTTCCAAAGTGTTTCCCACAGCGGTCAATCAAAATCCAACCTATAAGTATAAAATAGTAAATTACTGTTTAGTAACCGACTGAAGAGATTAACCTACATGTAATTAAAATATTTTTCTAGTAATAGCTCACCTTCACTGTCTGTGAGGACCTCCATCCTTCCACTGAACATGGCTTTGAGCATTGTGTCCTGTTTGGTTAGAGTCTGCATTGTAGTGTAGTACAGCGCCCCACCCACATTTAACTTCACATACTTGGAGCTGGGGCTGGAGCCCTTGAAGGATGTAGTCCGGGTTGTAGCTGCCGGCACTGCCGAGCTCACCACGCTCTCTCCTGACATCTCTTCCTGTGGTAGAACAAGATAATGCATGAATGGCACCTGTATTATGACAACAATCTCAGTTGATTAGTTTGTATTACGGTTAATATAGATACACATTCCTCTTTTAAAGAAAATGTTCCCAATCAATTAAGTCTAGCCCATCCCCCATCATCTGTGACTTCCCTTAACAGTCTGTGGCTTCACGCCCCATACCCAGTTGTTATTACTTACCATTAAAATCAATTAAATCAAAACAGGGACAAGTATACCGACTCAGTATCAGTATGACTTCATTATGATAAAGGAACAAAATGACACGTAGTCAGTAATTATTTTCAACTCGCACACTTGTAAAAGGGTGGATGCAGTTGTTGTTCATATAATATCAAAAACAACTACGTTAAAAACGTATACAATGTAAACTTTAATTCTCTCAGAACAATTCTACGAAAAATAGCATTTATGCTCATGTTGTCGTGATAAAGCTTTGGGCGGACTAGAGGCAATCCAAAAACAGCACTACACACTTTTGTTACCAGGTTACTTTTCTTTCTTCAGCGTAATTTACGTTCGCGAGTTTTCTCCTTTCTCAGTATAAAGTAAAACACTGAACCATTTCTCTCAACCCAGTCAGTGGTAAATTCATTGTAGACAGGACGGCTACAGAGCGAGCAGGCTAGTTAGCATCAACTAAACGAACCTGAATTATTACAAATCTGGCAACAAAATAATACACATGTCAGGTCTATAATTATAAAGTACTCTCTATGTGATCTTATCATCGTGTTTAAACCTATCTCTTGTAAAAACCAAAGTATATTTACCATAGAAGCCGCAGCAGACTTTGTAAATGTAGCTCGCTAACGTCAGTCAGCTAACACCCACTTCCTTCCGGTCAAGGCTGCGCACTTCTAAAAATGACGTCAACCATCCTGCGCTGCTGCTGTGTTTAAAGGGACAGTTCACATACTTTTGTTCAGGTTAAACAGAGTGTCCAGCACAAAGTAAATGAGACAAAAGAACGCATTGCTTCACTTCAGTCCACTTTCCATTCTGCCACTTTTAATTTACTTTTTAAAAGAAAATAGCTTCATTTGTTTTAATGTTAGCCTACTCATTTCCGGTGTAAAAGGAGTAACAGTAATAACAGTCCCTCTCGCCAAACACTCTAATTTAAAGGTTTATTAATCACCAAAAATACAAAGTTTCTATAATTACAGCTCGAATAAATATAGCTTGGCATACCCCAGACCTTTTAACAAGAAATAGTTTCATTTAACGAGTTATACGTGAGGACAAACGCTACCCGGAGTCATTTAATGCGACACATGGGATTAATGGCTGCAGTCAATGTACGGATCTGCTCTCATTGTTTACATTTGGAAACGGTATGTTCCCCGTGTTTTTGAGAATGTCATTGATACAGGACCAAACCTAACAGCGCAAAGATAATAAATATCGCTAAATTAACGTGACAAGATTATCCCCGAGGCAGTATCAAGCCGACAAGCGGCGAACTAGCCCTGTGTGCTAACTAACCCAGCTCCATCTTTACTGTGTCGTCCCGTTTCTCTAGAGATGACAAGTTAGTCCTGGCGTTTCAGTTGGCTTTCCTCCAGCTCGGATCTCAAGGATAACCAAATGACTGCGGGGGTATAGCGTCAGGTGAGCCAGAAGGCCAGACAACTTCATTTGAGGATCATCGCAGGTAGGTTATTACTATTAGCTCCAACCCAGACAATGTAAAGATGTGCAGTTGTTATTAGGGTGTCACAATAACAGTAAAGTACAGACATTTGCTCTGAAGCCACTGTCAAAATGTCAAATACAGATAGGCTGGCTTATCAGTTTCAAAGTTTGTTGTACAGCAACCAAGCGTTTTATATATCCCTGTTTCCTAGGGTGCACGATGTTTAGTGTAACTCAGAGCTCCAAGTCCGAGTTCCTGGACAAAGCCAGGCAGGCCAGGGAGGAGAGGAAGGGGCAGAAGGAGAAGGAGAGGGCGGCGATCAACATCCAGTCTCTGGTCAGGAGATTTCTCTGTCGCTGCCGACTCCAGAAGCAGATAAGGTGGAGTCAGTTTTTCCAGTTCCAGATTTCATCTGTCAGTCATCTGTGATTAGAAAAGTTTTGATTTTGATGTTTGCTGTGGACCTCATGGGTGAATTAAGAGATATTGGGTTTATATTTTCATAACTGTAGGCTCTATGTTTTTTGTGTCTCACTAGGAAAGAGGTTGATGACTATTTCCAGCCCTCTGAAACTGGGACGTCAAAAAGAAATGCACTTTCAATTTTCAAAATTGCTCGGAAATTACTGTTCGTATTCCGCCAAGAGGATAAGATGGTGAGTTACTAGCTGTGCTGATTAAGTATAAACGTGAATAATGATGGTTTGTGTACAAGTTAGTTCACTTTTATATAGGTATTGGACCCAATATACAATTTCTGCTTTTAATCTATTTTAAGAGAATATATTGGAGAATTATGACAAAGTCTAAGTGTCTAAATAATTAAACTCGCTTAAAATCACTACAGTTCTCAATCAAACACCTATCAACTAGTTTGGCATGGTGTTTTGTCAGTACTTTTTGGATTAGATAAAGGTAATGGAATACAATTGTTCTAAATATAACGTTTTAAATTGGGGAATCATGTAAGTCAAGTAGGCTAAACTACATGAAGTGTCAAGCAATGTAACCACTATTGATATATTTACCATTTAATATTGTAAAGAAGACCATGTGACAGGACATGGTATTACAGAGAAAGACGATGATCATAACTGCTGCATGACAAGGTTAAAAGACAAAGTTAAAATATTACTCATAAATTTAAGTTTGGTAAGTTCACATGTCAAATGGTATGACCCTACAAAACATCAATTATTAATATGAATCATAACAATGAATAATTACTTTAAATGATGTTTGAAATATTGAGACCAAGGCCATGGCCCATGTGCATACATAGGTGTGCATGTAAAAAGTCTTTCTTTTAGAGGCCAATTTTGTTAGACATTAGTAGGTTATGATGCTAATTAAATATGTATCATAGAGAATAAATACTTTTGAACTTTCACATTTCTGCCATTTCATTACTAAAATATAATACATTATAGAAACCAAAATAAAATAAAATCACTAGACCACTTCAGAGTTGACGTCATGGTCACGCAGTTGCACTTGAATTCCCGTGGCAGAAAAACACAGGAAATATGCTGTATATCCACGGAGGTAAATGGAGAGATTGGAGAGAGTAGAGAGAATAGAGAGAAAAGAAGAGGGAAATGTCTTGTTGTGCTGTTACAGTAGAAGAAATCATTTCATTATTGCCAGATGTTCCTTTTTTCCCAAACTGAAATAGCATTAAAAAAAAAAAAATTCACTTAACCTTGTTGACCGCCATATTTGATTTTCAGCGTCCATTTCCTTAACGAACAGTGGTGTTTGTGGTGTTTTTAATTCACTTTTGCAATGCAACACTATGCATGCTTTTAAAACATTTTTTTAATATATTTCCTAATTGCTCATCTTGCCAACCCGTATTTGTCACTGACCCCATTACTTGTCTTTGACAGACTGTTTAAACATAACAAACACAGATTATATTCTTGTCCTGTAATGACTCTAATTTTATACATCATACAGAGGTTCGAGAAGCTTTGTCGTGCTATTCTTGCCAGCATGGAAGTTGAAAATGAGCCTAAGGTGAGTGCGCTCACATTTTACCCTTCACATTTCAGTCATACTTATGTGTGATTTTTGTCTCATGACTGTTTTCACACTGGGCTCTCAGGTCTGGTATGTGTCCTTGGCTCTCTCCAAAGACCTCACTATCCCCTGGCTCAAGCAGATAAAGGATGTGCTGTGGACCTGCTGTCAGCTACTGAAAAATTTAAAGGTTTGGGTTTTGAGGTGGAAAATGTGTTTCGATATTCCTCTCATAATGTCCACTGTACACAGGATAACTCTGTCTTCTGTGATTTGCAGCCTGACATACTTCAGGACAATAAATTGGTAACTCTGTACCTCACCATGTTGGTGACCTTCACAGACACTTCAACCTGGCGAATAGTCAGAGGGAAGGGTATGTCTCAAGTTGTTGTTGTAAATGTATCTTTTGTTATTGGGGGGCATGGCAAAGAAAAACAATATTTTTCCCCTTGTTATTTTAGGAGAAGCTCTCAGACCTCCTTTGATGAAGATCTGTGAAAATATCATGGGCCACCTCAATCAAAAGGGATTCTACTCAGTACTGCAGGTTCAGTATTAGAGCTCATACTTTTTCAGTTTTACCAAGAGAATCAGTGAAACGGTGTCTTTACCTTTTTTCCTCTCTGAAGCCAACTGAAATTTCCGTAATGTATGTCCCTTTAACTTTCCTTATTTAGATCTTGCTGACCAATGGCTTGGCTCGTTCAAAACCATCTCTGTCCAAAGGCACTCTAACGGCTGTCTTCACATTGTCACTAAGGTGAGTCGGGAGTTAGTGATTTTACAGATGGAACCGCTTTTCAAAATAAAACCAAACGGTATATTCAGATTTCGATGGATAGAGAGCAGGAGACATGTAATATCTGTGTTTTCAATCTTTTGTTCATAATATTTTCTAGGCCTGTCATCGCTGCTCACTTCTCCGACAACCTGCTAAGATCATTCCTCATCCACATCATGTCAGTCCCAGCCGTTATATGTCACCTCAATGTGCTCACTCCAGAGGTAAAACCCTAGTCATATCAACATTAATGATCTGAACTGTTAGAGGGGAGGTTTTAACATTTTGTTCGTCCTAACAGTGTATGGGCTCCATCCAGACGCACGGCCTCCTGCGGAAGTTTATCTTGTTTCTGAGTCGGGAAGAACAGTGTTCAGACATCTGTGTCTGTCTCGAGGGGAGCCACACACTCTGCTTACTTGGTATAACATTTAGGATTTGGCACTTTCACTGACCTGATCTTGTTGTGTATGAATGAGAGAATCGTTGCACGTCCTTTAACCCTTGTGACTTGGTCTGTGTGATAGGCAACCTGATTCACCTGGGTTACCTTACTGAGAAAGTCCTGGAGGAGGAGGCCGGGCATTTTGTGAAGGACCTGACCGACATGCTGTCCTACTGCCAGAGATATGTATCCCAAAAGAAGTCCAACCTGACCCACTGGCATCCTGTCCTGGGCTGGTTCTCACAAACAGTGGACTACGGGTCAGTAAAAGAGACACTGTTTACTTGAATTACTTGATCAGACTTCATGATGGTTCCAGATGACAGATAGGTAGATATAATCAACACTGCCTTTGCTCTTCTCCGTAGCTTAAATGAGTCGATGCCGCTGGTCACGAAGCAGCTTCAGTACCTGTGGGGCGTTTCTGTCATCCGTACGCTCTTCAGTGATGTCCTCTCTAAAAAGCTGGAGAGTCAGGAGCCCACTCCCCCGCCTCCACAACCGAGCACATCACAAAACAATCTACCAGTTAAAAGTGAGTTACAGTATAAATCCAAACCTATTCCAATGTTTTAAATGAATACAATGTTTGGGGTTAAGATAAAAAAAAATAAAAAAAAAACATTGGAAGTTTGTTGAAAGTTTTTCCATCCCCTGTGTGTTGACAGACCTCTTCAAGCGAGCATTTCAGAAGTCGGCTTCTGTGAGAAACATCCTGAAACCAGTAGGAGGGAAACGAGTCGACTCTGCTGAAGTTCAGAAGGTTTGCAGCATCTGTGTGCTCTACCAGACGGCTCTGTCGACGCTCACACAAATACGCCTCCAGATCCTCACAGGTCAGCACAAAGAATCTTAGATGTGTTTTTTTTAAAATTGTTATTCAGTAGTTTTGAAACAACCTGGAAATCTCATTTTCACTGTGCTTTCTCTGTTTTCCTACAGGCCTGACACATCTCGATGATCTTCTGCCCAAACTCTGGGCCTTCATCTGCGAGCTGGGTCCTCAGGGAGGCCTCAAGCTCTTCATGGAGTGTCTGAACAATGACACTGAGGAGTCCAAGCAGCTCCTGTCTATGCTCATGCTTTTCTGTGACTGCTCACGCCACCTCATCACGTAATTTCACAGATTTAAAAAAAAAAATGTATTTGTTAGATAAGAGGCCCCTTTTTTTGTTGCAACATTTTGTGATATATTGTAAACATTTTACAGAATTCTGGATGACATTGAAGTTTATGAAGAACAAACATCTTTCAAGATAGAAGAACTCCTCACCATCTCTTCATTTCTGAACACATTTGTGTTCAAGATGGTATGGGATGGCATCTTAGGTAAGCATGTGACCTCGCTGAATTTCCAAAGTTGTGATGATTTGTGACTAATTGAAACGTGTATGTTTTAATACTGAAAAGCTGTGTGTTATATAGAAAATGCCAAGGGAGAGAAACTAGAGTTGTTCCACAGCGTTCATGGCTGGCTCATGGTGCTTTATGAACGAGACTGCAGGCGAAGGTTCACCCCTGATGACCACTGGCTACGCAAGTAAATAAACACTGGAACGCAGAATATCTGTTGACATCCCAGACACCAGCCCTCTGTTTCAGGAAAGACTGCTTTTTTTTTGCATTTCACCTTTATGTATTTGTGGTGTTGCCTTCAGGGACCTGAAGCCAAGTCTGTTGTTCCAAGAGCTGGAGAAAGGAAAGAAAAGAGCCCAACTTCTACTGCAGTACATCCCACATGTCATTCCACATAAAAACGTGAGTTATCAGGATTCTTTATTTGATGACTATGTCATTCGCATTTTCAGTCGTATAACCGGTTTCTCTCTCAACCTTAGAGGGTGTTGCTGTTCAGGAACATCGTCACAAAGGAAAAGGAAAGTCTTGGATTGGTAGAAACGAGCTCTGCCTCACCACACGTCACCCATATTACCATTCGTCGCTCACGGATGTTGGAGGTAACAAACAAATCGGATAAAGTTTAAGAGCAGCATATGAATGTATTCTTCTGTATCAGTCATCCCAAAATAATAATAACTTGGCTCATCTTAGGATGGATATGACCAGCTCCGTCGACTGCCAGTGAACTCTATAAAGGGCGTTATTCGTGTGAAGTTTGTTAATGACCTGGGAGTGGACGAGGCCGGTATCGACCAGGACGGTGTCTTCAAAGAGTTTCTAGAGGAGATCATTAAGAAAGTCTTCAATCCTGCTCTCAACCTGTTTAAGGTATTTAGGGCAAATAGTGTGCTAGTTTGTTTGTTTTTTAAATCACCACACCTCTGCTGCTGACTTTGTTTATACAGTATATGTCTGTATGATATTATGTTTATTTATTCATAGACTACAAGTGGAAATGAGAGGCTGTATCCTTCACCCACCTCTTACATCCACGAGAACCATTTGCAGCTGTTTGAGTTTGTGGGGAAGATGCTCGGGAAAGCTGTTTATGAGGTGCGTTTCATCTAATGCCTAATTTCCTGTTCTCACTCTGAAGGCGTTGTTTTAGATGATACATGACTGTATCTTCATTATGTCTTTGTATTAAGGGCATCGTTGTGGACGTCCCGTTCGCCTCCTTCTTCCTCAGTCAAGTCTTGGGTCACCACCACAGCACTTTCTACAGCTCCATCGACGAACTCCCTTCACTGGACTCTGAATTTTACAAGAACCTCACGTCCATCAAGGTCAGAGGAAATTACACCTGGACTGCCACTAATCGTTTTCACCTTGTCGTATTTGGTGTCTTATAACAAACGGACATTTCACATTTGATTTTCAGCGCTATGATGGAGATGTAGGCGATCTAGGATTGACGTTATCCTATGACGAGGATGTCATGGGGCAGGTACGGATGGAAAATGTGGAGGATGTGAAGCAGTGCCTCTATACATAATATATTATGTTATATAAAAACTTACTTCTTGTGCTCCCTAACAGCTTGTCTGTCATGAACTGATACCTGGGGGGAAAACCATGCCAGTCACCAATGAAAACAAGTATGCAAATACTGATAAAAGTGAAAGTTAATAGTAGGGTACTGACCCATTTGTTGGACCTTCTGCTGATTGTTGTCTGACCAGTGGAAATCTCCATCTAACTGACCTCATCTCCCCTGTCTTCGCAGGATCAGCTACATCCACCTCATGGCTCACTTCCGGATGCACACGCAGATTAAAGAGCAAACTGCTGCTTTTATCCGAGGCTTCCGCAGCATCATCAACCCAGAGTGGCTGCACATGTTTTCCACACCCGAGGTTCAGCGTCTTGTCTCAGGAGACAACGCTGAGATTGATCTAGATGACCTCAAGTATGTAACATCTCATCTTTATCTTCTACCATCATGCCTCTAATATGGTTAATATATTTAGATTGATAAAGTTCCATATTGCACCCACTTATCACAACAATGATACAAATTATGTCTTATGGAAATGCACCTCAAGTACAGCAAATGTTTCCATCACTACAGTTATCTACTTAGGACAGAGAGGCATCTTTCCCCCATTCGTTCAGCTGTCAAGAGTTTAATATGCTCGTCATCACCGCCGTTTTCCTCTGTTTCTCAGGAAACACACAGTCTACTATGGAGGATTTCACAGCAGCCATCGTGTCATCATCTGGCTGTGGGACATCCTGTCCAGTGACTTCAATGCTGAAGAGAGGGCTATGTTCCTTAAAGTAAGCTGTCCTTTGTTTGTCACAGCGAAAAGCTATTTAATTTTCAACACAAGATGATTTAACCATTGTCTCTTATACGCGTACATATGTGTTCTCAGTTTGTTACCAGCTGTTCAAGGCCACCTCTTCTAGGTTTTGCCTACCTCAAACCACCTTTCTCCATCCGTTGTGTGGAAGTTTCAGATGACCAGGTATGGATGAAAACGGAGCGAACTGATGGTGCTTACAAGCTGTTGTAATGTTGTGTTGTAGCTGGCATGTGTTACATTTTTACTAACACAATCTTTCCTGTGCGTAGGACACTGGAGACACCCTCGGCAGTGTTCTTAGGGGCTTTTTCACTATCCGCAAAAAAGAACCCGGCGGTCGACTTCCCACTTCATCAACCTGCTTCAACCTGCTCAAGCTGCCAAACTACAGCAAGAAGAGCATCCTGCGTGACAAGCTGCGCTATGCTATCAGTATGAACACAGGCTTTGAGCTCTCCTAACTCCGGTGCATCAGGACAATCTGCACAGGAGGCTTGTGTTGAACAGCTTGAACCAAGCATGAGGCTTGGTTTACCTGGACAACAGCCTGCAACGTCGAAGGGGCATCACCTAAACAAAAGGGGCATTGTGCCGGACCTCTTTTTAAAACTGGAAGAGCTCAGCTCTACTACAGCTCACTCCCTCACATTAAAGGAGATGCCGTTTCTGCAGCACAATCCAATTTTAAGCATCTCCCTCTGCCACTCCAAAAATCCAATATGTTGCATATTCAACTTGATGAGATGTGGATGTATGGTGGCTAGATCTCTGTTTCTCAGGCTTAACAAAATTATTCTTGGACCTGACACATTTTAAGCGAACTGGAAAGCAATACAGATGCAATGCAAGCCATTAGACACGTGGTTGACTCACTCGAGTGTAACCAAGCGATGCATTGTTAATATACTTACGTGCTTGGACTCCATTATCCAAGCAACTTTTATCTGATATTGGATGAGTCTTAAAATGTTTTGTTGAACATAATGCATCTTTTATAAATGGTAGACAAATCAATGTCTTGTGTTCAACCTCCCCGAAGAAGGAGTGGCTCACAACAGTAATCCTGCGCTGATTACATTATGTCCCATTTCTGTTCCATCTCTGCCCTCTAAAAGACACCGCAGGCACCTGAGAAATGTTCACCCGCTGGTTTGTGTGTTTTAAAACCAAACATCTGCCTCAGTTGTGTCGAAGCAGAAGAGGATTTTGTGATTTAAAAAACAAAACAAAAAACCTGACCATTCTGTTGTTTGAGTTAGAGAATATGCTCTCGAATTGGAAATGTTTTGTCCCTACTTGTGTCTACCTTGTGGAGCAGCCACAGGCGAAGTGTCCATGTCACACCTATTCTTGACCTACAGTGTAAAATCAACAATCAGCGATGTTAGTTTTTGTACTTAATGTAAAAATAAGGATTTGTCACTACACCTTTCAATAATGCTGAGTGCCTCATGTATTTCCATCTCCCTCGCTGTCACGTCTGACTGTATTTCAGCTGTAACCAGTAACCACGTATATTGGAAACAAGCCATACAAATGGGGGCTATGTACCTGGATTTTTTCTCTGCTACTATTAACAAGACACAGAAACCCAAACACTGTACTACCACTACAACAACGACGTCAACCGAGGAGGCTCTTACTGTGTCGCTCTCCGATCTCTGTGGACTTCTTAAGCCATGCTAAAAAGAATCTGAGGCGTAAAAAACCTTTCAACATGATGTCATGGACTGGTTCATCAACCAAAATGTGACTGCGCGAGCTGATGTTCCCTTTAGATGGAAATGTTGCACACGTTTCTGCTGTTTGTGGCTTTTTGGAAAGGGGACACGAGGGTGAATGTTAACCTTATAAGCCTAAATATCACTTTACACAGGGTTCAAATACATCATGAAGTTAAGAAAGAGACTTCTTAGTCATCTACCAGAAAGTTAACTGCAACTTTAGAAGAAAGGGTTGAAAGAAAATATCTTTACCAAGTACTTTATTATGCAAAACAATGTTTTCTGTCATGAATGAGTATGAATACTTTTGTTAATAACATAAACTATAGAACATACTGCTCATTGTTGCCATGTTTCTAACTAATATTATCATGGCCACTAACAGAAAAAATATTATAATTAAAATGCAACCCTTATACATATATATAAATATAAATTAATTATCACTGGTTGTATAGAATTTACCTGCAGTCTACTAATGAGATTAAGCTATTTTCAAATCTGACAAATCAGCCAGGAGGATCCTGCTTCAGCTCTCCTCCTCCTCCATCTATTAAAGCAAGAAATGGAAACACTGCAAATGGGTTTTTACAGGACACATACAACACTAAGCGTGTGTTCATGAGTGAGAGAGATGAAAGATACCTCACAAGCTTGTCCGTGTCGTCTGATGAGGTCACTCATCTGTTTTAAAATGATGTCAAGAGTAGGCTAAACTTTAAATGTACCAGTGTGGACTGCTGATGCTGACTTTGGATATTCTCTCTTTTAGTACAAAATAAAAATAATAAAAAGATGATCCTGGAAATGTTCCCACCCTTCCTGTGAACGTTTTCATCTCTTTTTACCTTTGAATCTTCAAAACTGGATGCACTACAAAATGGAGTGTGTTGTTGTAAAGAAAAAAAAGGAGATTCCTCATGTAAGATTTGTCCATGTGTAAGATACTTTTTTCCTGTAATGTTAAATCATGTCTACCAGTATTATATAAATCATTTTCTTTAAATCATTCACACATATGGACTGTTTTTGTCTTTTCTCAGAACAAGTCACAATTGCCTCACCTCTTCATTTGGGAATCAAATCAGTTTATTGCAAACACCTGCTGAGGGAGGAAGGAGGCTCACACCTCCACTGTGGAGCTGTACAGGACTTCAGTGTTTTATTGCTCTGGAAATCAGTTTAAAACATAAACAAGAGGTTAAAGGATTGAGAATCTTTCTCAACACCACATTTTCTGCTTTTCCTGGATTATGGTGTGAAAGTAGCGCGTCTGAGTCATACTCTTCATTGTGCTCGGTTCCTTCACTGTGAGGTGACAACAGTCACTGTTGTGAGGTTTTTCACAACATTATATTAACAACCTCTGAACCTGCAGAACATCCATGAACAGCAGTCCGCCAAGCCCGTCTCCAGGCCGATGGTTCAAAGCCCTGCGAAGGTAATTAAAAAAAAACATTTTAATTGAAGTGATGAGTCAACCAAAAGTTGAAAAGCAGTCAAGTTTTTTTTTTTTTAATGTTTAGCAATTTTTCAGTTTTGTTGTCCTTGGTTTTCCTCTGCATGATGCATTGCGGTGGCAGGGTTTAAGATTAGACTTGTTTGTCTGTGTGCATCAGCTGATTGGCTGGAGTTATTAGAGTTCTCACTATCCTCTCTGCCACTGGTACATGGGCTTAACTGCACAGTAACTCCATTCAGAGAGATCAGCAGTGGAGAAATCTTGACTGGAGTAAACATGAGTCTAAAAGTGAGAGCGTGCATTGCTTGTCAGAGGAATGGCCGGTTAACATGCAGAAGGTACAGTAATGAGACAGACTGAGAACGTGTTGGATTTGACTTGTAGAGCGTTAAAAGCAGTGATTTGGCTGCTGTTTCAGGACCAGGCTGGGGGAGCCGTGCATGAAGACGTACCCTGTGGAGTGCGTGCATCTGCTGGAAAGGGCCAGAGTTGCCTTTCAAGCTGGACGTACCCTCAAGGAGAACTTCAGACAGGCTCAGCTGGAGGCTGTGGTGCGGATGCTGGAGGAACATGAGTGTGACTTTGTGGACGCCCTTGGAAGGGACCTCCATAAGGTGAGGAGGAGAGGAAATGCCTGTGTGCTGTGTAATAATCTAATTTTTAAAGCCGAGAGTGCTAACATAATGGTCCAAATAGTAATTTTTGTTACTTTTCTTGTTCTTTAACAAGCCTCGATTTGAAACAGTTGTGTCTGAACTGATGCTTGTGAAGAATGAAGCACAGTATGCCATCAACAACCTGAAGAAGTGGATGCAGCCGCAGCATGTAGAGAGAAACCTGGTGAGCTTGTTCTGTTTGTTAAAGCCCATTTCTCCAAAAACATCTCCACAATGTCATTGGGATTATTCATGACTAACCTTTTTGAGAGAACATTCCCTCTTGGTGCTACAAAGAAATGTATTGTGCTGAGCTTGCCAAAGCAGATTAAAACTTAAGTCGCCTTGCCCTTTTTATATGAACAATCAGTTATATAAGTTGGCTGATGCCTTTTACTCCTTCTTACTTGGAAAAACTGTAAACTGAACTCCTGTTCAGTGCTTTTGTTGATTCTTAATCTTAACCTAATTTTGTCTGTTTGGTTTAGTCCACCACATTGGATGAGTGTCTGGTTGTCAGTGAGCCGCTCGGGGTGGTGTTCATCATCGGGGCCTGGTATAGCCCTGTCCAAATGTGTCTGGTACCACTGGTTGGGGCCATTGCAGCAGGTGCAATTTTTACATGCATATTTTGTTTGTATGTAGTTAAATCATGATCATTCAGTTTTTCTACGCAAAAGCAGAAGATGGGATCTGATAGTGAAGATGTTTGTTTCATTTATGCAGGAAACTGTGCCATCATCGGCCCCTCTGAGTGCACCGTTCACACATCAGAGCTGCTCCATCGTCTCTTTCCTTTTTACTTGGACAATGTGAGTATTGGTAGCTTCAAATGGGTAGGGAGGATGGATTGATCCAATAAGTGTTATTTTACAAATTATGCTTGACCCTTGAGGCATCACAGAATAACGATTGTGTTTCTTTAATCTAATAAATCTTAAGTGGAAATACTATTAGATTAATTGGTTCTGGAGTTTGATTACACTCATCACACATAATGAGGTCAGATAAATTGAGGCCTGTCAGTTTTGGTATCAGAACAAAACCTCTGTCTCATTGTGGATTCCAGGTAGGAAGCTTACTGATTTGAAATGAGGATTTTTAGATGTGGTGAAATCTGGAAACGTCCACCTTTTGTTATCCAAGCAGAATGACTGAAAAGCTAACTCATTTATGATGATTTTGAAGTTGTACTGCAATCCTCTATTGTTAACATGTAATGATCTGATACAAAATTCTTATTTTCCTCAAGGAGTGCTTCCATGTAATTATTGCAGGCACAAATGATTTGCCTGAAGTTGTGGACCTCAAATTTGATCATGTCCTTTTTACAGGTAAGGATCAAATCCAAATCCAAAAATAAATGTAATGCACATTTTAGTGAATTATTTTGAATGTGTTAAAGAATGGCTGTCAATCCCTGCAGGAAACAGAGGGGATGGAAGCAGAATTGCTCAGGCTGCAGCTCGCACTCTCACACCTGTCACTCTGATTCTGGGAGGCAAGAACCCGTGTTATGTTGACCAGCAATGCGACCTCACCACCACCGCACAGCGCATTGCCTGGGCTCGTTTCCATAATGCCGGACAGAGCTTGGTGGCTCCAGACTACATCCTGTGCCACGAGGATGTCAAAGAAAAGCTGGTGCAGGCCCTGAAGTGTTGCCTGAATCAGTTCTATGGTTCTGATCCCCGAGAATCCCGCAGCCTCGGCCGCATGGTCAACCTGGAGATCTTTAACCGCACAAGAGACATTCTGTGGAGGTCAGGCAAAGTGGCTGTAGGTGGGCAAGTGATAGAAGCAGAGAAATACATTGGTAAGAATCCTCAATGTTGGATTCCTTGAAATAAAGCCAGCAACAATCTATCTTATACTGTCGTATACTCACTTTTTTTTTGTTCATCTGAAGCTCCAACAATATTGACAGACGTTGCAGAATCAGACCCCATCATGCAACAGGACATCTCTGGCCCAATTCTCCCTGTTCTGACTGTCAATAATGTTGACGAGGCAATAGCCTTCATTAATAAGCAAGACAAACCCCTCTGTGTGTATGCATATTCCAGCAACAGTAAGGTACACCACAACAATTACAGTCAAAACATGCCGTATTAATTGTTCTGCTTGTGTAGCCAACTTGCAATCTGACCATGTGTTGGCCTTCTTGGCATTGCAGGTAATTTCACGACTAATGAGTGAGACCTCAAGTGGAAGCTTTTGCTCCAATGACAGCGTCCTGCAGAGTCTGATGGTGGCTCTGCCTTTCGGTGGAGTAGGCAAGTCTGTTATGTCCCAGTATTAAATGTGTCAAATGTAGTGGTGGTATAATATTTCTAGCAATCTGTCCACTCTCACAACATGTTATTTTTTTTGACAGGTGGCAGTGGAATGGGTTCCTACCACGGGCGCTACAGCTTTGATACATTCTCTCACAAGAAATCCTGCCTGCTAAGAGGCACACGATTTGAATGTGTCACCTATCTGCGATATCCGCCCTACGAGGACCGCAATCTGTCTCTGATGACATGGGCCAGTACCCTGTCCCAGAAGAGCCAGGGCTGGTGCCAGATCCTGTGACTGTGTGGGAGGGTGGTAGCAGAGCCATGTTGGAAAACAAGCAAGTGCACCCTGGGTCACGAATAAATCTTGACATGCAAATATGTTGTTAGTGCATTAGAATAAATCTGTGGGCATATCTGACAGAGGATTTCCATAGTAGCTTAATATCAGTGTGGGATAACAATTGTGGGACCAGCAAGAAAGGGGTTCAATCTAAGTTATTCAGTGTTTCTCTGGTGAGCTACCTTGTGTGTATATAACTATAACTATAACCTGTGCACAATTAAATGACAGGATACCAGTATTTTGTATACACATATTCTGGCTGAATGGTCAAAGACTGAGCAGATATTGCATTTGTTATGGTCTGTTCTCAAGTTTTGATAAGACAAAAGTTGCATCAAAGCATGAATATAATTTTTGACATCATATTTATTCATATATTTACAATATAACTGAAGTGTTTGAATCAGTGATCCCAATGTGACAAGCTGGTCATTCAGGTCTTTTGTAGATTTTCTCTTCATTTCCTTCCTTCATGGCTGCATATCTGGCCAGAGTGAATAGGTAGTCGCTCAATCTGAGTGAAAATGTAGGGACATTAATCATGTGTGTGGTGGGCAAACCATGATGTCATATTTAATTGTAAAGCACTAGACTAACCTGTTCAGAAATTTGGCAACATCTGGATCAGCCTCCCCTGACCGCACAATTGGAGCAACACTATAACACAAGCAAAGAGCTGTCAGACCCAACTATACCAGTAAAACAAGACAAATATGATGCATAAAATGTGTTCAAGATAATATTAGAGCCTAGGAGCATGCAATAACTGACCTGCGCTCAGCTCGCCGACAGACTGTCCGAGCTAAGTGCAAAGATGCACTGCTCTTCCCTCCAGACTGGAAAATAGAAGGTCCAAATGTTAGTGCAACAGGAAAGTTTTGAGATACAAGAATTTCATTTCAGAAGTTTACAGATGCAAAAATGGGCTTACAGGTAAAATGAAGTTGGTCAGTGGGGGGAGTTCCTTTGTGAGGTTATCAATCCAGGTTTCCAGATTTGTTATTGGCTGGGTAGAAAATGATGTTTTTTCTAGCATTAAAGAAACAACAAACAGAAAAAATGCAACGTCTTAAAACACAAGATTCAATAAAATGACAATTTTACTCCTTTAGATTTGCAAACATGTGCATACTTATGTGACTCTCTCTTGCAGATGATCGAGGGGTGGCGATATTGGAGCCGACGTCTTGTAAAATGCACTGTATCTACAAAAATGTAGTCAGAAATCTTATTTCTGGTGAATGTAAACATAACAGTACTGAGGAAGTTAATAAATGCAACATGAAAATCTAACCTTGTCCAGTTGATCTGTGAACGTGTGGCCTTTGTCAAGGCAAAATTCTCTGGCCAAGCTGTAATGTACAATTTAACACGACCAACTTAGGTGAAGCAGATCATTTATACACACTGGTATTCTTTAAATAGCTAAGACATTTCACCAATTGAACTTTTACCCTATAGCTGACGACAGCTCATCTGTGTTTCCCAGGGCTTCAAATATATGATCTTCCTTTGGCCTCCTTTCTCCTGTAAATGTGCTTGAGAAACCTGCGAGGGGTACAATAAGAATCAAATCATCTGTCTACTGCAACAGTCTAGTAAAATACGGTATGTTGTTTTCCCAGTAGAAAAAAACCTTTGTCTCCAGTTTTGGTGTATATTTTAGGAACCCTGCTGTCTCCCTCGGTGGCATAGCTGTAAAGGAAATAGACAGTTCTTCAGTTTCACACAACATTTAAATAACTAAAATTTCCTTTGGTTAATGCATTAGTCTACATTTGTGTCCCTGTACAGAAGCTGCCACTCTATCACTTCACCAGTTACATGACTGACATGAACAGGGTTTAGCACTTTGCACATGTACTGTGACAAAGAGCAGGGATGCACGGCTACCTTCTGTCTGAACACAACGTTGTCCTGGTCCGGTGCTCGCTCAGGAGCCGGCCTGTCCTCACGACACAGCGGAGGTGGCCAGGTTTGATTATAAACGATGCCATCTTCGAGCTAATGGCTAACAGCTAATGACATAACGCCTCATGTGTTGTCCCTCCGTGGTGTCCGTAGTTCGTGGGCGTTTCCTTTTTAATCGCGCGATTGGTCAACTCACCGGCTGGTGGCAGAGCGCCGGGCGCTGATTGGACGAGAGAACTTCTGATCACGTAGCTGCGGCGCTGATTGGTTGTTGGGAACGGAACCTCTGTCGGTGTCAGCGGTGTGTTTTTAACGTGGTTTCATCACGCCGCCTGAAAGGAGCTTGTTGTCAGAGCATCCCCCTGTTTCAGACCGTAGAAGTGCTCCGCTAAGCCCCTCACACTCGCCGGGCGTTCATGAAAAGCGCTGAGCTGTGGGGTCGAGCTGCCGACTGCCCGTTGCTGCTTTAGAGGATTAGCATTGGCTGGAGGTGGCTGAGCTGGCCTGAAACAACAACACTGTCAGTGAGAAGTTAAACCAGCTCCACACACCTTCTGCACTTGGCTACAGAAAATGCAGGCCAATGACTTGTTCGTGTCTGCTCCCGGGAAGGCCATCCTACACGGGGAGCATGCAGTCGTGCATGGAAAGGTAACCTGCTGCAAGGAGAAAGTTGTAAAGCTAACGACGAAGATACCGAGTTCATGAGGTTTTATGGCGACTCCTTACTAACTTACGCCATTCAGCATGTCAACAGAACATTGTATTTTATCATTTGTAGAAGTTTTGCGAGACAGTTTTCCAGACACTATACATAAAAGTTTGTGTATGTGTTAGTTGTACCCATAGACTGTAAAAAGATTGTTGTTGTACCACAGTTTGTCTTGTTCCCAGGGCTTTTTACTACTCGTTCCAGTGGTGCCTGGTTTTAGAGACCCACTCCAATCCTCCTTTTTAGCTATTTAAGCTATTTTAAAGCGTTCTCAGTGGTCTTTAAATTGTGATTATGAAGTTTTTAGCCGAAATCACAAAACCTGTGCCGTTTTCCAGGGCTTTCCTGCCACTGGTTCACAGAAATTTGAGGGCAGAAATACTCAGAAATGCATTTTTGCGCTTCCTTTTCTGCTGATATGTCCTCTAGCATCAGAAAAACATGATTTTAATAGGTGGGGGTCTTGGTAGTAGAGACAAATATAGTTTGAACGTATACCAGGCAAGGGTCAAACTGTGTGTGGTTATTCTTTGACCTCTGCTGTTGCTCCTTCACAGGTGGCTCTTGCTGTCAGTTTGAACCTGAGGACATATTTGCGGTTGGAGGCCACTACTACTGGCAAAGTGTGCATCAACCTCCCAAATATTGACACATTTCTCCACTGGGACCTGTCTGAGCTGAAGAAGCTTATTCCATATTCGTCTGGTAAGGGGTGATGCAGCACTGGCGGCTGTATTTTTTTTTAAGGTTATATAATACATCCCATAGTCCTCCAGCACACACTGAAAAATGTCCATGCCGTTCATACATCTGAATGTGTAAGTGTGTGTTGTTGATTGCTATGCCTTTTAATTGCCTAATAGCAGCTAAGGGCGAGGAGGTGAAACGTCTGGACCCTGAAATTGTGAGGAGACTGCGTGAGTTTACCGGTGTGACAAATGGAAACCTGGATACTTGCAACATGGCCACCTTATCCTTCCTCTACCTCTACCTCTCACTGTTTGGATCAAGGTGAGACCGGACTACTGTTCCTCTAAGTATTTGTTCATTTTGGGTCATTGTATTACAGCTTGTCAGCTCGAGTAACACATTACAAATGATTCGGTACAAAAGGAGAACCAGAGATGAAGCCCACCAAATCCAGTTGAAGTGATGTAGTGCAAGCAGTTTCACTGTGCTCTATCTACAGACAGTGGGAAGCAATAACATTTAAAATTGACATTTCATCCTCCACTTTCAGGAAAAAAAGGTGTTGCAGCTGAATGTCTTTTTTTCACAGTCAATGATTGTGTGTATGTGTGAATGAATTTGGCATGTAAAAAAAGTATAAAATATTTTTCCTGAATATCGTCAGGTGTTGAAGTGTTGTCATCAGGCCTCTGCTCCTCAGGACTGTCCTACTTTGGGAAGTGGAGGAAAAGTCTTCAATGTCAGATATTTGACATTCATTTATTTCATGCTTCTCAGTCTAATGTTGTGACATTTGAAACTCACTTGTCTGATAGTTAAGTCCTGAAGACGTTTAATGCTTCTCTACGATCTTGGAATAAAATAAATTTAGAAAATCAAGAAAAGCATTTGGTCAGGACAGAAGCTTTAGTGTTTTTATCTGCATTTTATGTCCTCTGGAGGATAATCTAACAAGTATGTGTGCATTTCTATTTTTTAAGTTGAACTAAAAACAAGTGTTAGATATAAAATCAGATATCCCTAAACATTAAAAAAAACATGTTCACCATGAAAGTCAGCTGCCTGTTAGACCTGAATTTGCAAGACTGTACATTTGCATATGAACTACAGTTAGTTCAAATTAAATTATGCCACTGTGTTGCTCATGTGTAGCATCGTGTGCATTGTGCAGTGATGTGAACTGTAGTGTGCCACAGTGGAGTTATAATCTTATTACATTTTATACTTGTGCTGTGTGTTTGAAATGAAATTAGACTGTAGTCTTCAGCTCTTGTGTTGTAAACAATAACATGACATGGTCACAAGTATTTGTCATCATCAGCAGGTTTAGTACATTTAATTATACCGTCACCTTTTGGTGTTCTTTCTATCTTCTTACTCTCTGCAGTGCTTTTGAAAAAAACTTTATTTGCAATAATGTGCTCATTTTGGATAAAGATGTGTTTTAAAAAAAGAGAAAAAGTCCATACACTTGGAAATAAAGATATTAAAGAGAAACGGACAGGAAGGCAGGATGTTGGCTTTTTAGCACAAGCAGCTGTGAACAGGGAAGATGCTCAGGAACATTAGAGCTGCAGGTTGTCAAGAGGTTTAATCTGCGCTGACACAGTGCTGGCGTGTCTGAGAGAGGTGATGGGTTCTGACAGTATGGCCACTAATGAGAGTCTGGCACCGGGCCACACTGCAGCCTTTAACAAGTCTGGATGTGTTTTTCCCTTGAGAGAAGAGCTGGACAATTAGTTTAGAGTATTCTCCTGTCTGCCCAAAAGCCGCTTCCCTGACAGACATGCACGGGAGTGACAAGCAAGTTTCTGTTGCATGTAGTAGTGTAGAGATTGTTATACTTAACCTAGTTATGAAACTACCGTAGTAACTGCTCCAGTTAATGTGATCATAAAGGAGAGCATGTGATGCATTATTTATTCATTCACAATTGGTGTTTGTGAGTAATGACTATTATTTTACTCACTATTATTTATTTTGTATATCAAATAACAAATGCCCAGAGGTTGTGGATGTAGCAACAAGTTCCTAAGTCAGTATTTAAGTGTTTTTGCACAAGGGAATGATATTTTTTTTGTGTTATTCTCAGTGAGCTGCCCAGCCTGACTGTGTCTGTGTGGTCAGAGCTGCCAACCGGAGCGGGACTGGGTTCAAGTGCTGCCTACTCAGTGTGTTTAGCTGCAGCTCTGCTCACTGCAAATGGAGCCATCGCCAGTCCTCTCAAGGAGTGGGATCAAACCAGCAGGTAAAAAGACACAAATAAACAAACAAAAAACACATAGGTCTCCAGCTGTGTGTACACAGACTGCTGTATATTAGATAAATATACTATAAAAAATACACTGAACTACAAACTAACGTATTTATTTAGTCACAACAGTTTTCCTTGAATAGAAACAATGGAGAACTACAGGCTTTGGATCCTAATCTTAATTGTACAATTCTGATGTGCAGATATGTATATATACATGGTTATAAATACTATCAGAGGTGTAAAATGCTGCATCTTCAAATGAATGTGTCATGTGCCATTATCATGTAAGGTGTGGATGGCAATTTGTGTATCCAAAATGTCACATTTTAGATAAAATCCTTTCATTGTCCCTGTTTTTGGTTCTTGATAGAAACAGGGGAAATAACTGCAGATGGCAATCTTATATCTAATAACATAAAGGCAAAAATCTTTTTAGAAAGAAACTGCCTTGGAAAAATCAAAAATGCACATTAATGTTCAGATGTTTTGCCAGTGAGATATTGTCCCAGTGCGTTGTGCTGCAAATCCTGTGATCTTATGTAGAATCAGACTGCTTCATCTCGAACATCTGTGTAATCCTTTATTGAACATTCAGCTGTGTGTGTCGCTGAGGGCTGTCACGATATCATATTTCCACTATACAAGTATTGTGGCCTAAAGAATTCATGATAACAGTACAATCATATATCTTTCTATTAATACCTATAGAGAATTTGAAAATAATTCACAGAATAAATAGATCATGCTATCGGTCAGTCTGCAGCCATAACTGTACAAAAGAAAACCGAAGGTACAGTGGCATTTAATGGAGGGTTAAAATACAGTGAGATGTAACAAAAGATCCACAGGGACTAAAACGCCATCACAATATCAAAACTGCATATTTTGTGTATATCGCTTAAATCAATTTCATGATTATTGCAAATACCAGCATATCACAACAAACCTAGTACTGCCCATATAATAGTGTTTGGTTAGAGGATGAGGTTTAAACTAGAGGTCAGGTCAGAGAGTCTGTTTGGCTTTAATGCTCTTCCTCTCATTTTAACATGATTGCAGGTGGTGTCAGGAGGACCTGGAGCTGATCAACAGCTGGGCTTTTCAAGGGGAAATGATTATCCACGGGAATCCTTCAGGAGTAGACAACGCTGTAGGAACATGGGGTGAGGCCTGAAATTATCTGGCTGTTATGGTGTTTTACTTCCCCTTGTCTCTGTGGATACTCAGCACTTTTTAGAGAATTCATCAGAGTATTGTACCACCATCATCTGATGATTATCTGTTTAATGATTTTGATTTCCCTCTATGTAGGGGGCATGCTGAGATTCTTGGCTGGGAAGATAATACCACTGAGCAGGTACTGACACTGATTAACAGTTTTTAATTTTATTGAGTTTAAAACAAGTGAGTTCATACATTAATAGGTTTTTTTTTTTTGCTCACAGAAAACAAATATAGTCTTAGTGAAATGAGTGCCTCTGAATAAAACGGTTGATGAACCCTGTTGATCTCTGCTTTACTTGCAGGGTGCCATTATTAAGAATCCTCCTCACTAACACCAAAGTACCACGTAGCACCAAGGTACTTGTTGCCAGGGTGAAGGACAAAATTAACAAGGTACTAAATGGTTTCTTCCTCCCCCGTGTGTTACTTGTCGACACTGTAATTAATATAATAGTCGGTGCTTTTGCATGGCAGATACTCCAGAGTCTGGCGTTGAGTGCCTTCATAAAATATTGAAATTAAACTCTTAGCCAGCACCCCTGTGTGCTGTTGCCTTGGTGACACCAGCAGGTGTGCAGATTCCTGCCTCCGACGTAGATAGGCCTGCCATGGTGTTGTGGCAGTGTTGTGATCAGGCTGGAGCAGACTGAAAGTCAAAGCTGACATTTTACAGTCTGTATTTGTATAGAGCTTATCCATCATAAACCCTTTCCAATGTTTGGAACACACACACACACACACACACACACACACACACACACACACACACACACACACACACACACACACACGCACCTTTTCTTTGCATATAACCTGCATGTGGAAACCTGCTGTGGTGTTGGAGATGATGATGATTTCTTTTCTTTCCCCAACTCCCCCGCAGTTTCCCTCTATCATGACCCCTGTGCTCGACTCAGTTGATGCCATTTCCTGCACTTGTGAGAAAGTCCTTTCAGAGATGACCTCTGAGCCTATTACAGGAGAGCACTACAATATTCTAGAGGTACCAATATTAATAGACTGTGTAAAGCGCATTGTGCTGTAGATTGTTGAGAGGATAAAAATGTAACTACTTGCTTGTAGTCCAGAGGGCACATACTTATTATATCCACGCTGCAAGTCCCATGTATTAACAACAGGTATAAATATATCATATCACTTACAGGAGCTCATTGACATTAACCAGCACCATCTGAATGTGATGGGGGTTGGACACCCGGCCCTGGACACACTGTGCCAGATCACGCTGAGCAGAGGGCTCCACAGCAAGCTAACAGGTGCAGGTGGAGGAGGCTGTGGCATAACACTTCTGAGACCAGGTACTGTGGGCCAATCATCCTGCTGTTAAATGTCATAACAGTGTTCATTTTAAATGTTCTTACGAAGGGTTAAAGTTAAAGGTTTGTCTAGTTTTTCCCAGAGGAACATACTGTGTCTGCTGTTGTAATTACTTCTCCAGTTTAAATGATGCATATAACTAAAGTGAATCCCTCATTTAGTCAAAGCTATACTTAATCCTCTGAGGAATTTGTCTTATGACGAACTCAGTGTGACGAGAGAAGTTTGACGAGCCAAACTGTCAGAGTCCTGCTGACAACAAATGTTCAATTTTACCACAAACGCTCCCTCACTCCTCCTTTCTTAAGCAATGGTTTGAGTGACAGGAAATGATGAGAAGGCTGCAGGAGAAGGGTCTTTTGGTGTGTGGGTACCACAGTGCAATTGGTTACAAGGAAACTTTGTATCATCCTCCCTTTGACAAAGCAAACAAGCAAAGAACCTGTGAGCTGAGTCTTTGTTTATGCCTGCAGCCTGTAGCATACTGAATTTTAATAAGTCTAAAATCCTTCAAATAGATTTCCAAATGTTTTTTATTTGTTTTCTCAGCAAGTGTTTCCCCTCTGTGTGAATTGCATCTGCTTTCAAATAGATGTTCTACTATCTGTCTTCTGTAATCTTCTCAGAGTCTTTATAATAAGGCTCTTTTTTAAGCAAGTGCTAAGTTAAGTTATTTTATCATTGCATCAAAAGCTGCATTCAAATTTCAACTGGACATGTGGTTAGCACGAGTTTTGCTGTGCAACTGTGTCCTCCCTGCTGAGCAGAGGTTCTGCAGAAGAGTTAATATTCTATTCTAATGGACTTGATGGCTTTGATTGAGTTTCTGAGTTTGTTTTGTGGCTCCAGCGTTTCCCTAATGCAGTCAGAAAACAGACATTACAAGTCCTGACGATCTTATTCTATGTCCTTGAAAGCAGCACTCTAACACATTTAGTCAAAATGACTTGTTTTTCCTCTTAAATGTTTCACAACATCTTTCCTACAGTAATACAGTTTTTCTTTTTGTGTAACTAAATACCAACTTGACATGACTTGTTTATTTTGTAGAAACGGACTCCGCCGTAGTCCAGAGTACAATACAGGACTTGAAAGACCGTGGCTATGACTGCTGGGAAACGAGTATTGGCGGACCAGGTGTCCAGCAGCACTCTGCTTTGTCTGTCAAGACCGAAGTTTTGGAGATTTTAAACCGATACTGACTCTTCTGCTGTGGCTGTGGCCAAACAAGAGGACAGACGGGAGTGTTCTTCTGGTTTTTCGTACCAGAGTTGTGCTGAACTCATGGAGGGGTCCACGGGACGGTTGACACTGAGCAGGGGTGGACAGAGCTGCCCAGACTGATTTATTATAGATTTTCCTGACTGAAAAACTATATCAAAACGACAAACAAACAAAACACCAAACAAAATCTACGAACATTACAAGTCAACTATGTCAGGTGCTTGCTTTAACATGTACTGTGGGCTTCAAACATGTGTTTGTCCACTAGATGGCAGCAAAGTTACACAAGTGCTTTTTTACTAAACCAAAGTTGTATTAAGACTGTCTGCTAAAATTGATTAATATGGGAGTTTAGCACAGGTAGGATTAATTTCTATTTTCATGGGAATATTTGAAGTAATAGGGTCAAGATATTTTAATGTATAAGATTATTGTCAGCCATTAATTATCACTGATGACATGCAGTGTTGTGGGGTAGGAGTGAGAGCAATAATGTAGGATTTATTTTGGCAATAAAAATGGTATTAATAACTATAATTGAGGAAAAGTTTGACACAATTTTTGAAGGGGTCAAGGGCATCAACAAAACACAATGACAATTATTCAGTTATTTAGTCTCCACAGTACTTCAAAGAGATTTAAGAAAGTAAGCGTGCTTTAATATTTCTATTCTCAAGAACAGTGTTGGTGAGAATGTCTCTCAAGACCAGGAAATGATAATGTCATGAATATATTCAGAGAATCATTCACATGTAATGTCAGACTTCACTGTAATGAATTATCCAGAATTATCAAGACCGCTTCAAACCTAACTTAAGCACACAACTGTATAATTCTGCATTGCTCCTCAATTTTGCTCTACACTTTACATGTAGATATGTTGAAATGTAAATGAATGCGAAAACCTATTTGACTATTTTTAATACCTGTAATCATTTGGTAAAACTTTCTTCTTATTTCAGCTGTGTGTGTGTTGTTTAAGATTAACTGGCTGATTTGTTGTGCTAGTAGAGGATGGGGAGAGGGGGACAGCAGGAGTGTGTGGCCTCTCTGGAGCCTCTGGATTAGCGCCACTATAATGTGAATCAACAACAACCAGCGTCCTTCAGTGAGTCACACATTTGTGCTGACACATATGCACACACACACATACACACACACTAGCTTTCCCAAATTCTTCTCCACCTAATCGCTCATCCTCCTAAGCATTACAAAATATTCTGCAAATGCCGCAGATACAGAAGACGGATCCGTTTAGAATATCCCTGATTTGGGGAAAAGGTCATTGTGGGATTCAGTGGAGTTTGAATATCCATTTCATTTTCTATTTTTTAAATGTCATGAAGATTGAGTAGTACAAATCTGGCAGTGTACGTGAATAAATGACATTCGTCACCCTCCCTCCTTTTCCGCCTGGCGCCCCCTCTGTCCTCTTGAATTGTGTCATCTTTATGTCAGGGCAGCCCCCCGTCAGCGCGCTGCACAGTTGCCCCTAACCCCTGCTGGAATTTAATTACCACTGCGCTTTTCAATTGAAATGGCATTGACGAAGGGGGACAAGAGGGAGACAACAGAGCCTGTTTCATTTGAAGCCCCTCTCTTTCTTTTTCTGTCTTATTCTCTCTCACTCCTTTTACCCCTGCAAGGCACAGATGGTATTTTTTTTTATCAGTGTCAGCGCCTGCTTCTTTCTGCTCTGATGAATAGAATGTAAGGAGGCCCTGAGATTATTTCAGATAACAGAGGGAGTGAGGAAAGGGGGTCAAGGATAGAGGGAGAATGTCAGACTGGGAGAGATACAGTGAAAACTGTGTGCTGTCCCAGGAGTGAGGAGGGAGATGAACAAATCATTTAACATGTAACATTTAGGGAGTTTTGTCTGCGTGGATCAATGTGGGCGAATCAAGGATGTATAATTCATTTTGTCCAAGCAGGAGGAAGGAAATGTTAAATGTGAATTTGCTGAGTGGTCACGCTCACTGTGGCACAGTCCCTCTGCTCCGTCAGTCGACTCTTGAAATGCTTGTCAGGAGCCATTATGTTTGAATACAGAATTAGACTTGACTGACAAGATATCATGTTGCTCGTGGCCACTGGTTTTGCTAACAGGGATTCAGTGCGTGTGCGACTTCCTACAGTGAGCATTTTGATTTACATAAATAGGATCTCTGGATCACAGTATGTCGTTGGTTGTTATTATGGAAAATTACTTGTGTGTTGATTGTATTTTATGTCATGATATCTGTGTCAAAGGAGGACGTGGAATTGGCCACAGCAGGGAAGATCAGTGCTACCGTCCTCTCCCCAGCATTCATACAGACACACTGACAGAGGCACCATCAACATCATGAGCTTCTCTCCGTCATGATGGGCTGTATGATCCTCCTGGGGGTGTTTGCCCTTTCGATAAGTGGGGGGTGGTGGCTGGTGTTAGTAGCAGGGGTCCGACTGAGCCGGCAGGGTACAAGGGTGCTGTCAAAGAACTCAGTGGATTTAGTTTTAGGGAGAGATTGTATTGTTCTGTCAGTCCCTGCACCTAATGGCCCATTTACTCGTCAAGCAAACATTAAATTCATAAGCGATAAAATGCACCATTGCGTCATCCAGTAAGTGTAACCTGCCACAACCGGACTCACTTAGTGGCTGATAGTGATTATTATTAGCTTATGTTTGCAAACCTTCAAGAAATATTCCTGACATCATTGAGTCAGTGTGCTGACTTTTCACAACTTGTGCTATGCTGCTACAGATCTGGCAGTTGTAGTTAGTGGCCACAGTATCTGCTTTACAGCCAAAGCTATAGTGAAATGAGCTAGTAGTGTCTACTATGTCTACCAGTTTTAAATAAATATGTTCTTTGTTTTGCTGGAATAATAACTTTATCCAGGGAAATATCTGCTTTTTAGCATATGCTAACTTGCTCATAGTGACAATGCTAACACAAGTAGCCTGGTAACAATGCACCACAGCCTACTTTTTTTTTCTTTTCCAAATTTAGTACCCTAAAAGTCAAAGCACTCTTAAGTTTTCATCTTGAGGGAGCCATGGATGTTTGGACCAGATTTCATGTCAATCCGTTCGTTGACTCAAAACTACAGATTTCAACCTCACAGTGGTGCTACAGGAGAACTTGCAGGTTACAGCCTCTGGAAACCATGAATGTCTATGCTGAGAATTGTCTCAGTTTAGATTAAAGGGTGACTGTCGGACTGGCTCATATTACAGCCAAAAGAAGAAAAGCCCGACAAATACTAGAGGGACGGCTCAAAAAACAAATTATTTTGTGTGGGAGATTTTTTCTCCTCCTTTCCCATCCTGCTTATCATCTCTGACCCTCCAGATTTATTTTGTATCCTCTTGTGGTGCTTACGACCCCCTCTTAACTCCTACCCTTAGACAAAATATTTCAAATGAGGTTTCCACCTGGAGGATCTGTTTGGTCTAGAACTGGGATTCTTTCGTGTTTATAAAATGGGCCCACAGCATGTAGCCCTGCTTGAGCTGTGTTAGTGTAAACATCTGAAACACATGACACAGAGCGACTCCCATCCCCGTCCCATTTTCCATGGAATTGTATCATGTCATTGTATTGATCCTGTAATTGATCTTGTGAAGTTGAGGGCACCTGCAAGATTTCTGTCATCCCTCAGTGCCACGAGCGATCTTGTTTAATTGCAGGCTAAGGTGCTGTTTTTTCTTGTTGCCTTTGAAGAGCCTCATTGATTTTTATACCACCCTTCATCCTTGCTGTGCTCCGTTTTAAGAACAAATCCCTTGTGTCGAAGTTGCCCAGAATGTAAAAGTATGAAATCTGTCAGCGCTTTTCACAAGGCTTCCAGGTGCAACCAAGGCATGTTAACAGTGACGTTTAAAAAGTCAGGCTTCATTCAGAAAAGGGGGGAAGAGGCCCTGTGCTATGTTCTGCAAGTCTCTGTCTCATATGGTACCAGTTAAATGTGAGGTGGTGTTATTACACCCTGGGAGGCCAGTTTATTATCTTGCTCTGCCTCTTTTGATTGTTTTTGTTAAAATGCACTGACCTTGAGAGATAAAAGGTGTGTCCAGTATTTTAGGACAATTCAGAGGTTTGTCAGTATATTGTTCTATGTTTCTATAGCCGCGAGAAGATGTGTTAAATCAGTCTTTTTGTTTATGATGTGTATGCATTCATGACATTCACGGTAAAAGAATCACATTATCCCTCGGTAATATATTGCATGAAATAATCTGAATCCAATAATCCAAACAGGAATGGTAATTCTTTTTGTCAGGCTTTAAACTGCAGTTTAGAAACTGGCATAAAAATATATTCAGTACATTAGGTCTATATAGAACAAAAATATCCTAAATGAAATTTGATTTGCATTAATATGAGAAGCAGCTTATCTAACATTCATACTTTGAACTTGCTTTGAATTAGAAATAGGTTCTCATCATTTCCCTGGGATTGCAGCCAATTTATTGGATTCCGTTTTTTTTTTTCTTTTTTTCATCAGAGGCTCGGGGAGGAGGATGATCTCCAAATGTTATCAAATGACACTGTGTGATTGATGGACCATTAAAATGTCAGCCAGATGTACTTAAAACCACAGCTTTTAGGTTGATAAATCATGGCACAAATGGATACATAAAGCTGTTAGAAACAAATATTCCCATCTAGAGCTATTTGCAGTCAGGATGTTCTATCTGCTTGTCTGTCTGTCTCTCTGTATGTTTATTCCTTCACACACACACACACACACACACACACACACACACACACACACACACACACACACCCTCTTCCAGTATGTCTCTCGACCACTGCAGTCATGTAATTACAGCGGGACAGGTAGGAGTGTTCATATTTCATCTGCTGCATTCACGATAACATCTAATAATCTGAAAGCGTTGCAAAATTGGTATCTCGTTGCTCATGCATTATGAATGAGTCACTGATTGCTTTTTTGCATAGATTAGCAATCATTTCACAGAAATCTTTCATATAAAAATGTGCCAGGAGGGTTCTATCTCTTTTTCTGAAGAGTTGAGGTGACACATCCTGCCGCTATTTAAGATAAGACAGATCAGGTGATATCACTTCTCTCCCTTGCCCCTCTGCCCCCTCTGCTGCTGATTTTATTTCCCTATGTATATCATCATGGGAGGGGGATAAGTGTAATTTTTGCAACTGATTGCTCACTTAGTGAATATATTCAGCATTTGCAGTGTTATTGTGTTTGGAGCCAAGTGGCTAAGTACCACTGAGAGGCAGCAAAGTAAACATTTGCAGACTCCAGAAGTGCACCGAGAAAAGCAAATCTTCAAACCTCTGAGATTGTGCGTCCTACATATGGATTTCAGTGACCTCTGCTTGTCCTGACTTGTAGCCTCAGATTGGCATAACACATGAGGGGCTCGTATGGTCTAGTGGTTAGGAAAATAGGCTGGTGGCCAGTCGCAGTGCAAAGTCCCAGGTGAGGTTTACATACCACTTTAGTTTCCTGTCAGGCAAATAACCTGTTTCACAATGATCCACATCATCCAGTGAAATGTCAAGTCAAATGCATTTCACAGAGAGTTTTATAAACAGTGTGAGTAGTGCAACTGTCATTGTTTTAATGTTGCTGAGAGCAGCATGTAGACTCAACATGAAAGGGGACTGGTTTGAAAACTTAAAAGTTCTCATACATAAAAGCTGCGTTAGAAGTTTTAATTAAAGCTTTTGTCGGATGCTTTGATGTGCGTGGACTCGGATGTTGGCTCAACCGTCGTAGTTATTGAACAACGCAGGAGAAGTGTGAGTGTGGATGAGGTGTGTGCATGTCTGGATGCCTGCGCTCTGTCTCCCATTGTAACCCTTGGCCTTTGCCCCCTCCCCCAGATGGACAGACTCTCAACCAGGGCCCTGTGGAGGTTGCTGCCCTCTGCCTGACAGCCTGTCACTGTGCTATGGTGGTGATTTTTTTCTGCAGGAGATGGTGTCTGATTGGGAGCAGTGTGTGAATAGCCCTGTCACACTCGATAAGCCAGCAAGACGACCTGTGACGAGGACATATGGCATGTTTGACAGGGAGAGAGGGTGCGAACCGCACTGAATGATAAAATGGTGTTTTTCCCCCTTCGGCAATGTCATGCTTTCAGGCAAGCGTGTGGACCATCGCTCACTCAAGCGGCTGACTCCGGCCTCCTTGTGACATCTCCTTCAAGGTCCTGGGTTTCTCTGCCTCGCGCCTGGCCAATTCTGACACTGCGAGCCTATGCTGCTCACAGCTGCTCCGCGAGCTTGTCGATGTGGAGAACATAATTGGATATCAGTTTAGTTTAGCGATACATACTGGGAAATTCATCTTAAAAGCCTGTTTGTCAGAGCCCCTCTTAAAGCTCTCTGGCACCGCAGCCCTTCATCCTGTCTCTTCTCTGCCTGTCACACGCCTCACACTGTTGATTAATACACACACAGTCTCATCAGACGACTAATTGATGGGTTCAGCCTCCTCAGGACGCTGATTTATTTAAAGGGCCATGAGCGCGGAAGAAATGATAAGAAAGGAGAAAGGAAGAAGGAGACAAACAGGCTCCGATTTAAGTGCGTCAGGGAAATTATTGAGTTGAACTGCACGCCCCTCATCCTCACTGTCAGCTGGGTCTTGACTTCTAGTGTTGCAGCCTCAGCTCCTATCCTGTCAAGTGTCACATTGTCTGTGTTTGTGGCCGTGACAGACAGCCCAGGTGTCACACTCAGGCTTCAGTGCACCATCAGGCACCTCTGCTCTGGTCCCTAGTGGCTTACAGTCAGAGAGACGGCACAGTCCAATAACCCAGCATATCTCGCTCCCCGGGGAATCCCCTGTAGAGTTTACTCTCTGTCCATTGGGCCAGAACTTAGAAACTCTGCCAACAGTCACATGATGCCACTTTCTCTCTGAATGCTTATAATAACACCCCAACTGCTACAGTGACACTTCTCCCACTATTGTGACTGTTTCTGTGGCTTCTGTCTGAGAAATAAAGAAGGAGGACATGTTTCTAAATTGAGTGATGGCTGATCCTGCTGAGGGAGGTCAAAAGGTTTCAGCATAAGAGAATGAAAGTTCATTAGGTCGGATGAGCACTGACACTGTGCTGTTTAGACCCCCGTAGGTAAAGCCGATGATTAACAGGTTAAAGCTGATCAACGCTTTTCCGGTAACAGTGGCTTAAGTTATGTCTCTAAGCTCAATGTTGTGGCTTTACAGCCTGCGATCTTACCGTTTTGTTTGTTATCACTCTTTTAGCTTTTCTCTCATCCTCATGACGTAGCAGTTTTTCTTGAAAAGAGAAAAAAAGGACTTACGACTACCTGACCAGCAGCAGCAGACAGACACATTTAGTTGGTGAAGCAGCTAAAGAGACAGATTCTTCCTAGAGGAGGTTGAGAAGACCAAAGGCAGAGCTTAGATGAGACAAAGCTGTCAAAAACCTCAGTTAGTGCATGTTCAGTCTTTAGACTGCATGTTAAAGCTGATTCCAAAACACCAGTTGGAGTGTAATTTTAAAAGAAAAGCAAGTTTTAAAACCCCAAAAATCTATTTGTCCAAATGATTAGTTGAATGTAGGTTTGCACTAAAAAATAACAAAATAAGTCAGTGACATTTTCTTCTAGTCTCATATAAGTAATAAGTAATAGGTGATAAAGTAAAAAAAAAAATCCCTGTTAAATACAGAGTTTAAGTGCTGGTTTACCTACGTTTCAGCATTTTCCTCTACTTTATTCTTCAACTCCACATTTCAAAGGGAAATGTACTTCTTTTTTACTTTTTTTTTATTGTTACAGTCTCCTGTTACAGGTAAAGTCACTATTTTCTTTGCAAATAAACATTCTGGATAAATCACAACAACATAATTTCATAAGATATGACCCATTGTTAAAACCCAGCTGCCCATAAATTAGTAAAATTGTTTCCCCCTCAATTAAAATGCTTCTTACAGTAGTAACATAATTATGTTGTGATTGTACACTGCCTCCAACACAGTCAATGATACACTACTGTGAATTAGGCAACATTTAAAGTATTGTTTTCGGGATCCTTTCTTTTATTTTTTAACTTTGAAAAAGAATCATGAGACTAATGATGCTTCTTTGCTCTAAATCAGTTTGATTATTTAACATCTTACAGTTTATTATTCATATTTCTATAATAATTTCTGACCATATAACCCAGCCTTAATGATGCCCAATTGGAAAGAATAGAGGATTATAACAGCTTAATTTGGGTTTATGACGTTTTGATATTTTAATGATTTGTTATTTTTGTTTGATCTTATTAAATTCAGTTGGCATTTTCCTTTAAGTCTGGCTTCCTGTTTGTGTTTACATAAGTTTAGAGCATGATGATTCAGTGACAGTCTGGCCTTCAGGTCTTGCATATCCATAAATTGTGTTGACATTTTCCCATTTCTCTGAACTGTCCATGCTTGTGTGAGCATTTTGTGACAGCTGCTGTTCCACTGGACACCGTCTCAAGCTGAGCAGAGATAGGCCAGGACCTTCACTCACTGACCCCGCATAAGATTTTTTTTCCTCTGGATTCCATCAATAAAGCTTGAGTGGCAGGCTACCCTCTCATTCAAACGCTCTGTCGAATGCTAAAGCGGCCTCGGCCTTGCAGTGAGAGATGACCTCTGTTTTGTGATCGTCCAGCTGCAGTGCCATGAGGAGGCGAGGAGAGGTCTTTATCATCCACGCCAAATTAGTGGTGGGCCTTCTCCTAGTGTGCTGATTGTTTGTTAATCAGCTGTTAGGGTCCTTTTGTTGGCAACAAAACTTTTGTCAAGTAGCCATTTTAAGGATTTTGTCATTTTTATTCCATGCATTTCCCATGAAGATTATAGGGATAGCTGGTACTCCAACAATATTCATAAATATGCATTGGGTTTTGTTTAACACTAGAAACAGAGAAGTGACCATTCTGCATGATTACAGAGACATACAGGGCGATAATATTCTGGTGGAAGCAATTTGACTGTTGTGGAAGAAAAACACCTTTTGGTGCAGAAAAAAACAGGAATGCAACTGTTTATCAGTGTGGAGGATGCCTATAAGATTGTGTACTTGGATTATAGTGTATGGATTAAATGTGATTAAAAAATGTTAATTAAATGGATGCAGTTAACACAAAATCTGATTTCGGATGATTTCATACTGATGTTGTCCGGGAAGCATGGAATCATTTATGATTAAATCAAATATCCTGTAACACACAGTACAATGTAAACATCAAATATTAAATAAATTACCATCTTTTTGTAATTAAAAAAAAAAGAAATTATTATTTCTCTAGTACTGGCGGCTGTATCAGAAATAAAAGAGCAAAATAGGAAAGTCAGCTCCTGTATACGATATCAGACATGGATTATTTTAACCTGATGTACATGCATGCTCCTCGGATTCATCCATGTACATCATGACATTCATAAGCTGCTGATAAAGCTTTTTTTATTTACACCTCCAATACTAGAGAAATGTTTTAATGGACTGCACTGAGATGTCATGTTTTGTTTCACTGCTTTGCGTTTTTGCAGTTAAACATTCATGTTCTATTTTGAGGAAGTGATAATCAATTCAAATCACTTTAATCATTCGAGAGATTAGTGATTTCTTTAAGCAGAAAATGATTCAACACTTGCTGAATTCATTTTAAAGTCTCATGTCTTAACCAATCACATATTACATACATAACAGAAATCCAATGATTACCTCACCCTGCCTGGATTGCTTTTCATGTACTTGTGATCTTTTCCATTAGTTATGAAGTGAAACGACACAGAGGATGAACACCAAACTATTTAGTCCTCATCTGTAGTCATGAGGGCATCAGCACTGATGAGCGTGGTCAGGGTCATAGCACTTAACTCTCTAAAGGAGGACCAGTGCTTGTAATCACATAATATGTATGATCTCTCATTCAAGTGGAGCTGGTGTTTGGCAAATGCAAATGGATTTCATGACTGTGTAGCTGTGAGAGTTTTGCCCTCTGCGTGCTTGGCGGGATGTACAGTAGCCTATATATCCGTTGTAGAAGGCATGCAGCCTGCAATGCTTATAGGTTTGAAGAATGATTGACAAAATATTGACTGATTTGGCTATAGCATGTGGACCGGCATTCTGCAGTACATGTTCAATTTGCTTTTCACTCTGCAGTCCAGAAATTGAACCCGAGGGGATCGTGCATGCAGGAGCTGCAGCTCTTTTCTCTGCTGTCTCTTCCCCTTCTGTAATTAAAAAACAACATTTTGTGTTAGATTACAGGGAGACCCATCATGCCATTGAACTGGCCTGCCTGATTAATAAAAGGCAGCTAATTTCGGTGGAGGAAGGCAGCGCTCCAAAATGGCTCCTAATTACAGATTAGGAGTGTGAAAGGCTCCTGCCGCTCCGGCCTCAATCCTCCACCCAACTCTCAACCCCTCCCGAGCCGAGGGTGCATGTGCTGGCCCACCAGCGCATTAACGCCGCTCCCAGGAGTGGCTAATTCCAGCCAGCCCGTCGGCACAATCAGTGGCAGATGTCAGGAATCGAAGATGATGAATTATGAATATCCCGGAGATGTGGATGGGATACCAGCGTTAGGGGGAAAAAAGATTCCTTTTTTTTCTGTGCCATTTTGGGCAGCCAAATAAGCAGACAGATTCAGGAGGAGTGTGAAGCAGTTGGAGTGATTGATTTCTATTCGTCATTATAAATAGAGTCCGACTGAAATTGGATGTTTTAGTGAAGTCGTCAAGGACTTTATGAGTTGGAGGGGCTGTCTGGCAGTGTAGGGACTGTGCCTGACTGTGATAGCAGTAATGACTTCCTCTTCTCCCTCCCCTGAGTGGTCAACTCAAGGGCTCAGGCAGCTGGGAATGATGTCCCAGAGAGAGCAACATGAACCTCTCAGTGCAGAGCATTTGCATGGTCACATGATTACAGCTGAAATGGAGGAGGTGTGGTGAGGGTCGGGCTGGGGGTGGAAGGTGGTGACAGTAACAGCTGCAGAGAAGAAGACAGGAAATGGAGAGCGGTTGTTTTTCTTGCCATCGAGCCACATCCACAGAGGCATGATGAGAATCTTTTTGATGAGAAAGAACTGATACCTTGATGCCAGGCAGAAGTATAATAAAACTGACCTTGATGTAACTACATTTCAATAACTTGCAGCCTTTTTTCTCCTCATTACTTTTTTATGAAAGAACAGATTCAACTGAGCTTAATTTCAGTAGATTGTTATCTACCGTAAGATCCAATGTGCCTCCTCTGAGCCGGAGGTAGGTGCAGGTGCTTAAACTATGCCTGACCTTTAAACATACCCTTTTCATATGGATGGAGGAGAAGCAGTGGACACTGGCTGCTCTATCCAGGGACCTTGATACACGCTGATGGAATCGGATTCCTTGTCAAAACAGATGTCAAACTGATGCTGTGGTCTATTACTGAGCGGCCAGCCGACTGATGAGCTGGCTGCAGATATGTGAACGTACACCTGGACATCTTCGGGGGGTCACAGCCGCGGTGGAGTGGAAGCCTGGGGCAGGCTGCCAGGCCAGACTTCACCTCGCCACCTCCAATGAGCCCACAGTACATTTCCTCAGCCTTCCTGCCATTCATCACCAGGCCATGACAGGCAAATTCATCTGTGCAGGAAAGAGGAGCTGATCCTCTATATCTGAGACAGTGATAGACTTGCTGCTCCACAGGACTGCTGCAGGACTGATGAAATTAGGCTAAAACTGCTGTGGGGGTTCACAGGAAATTGGCCTTGCCAATCATACACAGCAACCCAGTGTTGTACCACCAGCCTCAAAATTAATGTCAATCCAGCCCGCATCTGTTCATTTACTCTGCCCTATTTTCATAATACAAATGTATCTGTCTCTGGTTTTGATTGCCTTCTCACTGCAAAATTGTTGCTTTCTCTAATGTGATGTAGAGATTACTGCAGCAAATGTTTTGAATCCATAATTCGGGGGACAGCCGAGGTAAACAGCAGCCCTATGTCCACAGCAGAGGATCAAGTAGGCCTACATATTATTTTAGATATCCAACTCTCTGTGCGGCTGTATTGATGTAGTTTCAACCCATTTTCCTGATGAGTGCCTCAGTTCTGACGCCCACACAGCTTCTCATAATCGCACCGGTCAGCATATAAGTGGGCTCTCCACCAGCAACTCAGCAATATTGAAAAGTGAAAATCTATTCATCAACATGTTTTTCCGTTAACTACATCTGAATGCAGAGTGGAATCCCCAATTGGGTTGAGTCATTACTTTCAGTAAAATAACTCCATTAAATAAAAGCGAACACAAAGCTGTCCCCCACACGCAGCCCCTGCTTTTCCCCCCGAGCCGCAGTCCCTCCTGCTGTCTCTCGGAGCTCCGGGTTCAGCAACGCTAATACTGTCTGCCAGTTCAGTTCTACATAGATTTGTGAGGGGACCAGGGGTGATCATTTCTTCCCCCTTTTTTTCTCCCCTCAGGTGACACTCTGAAATATATTTTGTGTGCCCTTTCACTTCAGACGAGCTCAGTGTGGAGGAAGCCCAGAGGAGACTAATGAGAGAGCGCAGGGGTATGGCTCCGTCTGCCTCCATGCCTCATTTTTCTTGATTTCAGCCGCTTCAGTGTCGGCATGGGCTCCTGCTGGTCAGGTGATGGCGGTGCCAGCTGGTGCATCCAGCTCGGACGGACAGCGATTCATTTCCCCCAGCTGGTGATTTATGGCACGGCAAAGCAGGGAGAAGCTGGTGTGCATGGCACCAGGCCGCCTGAGTTAGTGCACTGTCCGGCCCCGTCATGCTTTACCACACAGCGGGCTGGACTGCCTAATTTACGCTGGCAGACAGTCACATATATCACACCCCGTCTGGCCAATGAAGATTGGTGGTGTTTGAAAGGGTCTGTATACACAGTCGATTTTACCCACGTGTTACTCCCTGCCCAACATTGCACCAAGGAATATTGTTTTTCTTTTCCTCTCCTTCTTTGTCTGTTTGATCTTTCATGCTTCATTTCTGCACCTCTTTTTGTTCTCTCTCATCTCTATCTTTCTCTGTCGCCCCCTCTCTCAGTGTGTGGACGTAATGTGAAGTGACTGTGTTGGAGGGAGGCCCTCTCTCACTGGACCAGCTCCTGAGGACTGTGCCCTTCTGTTCAGGGGAACTGGGGGAGGTCACAGTAGGTAGCTCCCCCGAGCCATGGCGTATTAATGCCTGGGCTGACCTCAGTGATAAGAAGGAGGCTTCGGGCGCATGTTTGATTCATGAGTCCATCCTTAGTGGGCCCTAGGGGGCTTTTTCCACTGCTGTCCTTTTACTGGCAGGGTGGAGGGTTGCTGCAGGGGAGATCAGTCCTGTCTGTCACAGAGAGGTTGGGGTGTGATAAAGGCACAGGGGCTGGGAGTGGGCCAGAGCACACAGATCAGCCCCTGTGTCGGACACAAGCATTGACTTAATGGTGGGTGGTGATGCGACAGCCAAGTGTTGAGGGATATTAGAACAGATATCAGCGATGGGGCCTGACATCACGAGCACCCCACCTGCCTGGAGGAGGGTTTGTTCAGGAGTGGGATGAGTAAGTGAGTTGAAGGGCACTTGGCAGCTCCACTTCCTCCAGCTTTTTTTTTTATATATCCATATTTCACATTTTCTACCATTTCAAAATATTGGATGTGTCTGAGGGCTGGCAAGAAGGAGTTAGATGGCTCAGATGGGGTGGAAGATGGGGTTTGCGGGAGTAAGCCGACACAGTTTCAGTTCCAGCACATATCTCCAAATTACATCCTCTGGAGTTTGGTTAGGGATTACTCCTGTCTAATCCTGACAAATGCTGCAGAGTGAGACACATCTCTGACAACAGAGCAACTACACAGCCTGCGATGACCATGGTGATCGGTTTAAATAAGTGCAGAGTACAGGGCGTACTTTCATGTATTCATGACATAAAAGCTGCATGTGCTGTGATGACAATTTGACTATCTTATTATTAAAAAAAAAAAAAGAAATAATAATAATAAAAAAAAAAACCTGAATCACAGACTTCAATTTTTGAGAGAATCTAGAGTATAATTGGCTGAGGAAATGGTCAGGGAAACATTTAGGTTGTGCAGAATGTGATTATTCAGGCCATGGTTGCATGAATCCATAAGAAATGTTTTTCTAAAAGCCCAGATCTGGGTAATTACAGTGCACACACACACAGAGGGAGGCACATCCTTGAACAACAGTGTCTTGCCAGGCACTTCAGAGCTCCTAATGCCAGCTGTTTGAATATGGCTATGTAATACATAATCCTGATTTGTGTTCCTTTCAGTCACCAAAAGATCTGTACATGCCTCAAAGAAACTTGTCAAGGCTTTTCAGTGCACATTGCCTTCTCACAATCAAGTCGATGCTTGTCAACGCTACTGCTATCAAAATAGTCACAGTAGGGAGGGGCAATCCACTTTTCACATATCCCATTGCTGTCACCTCCTTCTGCCCGTCACTAATCTTTAAAAGCTATTTGCAGTTTTAATATAGATCTCAAATCCCGTTTCCCTTTCTCTCTTCCTCTCATACACACACACACACACTCATTGTTCTTCTTTTGTGGTTTGCTGGAGAGCTGGGTTTGGTGGGTAGAGCGAGCCTTCTCATGCCTCCATGCGTTCCCATGGTCTTGCTTTTGTTTTAGCTAAGCTGGTGCCCCCGGATTAAAGGGAAAATAATCCTTCTTTCATTGTTGTTTTTGTTTTGAAAACCTGCTGAAAAGCGATCTGTTGATTTTTCTCTCATCTTTCACAGATTAAGTTTAAATTGAACGATGAAAGGAGAATTTGCTGGTAATGTCTGTTTATGCTTGTGCGTGCTAAGGCAGAGGTAACGTTGACTTTGTTTTTTCTGGTTATTTCGTTTGAACACGGTTGAGTGGAAGGTGCTCCACAGCATTTTCCAATTTCACAATGTGTAATTCAGATCTGCTGTGAGATCCACTGTATGTTTAATTCATCCTGATTCATATCCACTTGAATTATTGTCTGGCCCAGCAGCCAAGCTGCCCATTTGTGTCAGATGGCAGACTAATGGTGATATTAATGAAGTCATTGCTTTAGTCAGAAAATCAATAGTCACTCGAAACAGTCAATGCAAGCGAGTGGGTTTGAATGGTGACCTAGTTCCCATGTAATGACAGCTCCTAACCCATTCTGTATTGTTTGATGCTTGCAACATCTGCTACCATACAACCATATTTATGCAACAAAACACAGTAGAAGACAATGCACAGCAGCACCGAGGACATGAGGAGGAACTGGGGCATCTGTAATTTCTTTATTTGCGTGTAGCAACCAACCCTGCTATGTAAAAATGAATTTGCTGAAGCTTACCGCGACTGCTAATACCAATGTTATTCCACATGATTGGCTGTGAAAAACAACTCCAAGAAACATCAACCCAAGTCTCCTTTTGACCACAGAAGGCAGGCGCCAAGTGGGGCCAGGAGGTTAACCTGAGTTTGGCATTAAACAACGCGGCTGTTATTGTTGGGTCTTTGGTGTCTGTAGGAGACGCAGCTTTCGTGCGTTGGAGTTTGAGTGAGGCCACGCGGAGGTCAGCGGGCCTCAGTGGTCAACTGAGCAATGAGAAGAAGGTAAGGGGGCCTGAATAGCAGCTCTGCTTCCTGCTTACAGAAGCAGCCCTGCGCCTCACTGACATCAGTCAAAACTCATGACTGTGTTATTACTGTGTTCTGTTGTGCGCTCTGAGATGAATAGGCTCTGCATTCAGTCTAACAAAGAGCCTTGGCATGCACACAGGAGCAGGAAGTGGGAATTCTAATACTGCTTTATCATGGGCAGTAAAAGAAGACAATGCAAGCTGTCCCCTCTGAACTAGTTTAGTCAACGCTCACATCCCTATCTTCTGTAGAGAGACACTCCCTGCAAACCATTTCACAAAAACGATGCCCCCCCCCCCCCCCCAAAAAAAAGTGGCTTACAATGGCACGAGTGTACACTGTATGCGTTTCAGCACTGATAGCCCCAGTAGGAATAAGTCACCATATTTGGGCAGCGTCATGTCCTATTATCTCTGGAGTTACTAACCACAACAGCCACACGACTCTTAACAAGAAGATTATCCTTTACACTTATTAAACCGTGACAGTGAACCTGCATGAACAATATAAGGACCTTGGAACTGTAGCAGCTGGGTAGAATTCAGCTTTTATTCATTTAATTTATTTCCCACTGTGTAACGTCAAAGTGTCGTCAGTGAGAAAGAAACCTATTATGTGTTAGTTGCTCTGTCTACAGTTTTAATCCTTCAGAAATCTTTGGAGACGCCAATGTCCATTGACAATCAAGTGACTATCCAGTTGTATGTGTGCTCCACATCAGCTGATACCTACCAGTCATAGCCACTTATACCATTCTCACAAGAAATATTCCCTCTTTTGGCAATAGGATGGTGGAGAGTGCATGTTACTCTAAAATCTTCCATAGGTGGTCATTTGGGTTGAGATCTGGTGACTACAAGGAGAAGAGCAATTCATGTTCATTCAGTGTCCCCTTCCTCGCATGTTAACTTCAGCATTTTCTTTTCTTTTTTAACATATCCTCCACTTTTCCAGCCCTTTTTGGTCATGTTTTTCCATTTCTCTTCACGGTGCCTGAAAACTGTATATCATGAAATGAAAGGAGCTCTTTAACTGATATGTGCCACCCTGTGCATTGCCCGTGGCTCTGTGTATATATGTATGTACTCAGTGGGCGGCCATGGCTCAGGAGGTAGAGTGGGTTGTCCACTAATCGTAGGGTTGGTGGTGCCTCAGCAGACAATGAGATGGTATCTAGAGGGGGAAATGTAGAGCACATGGTTTGCCTTTTAATAAGGCGACAAGTTACTTAGGTACAATCCTGTAAAATTCAAGCATTAACAGTGAAGAATTTGATGGAAAACTTAAGTGATAATCTGCCCACAATGTATGTTTTTAGTGTCAAACACTCAGCCCCTGTAGGCTTGAGAAGTGGCAGTAATCTGTGGAGGAGCAAACAAATTTTTTAAAGCCACGTTTCAAACCTAGAGGAGGATCAGTGCTGGCACAAAGTATCGCTTTGTGAGTTCTAACACAGGTTCACTTGTAAAGCTCAAGTGTTAGATAATGTTGTGTTTTAGCTCTTTACATGTTGATAATGAGTACTAGTGACACCAGCGCTAACTTGGCTGTAAATCTCAGATGATGGAGGTTGAGTATATTGACCTTTAACTTCCCGTCATGCATTTACATTTACCGTTTACTCTACTGACCTATGTCCCCCAAAATGTTTCTCTATGCTATAACTCTTTATGCCACAGAGCTGCCACATGTTACATATTTTCCTTAAAAGTCTGTTCACCCATATAAAACACAGGCATGCATGAGTGTGGATGCTGTAGTTGTACTGGTCATACAGGGTTAGATACATTAAATGTTGTTGCAAAAGACTGAAATACACTGAGGTTAAAATGTGAAGAGCTTAATAATAATGATTGTTTGTGCACAAAAGGCCATAATCTGTGTCTGTGGGGCCAACTGAGGAACAGTGACGCGAGTCAGCATCTCCTCTGTGGGCTGCGGAGCAGATGCAACTAAAACGCTGTTACCAGAGACAAGCCTGGTCCTCGGGCTAAGCTCAAGTACCCAAATGCCAACCCCCCCATCCCCACCCCCTCACCCCTTCAGCACAACTTCCACATTTTAATCCAATAGTGTGCATAGAGCTCAGGGAAATGATATTTAGGAGACAATGAGTGCCCTGCAGAGAAAAAGAAGGGAGGGGGGATTAGAGTGTGTCTCTGAAGTGGCTTTGACTCCCCTACTGATGGAGAGTAATTAAAGCAGCCTACTGTGTTGTCGATGTAGCTAAAGGGGGATAATAATGAAACATCACAACTCACAGAGTTTGGGCCTGCAGCACCTTTGGCTTAAGAGTGCAGTCACTATGTAGGTTGTTCCTTGACTCAATACTCAAACACATGCACACCAAAGGAGGAACTCCTATCAAATGTTCGGTTTTGTTAGGTGAGCTAGATGTAAAATCTTTGCTCATGTGTAAAAGTAGATAAAGTGGGTCTTGTTCGGTGTTATTTTCTTTTGATTTTTCCATTTTTGGATCAGGTAATACATCAGAGAAATATGCAGACTGGCTGGCCCCTTCAATTACAGCTGAGCTGAGAGGACATCAGTAAAAATGAACTATCACAGTTATCTTAGGTCACAATTTCCTCAAAGACCAGTTGCACACAAACCCGTGTAATGTCTGTGAGTCATCCTCATCGTCTGACTCCTCTTATCTCCCTTTAAGATAATCTAGCAATCCCTAAATGCCACCGCTTGCATCTTGAAGCATGTCAGTGGGCTCAACAAAGTCTATTTGATACATCATGGAATAAAATGGATGAGTGACTGACATGTTATGTCCAGGCTTTGAGCTGCGGTGTCGACCAAACACCTGCATTCTCCTGACTCCTTTCATCAGTGGATCACATCAGCTATGGGTGCTGCTTTGAATTTTAACTGAAGGCCATAGAAATATTGGAGCCATCAGACACCTGACTTATGAGGTGACCCTGTCAGAATATATTGCTGGCACAGTAATTTGTCTTTTCTTTTTTTTTTTTTATCAATGTTAAGGCATTACGTCCATCTGGGTGTCATCATGTGCTACCCAGATGTTCATTTGTACTGTTTTTAAAAGCCAGACTGTTCTCAAACATTGCAGTTTAGTGTGGTTTGCATGTGGTTAAATATTGGAAAGTGGGATTGCAGGTGAGAGACAATGGCATGTTTCACCTAGTCTATTTCTGTCAAGAGCAACAGTCGCCTTCTCATCATGAGTGGTTTGGTTTGGAAACAGTTCAGAGCGTATTAAGGCAGAGATCACAGTTAGAAAGAAACAGCTGGGATAGAGCTCACTCTGTCCAAACACATGTGGATAATGGATCATTTTCATTCTAACTCCCATGTGTTTGCACAAGTTAGGGGGTATAGAGCAAGGGTGGGGAAAGTCAGCAGATGTTAAATTAAGCATGGAAAGAATACATAATGAGCTATTAAGGCAGGAAAACATGTCCTAAATACAGTGGTATTTTGCACACAGATCCCAAATGGTCAGAGAACTGTATCTCAAAGCCTCACCCCCTGCAGCGCTCCTGGCAGGGAAGAGGACATGAGGAGGATAGATTTTTGAGGAGGGCAATTCTGGTGCTCTTTGAATTTTGGATTTGAGCATTTAGGTCAAACTTTACCACGGGTCTTGCAACCATCTGCTCCTGGGATGCAGGCCAAGGCCATGGGGCATGGGTTCTGGTAGCAAGGAGAAGGCCAGCACCATCTTAGGCTTTATAAAGAGGCCTTACAGAGTTCAGCATATCCCTGCGATGTGCCCTCTCCCAACCCTGTGTTTCAGGTGTTTTCCCTTTTTAGCTGCATCCTCTAGGGAGCCAGCTTTAAAATGGATGATTGCCTGCAACCGTCGCATTAAAAGCATTAATCCCGCTCTTATCAAGCAGGGAATGATGAATTAGGAGCGTCAGCTCTGGGCTCACCTTTGTTGTCATTTGAACAGAATCAAAGCTTTAAATCACAGGGCTGCACCTGGTAATAGGAGGGGGGGATGGCGTTCTAATACTGTGTGTGACAGAGCCGCACTGCTTCCAGCTGATTTAATAACTCCAGAAGGAGGGGGTGGTGCTGGGCTAAATGAAAATTTGAGCAAGGTTTTAAAATATATGATTGCAGAATGAAATGGCAGTTGCCCTCATTTCTCTTAGGTTAACACTGCTTTTCTTTTCTGTGTGTTACAGACCAGCTGAGTCTGAGCTGTCATTCAGTCATTGTCAGGCCAGTTTCAATATGGTCTGAAACAGCGCAGCACTGCGTGTGCTAAGTGTATGATATTTACTTCATTTTTTCACTGCCGGGGCCAATGGGAGTCCTAGTCCTTTTTTTTTAATGATCAGACTTACTTGTTGATGTTTTTGACAAGTTTCCACAGGGAGGGCATTATTATAATCAAGGTTGATTTGTTCAGAGGTAGAGAATGTGCCATTACAGGAGCAGAGAACATGCTCTGCAGCGCTAGGACGTTCACTCCCAATAGTGTCAGCTGCTGCTGCTGTTACTTGTAAATCGTAACAATAGCAGATCATACTGCTCTTATAACACAGACTGATCTGATATAAAATTTCCATGTGGTAAATTCTTCCGACTGCATGCTGAATGGTACTTTAATTTAATCCTTTGCCGTCTTTTTACATCATTCTGATATTGAGGTGGAGTGCAGCAATTGAACATGACAAAACAAATCAACCCTGGCTTTTTATGTGTACATGTTTGCATATTTTAATGAAACTGAATTGTTTATGAGCAACATTTAAGCTACTAACCTCTCTTCTTGTTTATGGAGCGCTGCCGTCTATTTATGATAAAAAACAGGAATGGAATTAAGCAACTGTTTTAATGAGAAAAGACATTGTAACTCTGTTATTAAGATAATTTTACCATGTTCATTTCTGTAAATTCCCACATCAAAGCAGCTCATTACATTTTGTTAATTAGACCTAGAATAATTGAACCTCACTTCAAAATGCAGGAAAATGAGAGTAGATTTCTGTGGCTCATTGAAATGTGGATTGAACTTCAGTAGCCTAGTTTTCTGCAACATCTGAGGCAGCTAAAGGTGATTTTCCTCTTTCTAAATTATATTATTATTCCCCCGTCTCCATCTTATATACTCTTCCTATTTTTCCTCTTTTCTCTGGCTCTGTCATTTCTTTTCTGAACACCCACAGGGTCTGTAAAGCACTCAGCCAGCTCAATCCATACCCTTCAAGTAGCATGGAGACCACTCTCCTTTGAGTCTGTAAATACTGCAGAGAAATATGTGAAAAGACAGTTATGTTGCAGCGAATATTAATGGCTCTTTGAGTGCTTGCTCCCTGGTAAACAGAAGGATTGAGTTGACATGTAGCCAAAGACATAATTTAAATCTGGGGAGGTCACAGGAAACATTAGCAAATTATCTACCCAGTGCCTTCCAAGATCTCTCTGCAGATAATGGAAAAGCCAATCTATTTGGCTGATCGGTATCTTATCGGAATAGGCTGAGAAAAGCTCACAGTAATTTCACTTGATATGATAGAAGATTTCCCTTCACTTTGAGATTAGGTTTGCCTCAGGGGTCTGTGCAATAATTGTAAGCTTCTAACAAGGTGAAACATTTGTGGAATTCACAACTATATTTTTCATGAAACTCTGTGTGAGATGTGCATGTCGAGGTAAACAGGCATATGGTTAGTAAAGGATAAAGGAGGGTGAGTATTGTTAGTATGTTTTATGCCGGTATGGACAGTGACAACGTGCTTTTACTGGATTATTGTACAAATGCAATAGGCAATATGCTGCTTTGCCTCTTTGTGGCACTAAATGATGATCGCCAAAGTCAGTAGGTTTTAATCCTTCGGGAACCATGAATGTAGACATAACTTGGACCAAAGTGTTATGGACCAATCAACAGTAAAAACAACATGGACACACTGCAATAGCATGGCTAAAGATCTAAAATCCAAACCAGATGAGAGGATAGATGGCGGGATGAATTGATGGATGGATAGAAGCAGGAATAGCTGGGTGCCAGAATGAATCATTGATTTGATGCTACGCTTAGTGTGGCCAAAATAGCATAGAAATCTCTCTAAATTGTGTTTTATTACCATTAAGGGGTCATTCATGGTGATTAATGCAGTTGTCTGTGACCTTAAAGATGTGGAGATGAGCCATCAGTGAACTTGAAGCCATCTGTTGCACATCTGCAAACTGAAGATCCTTCGACTTCCAGAGGAGGAGCAGGATAGAGAGGGAGACAGTGAGGATGAGACAGACTGAGGGGAATCTCACCTTAATCTTCTGTCTATCCAGTCAGATTCCATCAGACTGGTTTCTGCCCCAGAGTACTCTGCCCTCTAAGGTTTTGTTTTAGTTAAGCCCAGCTGAGCTACCTTCAGAAACGGTGGTCTGTCTTGACGGGAATGAGCTCTGACAGCTGTGGCTATAAAGTGGAAACCGATCCGTGGCCCTGTGTATGGCCTCTGGAATTCCACAGCTCTCTGGGGCCAAATCAGCTGTCCTTTACACCAATCGATCCAAGGCCATTGATTCCTCCCCTCGATTTAATTTTCTTTCTGGTGCCTGATTAGTAATGATTTACAGAGCCCTTTGTTCTCCATTCTAAACCTTGAAACAATAATTCTGATGACATATCTGTTTTTTTTTTTGCCTGTGCCTCCCCATATATGAACCTTAAAAATATATAGGTTATGACCCCATGGACCTGAGAAGAGCGTGTCCTGCCCTCTGGCCATCAGTGAGAATTGGAGGAGCTTGTTTTCACCTCGCCACGATAAATCTAGTGGCAGAGGTCATCAACTCAAGAGACACTTTCACAAAGAGGAGCAGACAGGTTTCTGCTGTTTTCTCTCTAAACTATTGACAAATTGCACATGAATTTGTGGAAACAGATTATATTTTTCTGCAATTATTGAATATAAAACATTCCTTGACACATTTTGCAAAAAATGTTAATATTAATAGGTTGTGAATGATTGACTCTGCAGTTGTGCTGCATTGAAGTGAAAGGTGATGTCAAGCAAAAAGACCTTATAAGTATTTTAATATATTAAACAAAGGTCTAGATGTAGAGTAATGGTCTCATTAAACTTTAGATGTGCACATTTCAAGCATTTTCAGGCTCAGGAACCTCTATACTGATTGTACTGGAAACACACCTGCATACCCATCATCTTATGTATTGCATTTATGTGTGTATGTAGGTAACCACTTTTTGCAAAGAAAAAAAATCTGGTGTATTGTATGTAGTCTATATTTCTCTCAGTTGAAACTAAACTAACCATTTTTCCTTTACGTATGTCAGAAGTATTTCTCTATTCATTTGAAAAAGCATTCACAAAAGTATGTGCACATAATGTCTGCAATGTCATTTCTGAAAAATGCAGGAGCTGTGACTATCAAGAGTGAAAATACAAAAATAGCCTACATTAGTTAGATACCAGCCCTGCATGCCATGCTCTCCACTCGTTGTAACCTCCTCCCACCATGCAGTGCAGAGAGCTCTGAGGTCACAGCTGCAGTGTGCGGGGGATGTCAGGGCAGGCCGGGTGCAAACCTGGGCCTGAGAGGAGAGGTTTTGTTGAAGGGAAGATTTAGAGAGAATCTCTCCTGCTGTCAGGATGGAGGGCAGGAAGTGAAACTTGTACCATATAGGAGCCTCATAGGCAGAGGCCTGTGGGTAAATTGAGCATCACAGCTGGAGAACCCCACCCTCCCCCACTGTGACCCAGTGACTCCTGCTGCAGGTTTCTGTGGTGTTTACAACCCAGTGATAAAACATGAAAACAACTTGCACAAGCAACAAAGAATTGACATGAAAACTCTGAGGCCAAATTATTGTAACCCATAGAGTCTGACGATGCAGGAACATTTTGTGGTAAAAACATACTTTACAATACTGGAAAATATCTTGATTCGCTTCTTGAGGTCTTGTGTTTGCATATTGTAAGAGACATTTAAAGACATTTTGTGGCATATCATATATATATTTATATATATATATATTTGGTATTTTAGGAACTTTAATACTTTAACTTTAATAATATATTGTTATATAATAAATAATCAGGTGTGCACTTAAAGCACAGGCATGGGAATTAGTTCCCATTTTAATTGTGTAACATTTAAAAAAAAAAAGCAGAGAAGCTTTACTATCATGTTTAAAATCAACCATCTGCTGCTACTATCAATTTCTTAAATAAAATAATGAAATATTAATTATTGAACCATCTGTATCATCATTGCCAGCTACTTAGATAAGCCTTATTTGTAAATATCAATGTTACATTTACTGCACAAGTATTGAGAAAGGATATTTGAGAATAATATACTTCACGAATATAAACACTGACTTGAAAACTGAGCTGGTTTAATATGATAACCACAAAATAATGATAAAAAATGTAATAATAACATCATCAACACAGTGTATAAAACTGAGCTGCAGCACCTGCTAACTACCATATGTGAGAGTCTGATTTCCATGCGGAGTGCTCCTGATGTGAAATAAAGCAAAGGCACGTAACCTCTGGTGTGTAAATGTGAATGTTTGCCCCAAGTCATTTGCCTGCCAACAGATACGAAGACTCGGGGGAAATGAGGTGTGACACACAGGCCCACACACGCCATGTTGTGGCAGTTGTTGCTTTGATGATCCAGCGAGCTTATGGATCTCCAGGTGAAACGCAACTCCTTGTCCCAGACGTTGACTGTAAATATGGCACTGTTGTCTACACCACACAGGTAGGGGTTTGACTTTCCCTTCACGCCCTTTCATGTTATTTCACCTCAAGTGTTATTCACAGTCTTCCCCGAGAACTTTCCTTATTATTTGTTGCATTACAAAGCAACAGCCCAGTAGATTATTATCCTTTTGTTTTGTGCGTTCTGGACTGTCTGCATGGAACAATGGGTGGAGATCGTCTCTGATTATTTTGGAGGCGCTGATAATTGATTATGGTGTTTGAGCTTCGTCTGCAACAGCCCAGTAGATTACAAGCTCTGTTGGGCAACCAGCTTCATGATAACCCTACACCTGGCCTGATGGTGAGATAGAAACAAACGGAGCGCTGATCAGCTCAAGATACCCCAGCATAAAGTCATCTAGAGCACAACAGTCAAACAGTTGGCAAAAACAAACTTCTTGGAGATGAAAGCATGCCGGTGTGCATGCATTCCCAAAAATCAAAGACCACATATGTCTCTTGGTATGTAAGATAGTGTGAGGTGACATTGGTAATAAAAACCAATTTGTTTTCAATCAGAGAGAACATCTTGTGCTGAGATTCCTCTGTGTTTTCAGAAACAGGCCTTGATTATTGTTCTGCCCTTGCCTTCAAAGTAAGCTTCAATAACCCTGCCACACTCTCAGGTGTCAAAAGTACAAGGCCCCCGAATACACACTGTCACATTCCCTCTTTCTGTCAAATTATTTCTTTCTGTCTTTGCACTTTGTTTGCCATCAAAAAACATCAAGCAGGGGCCTGTGTGTTGTTTTCAGCCTTCTGTTTGTGTTTGTATGTTGCTGTGTGAGCGGCGAGCGCGTGCATTTCATGTGCACAGTGGCAGTGCACTTAAACACAAAGTAAAGCCGCTGATGGCTTGTGACGGCCTGATTGATTTCTGTCACAAATAAAGCAAGCCAAGGCTGCACTGAGACAGCAGGTGGAGATTTCTGTTAATGGCAGAGCGGCTCAGCGCGAGACTCCTCTGAGACACCCAGAGTGAGGGAGGCGCTCTTAAGGTCAGCATCTAAGTGTGTGCATGTTAAGCACACACAGAGTTTCTAAAGCTCACCGAGTTGTTTGACACAGATGTGCTTCTTTATCCACACCCATCAAACAGAAGATAGCTAATTCACTATTTGCTAAAACCCTCCCCTGAGCAGTCTTGGCTTAGGAAGGGGCTGTTGAAAGAGATCACACAAATAGTCTGGAGGGTCTTTTCCCAACCTTTCCAGAATAAAATTACAAGAGTGTTGACAGTAAGTGAAGAATGGAGTGTGTTTGTGTGCTATATAACTAAAGCAACTAATGTATGCATGTCCAGGTTTACAGCCTATTTAATAAAATAATAATGATGATGATGATGATGATGATGATGATAACAAAAGGTCTCTCTTTAAAAAAAAAAAAAAAAAAAAAACATAGGCTGGTGGTTAATTCACACCCTAAAAGCCTTATCTTGCAGCATAAGAGTAAAAACATAATTTCAAAAAATACAGTCAATAAAGTATACATAAATCTAACCTTGTAGTCTAAGTAAGCTAAGCAGCTAAACAGAATAAAATGTTAGGATAAAATGTAAAATGTTGATCTTTTCATTATCATACTGATTATATTAGCAGACTCCACAACACAGGGTCAGTCTGCCTCTTCATTTCCATCTGTTCTGCATAAACTGGTGAACTCCTTTTGCCTTTTTGGCATTAAATCCTCTATTTAGCCATCAAGGACATTCAGCCGGAAACTCTTCCCATTTATCCAACAACAGTGGACAACTCACAAAGCTTTGGCTTTAGCTTAATAGGCTAGCCAACCACGGATGACACAAGCCACCAACCATCGAGTTTATATTTCAGCCAGTCAACAAAATTGCATCATTGTATTAGTTGTACTTAACAACCAAACCTTTGTGTAAATATGTTCTTCTATTTAAAAAAAAATACTAAGTCGTAAATTATAAATTGTGGATAGCCAGTTTGTTGCTGTCGTAGCCAGCATTTATGACTGAAAGATTGACAGTTGTAACTATAGTAATCAAGGGGGGTTGGTGGGCTTAGTGATCAGTTGTCTGTAAGAGGAACCTTTCATGTCCTGTCTGGATGCTTCCTGCTTCTACCCACACTCTTCTCCTCTTTTTCCCCCTTTTTCCTCTCCTCTGCTGTGGCTGTGGTGGCAGTGGTTGGGTGTCCTCTCACCTCTCCTCCCCGGAGGGTCCTCTTCCTTATTCGCTTCCCCCTTATCTGCCACATCAAAGGATCTCGTTACGAGCTCTGACACCAGCCCCACCCTGAGCCAACCTGTTCCTATCATCACATTTAAATAGCATCACATTGTGTTCATAATAGGTAATGTCATGCACTGTGGTCTCAGATGTCTCGCAGATCCACCTTTCTCTTTCTCTTTCCTTTCATTTCCTTTCCTTTCCTCTCCTCTCCTCCCTCCTTTCCTCTCCCTATATGAACCCCACATGCCCGACAGACGCCCCTCTATAAAATTCTCTTTTATTTATAGCTTGTTTGCTTTTTATAAGGCAGCTGTGTAGACCAAAGTCGCTCGTCTTGTTTGATGTGCACATCTCTCATCTGTGATTACGAAGTGAATCTTAAAAAAAAAGGACAGGCTGTTAAATGAAACGACTGGAGTGGAGCCTCCTTAGTGAAGATTATTCTGTACCCGTTTTATTTGCCTGCTCTCCATCGACAGCACATAACTTGTGCCTGAGATGCTTTTTGCAGACAGAGGGGCCTAGTTTGACATTCCCACCTGGAAACTTCTCTATTCTACACCCTACCTGGTACCTCCGGAGTCCCAGAGCTGCAGCCAAGGCCATAATTAACATGACTGGGGTCCCACTCTTGCCGCTCGCTGCCCTCATTTACTCACTTAATTTATTTACTAAACAGAGCAGTGCCGCTCATGCTCTCGGTAACACTCTCCACGCTGTCAGGCCTGTTAAAGAACAGAGCAGTGCTTTCCTTGTGTGTCGTAAATAATCTCCACGGCAGACTTTTCTGGGGCCACTGAGCTCAGCCAGAGATGAATCAGATTGTAATAGCGGATAGGGAGCTTTCGTGAGCTGCATTTATCATGACCAATGTGAAGACAATAGAATCCGACAGGAATGATGGATCTTTAACTTTGTCTCCTCTTTGTGCTCACTGGTTTGACAGATATCATTCATTCCCCACCTACAGGCAGCCAATTAAATTGGTATACAGTCTAGCCTGCTTGCTCTCACTCCACTGACCCTGCTACAGTATTATGCAGGTGTGTATGTGTGTGTATGTCTATGTCTATGTCTATGTCTATGTCTATGTGTGTGTAGAATATTGGTGGGGAAGAGGGCACATGCAGAGTTTAGGCAGAGAAAGCACAAATGCAAGGACAACTTCTCCATCTCTTCCAGACATTTATCTGACACTTGAGAGTAATAGATGAAGGTTGCAGCATTTTTTGGAAGGGGATGCTAGAGTTTTATTTCACAGGATGTTTTGTTTTTCCCGTGGAGGATTTATTTTGGCAGGGCTGTTACTCAGAAGTGCTGCTCTTTCCTCCCTGCTCTCTTCCTCTCTATCTATCTCTGTCCTCTCTTCATCTCCATCCTTTATTTCTCTCAGAGGCGCTGTCTCTTTGTTACAGCCTCCCCTTCATTTGATAAACTTTTCAGATTTTGTATAACAAAGCACACAAGAAACAGCAGCCATGAGCAGGAAAAAAAAAGGACAATCACACTGTCAAGGTGCTTTGAAGAGCAGAGCACTGCAGCAGCAGATTAATGTCCTCATAAAGCGAGGGAGCTGATTTTGATGGAGGACTTTATAGATTTTGTAGGTGGACCACCTCCTTTGGGTGATATTTCTTTTCTCTTTTGTTCTACATACTTTGAGGTAAGAGGGAGAGAGTGGAGAGATATAATAGTCAGTGCGAGCGCAGGGGTTGATGGTGACAGTGACAATAACCAGATCAGCTACACAGTCAGTCATGTATATGAAAATCTCCACCTTTCAATGATTCAATTATTACCTCTCAGGAACAATAGACAGTATGCATCACCTTTAGCCTTGCCCTACCTAACACACACACACACACACACACACACACACACACACACACACACACACACACACACACACACACACACACACACACACACACACACACACACACACACACACACACACACACACACACACACACACACACACACACGGCAGTTTTCAGACAGCTGAACACTGCCACTGATATTGCACCATTAAGAGGCAATTGTCCAAGAATGATTGGCCCCTTACAAACAATGAATCAGTAGTTACTATGGAAATGGAGTCAAAAAGAAAACAGCAGTGGCTATTGACGTGGGCAGGTAATGAAATGATAATACCTCACAGATGGAACGGTTGTCAAGGAGTCATTGACCTTGATTCCTCCCAGAGTTCCTTTCTGTTCCCTCGGCACATCGTTGATAAGCGCAAACAAGAAATGCACAAGATCAAAACATAAACACATGCGACTCATTACATGCATTTGACGCATACCCCAAATTTGCAATATTTCTACATTTTTCCCCATATCGTGCAATATGTATCTGCGTTTGATGAAAAACAAAAGTGAGGATATATACTCCAATAGTGAGTAAAGTCTACTGGAGTGATAACTCAGACGGTGTTTGCTTTTTATAAAATCAAAAGCAAACAGCAGCCCTTCCTGAACATTGACTATATGTGATTGCATATTTGTCTGGAGGACAAATGGAGAGTCTGTGGAATACAAAAGCCTTATGCTATATATCTTCCCTTTTTTGTTGAGACCTTTTGATGAAATTCAATTTGATGGTCCAAACAGCAGTAAAAAGAGAGATTTGATGGAGGAGAGTTGAGCCCGAGCCACACAAACCAGGGTAAGGAGACCTCCCTCTGGGCCTGGCAGCCCAATCCGGTTTATTGATTTTCTGTCCTCTCCTTCAATATCTGGAATGCGCCATACCCAATAGATTATGACAAACGTGCCCGCTAGAGACCACCGATCCTCTAATTGAACTTGATGGAGTACAGCTGAGGATCAAAGGTTGGGAAAATTCAGTGACATAGCAGGTTTCTCTACTCCTCCCAAAGACACTACCTCAAAGTCTATAAAGGAGACCGATGTCTGGAGGAAAAAGGTGTGTAACGCCGCTTCCTTCCATCTAACCGTCTCTCCTCTCTTGTCTTCTCCGTGGCCATGGATAGCTAGACTTTCACCGCACCACTGAGCACAATGGAGTCAGTGCTTTACAATAACAACCTCCTGCCAAAAGCACAAAAAAACAAGGCAGGAGAAAAGCTCAGTGCTCTATTTTGATGAAAGTAACAAGCACAGCTTGTTGTAAATAGGCTCTCTGAAGCCTGAGGCAGCTTTTCTCCCCAGGGGACGTGCTTTCTGCATCTCTCCCAGGGTTGCTGTCGCCAAAAGGTTCTCTGTAAGGGAAAAAGGAGGCACAAACAAGAAGTTGCTTCAGCTCTTCTGGCAAGAGGAAATCATCCCTCAGTAGGATACACTAGCTGGGATTTACCATCCATTCAGATAGGAATAAGATGTTTGGGTTACAATACACAATTGTGTACGGACCTTTTTGTTAGCTGTATTGGTAGGATTACAGTCCAGGTGCACACAGAGGCACATTGTTAGCTGAGTGCGTCGAGGTGTTGAGCTACTGAGGAAAGAGGTAGCACCCTGTCTGTCTGTGAGCTCTTCCTCCTGATCCCTGATAACTCGGATGTGTGCTTATTCAAATGAGTTCTGCTCCGGGCACCCTCTTGCAAATCAGGTGCCATCCGCACTGGCATTGTCACACAAATTAGAAACGGATGTTTTGGGCAGAGCAGAGGTGCAGGTGTCTGTGGACATAGTTAGCCCTGGTTTCTTTGACATATACAAGTCTTTCTCCACACCTCCGCAGGAAGAAGACCAAATCTCCCACACCCTTTTCTCACTTAAGGAGGGAAAAGCAACGTAAAAGATGATTGTCTCCAACCTGCCACCCACATTTGAGAGAGTAGTTTTTTCTTTTAATAAATCTCCTCAAACCTCTCTTCAGTTACCTTTCTCCCCAATGCCTATAAGCCCCTCTGATCCTTTCCAATAATAATGGCATTGCCAGCCAATCTCTCTGAAAATGGGTTCAGCGCATACCTAATCCCATTTAATTACTTAGACACACAGGGCTCAGGACACACTCCTCAGGCAGCGCAGCCCCCCCTCTGTAAGCATGCCCTGTTTGCACCCCATCCACCTCTTCTCATGAATTATGGATCCCTGGCTGCAAGGCGAGGGGTGATCATTCCGCCTGCTCTGTCATAAGGCTCAGGGAGAGCCTTAGCACAGTGTAAATATGGTGCCTGTCTGGGGTTGAGGTGCCCTATTGTGCTTGGTATTAAAAGCTCACCACTCTCCCTCTCAGTCCCTCCACCGCTGCAGTGCTCACAGCAGGGGGGCAGGGGTAATCACACAGGCCTTCCAGCACTCTGCTCAACTGCAGCCGGGCTCACGCTGACCGGCATTATGGCTGACAGTCATCATACCTGAGAGGAGGGGAGAAATGAAAAGGAGATGGAAGCTGAAAACTATGAGAAATGGGCTGAATCAGCTCAGTTTTACTGCTGATTTGTCAGCACAAATGCCAGTTTACACAGTGAGAAAACATCAACAGTTCCAGTGTGATCAGATGTCAAAGTCCCCCCCCGACCCCTTTGCTCTGGGTGATGTAATGGTGATATGACTTGAACAGACAGTCACACTGAATGATAAGGCAGTGGCTATTTACAGTTTTAACAGGGGTGTATGGATGCTATCTGAACCCTCTGAGCTGCTGCTGTTGATTCCACTTGCTGCCACAGCTTTAGCAGCAGAGTAGAGCACTGGAGCTCACTGGATAAATCATGCTGTCCGCTCCTTATGTGCTCTGCTGACAGGATCAGACCTCTCCTTTCCAGCTGCTATCAGATGCCTCAACTGCACACACTTGTGGGCATGATATTCCATTTTCCTGTGTCACTACCTGGCTCGAGACATGATGACATGTTCATAGAGAACAGTCCACAACTACCTTTGCCACGGTTATATACAGTCACAGAAATGGCAAAATAAAGAACAAGATGGCTACCTAAGGACTCTGTAATTGGCAATGTCACAGTTCTCCTCTTGCAACATACGAAAAGAAAAGGAAGATGATGTCTTTGTCAGCTCTGAGATGGTTCGATGCTGTCTGTCAGGGCCCTGAGCACATTTCCCTGAGCTTGATACAGACAGGGCTTGTCTCGCTGCCCTCAGCAGCAGACAGACGTCTCATCTTTATCTCTCCAGATTTCTACCTAATCTGTTTCTCTCCCCTTGGCCTCTCTTCATGAATCTGTCATAAATCATTTTTGGATTCTGGCCCCGTTTGCACAGACGGTTTCATAAAGGGAGAGGAATGGGCATCAGATATCCAGACTAAATAGCGATCAAATTACACGGGATATGAAATGCTGTAGTTTGGAATCCATTATACTACTCAATAAGAGTCTTCCCACTGTAATATGTCAGCTCTGGCCCTGAAGGGACAAAAGCACAGATGGTACTGTATATGTGCAATATGCATATGACTGAACAATCTAATAACTATGGTTGACAGCTGAGTGAACAACATACGAGCCGAGCGCACACAACTTTCTCAAAATACAAGTCTGCCAAGGCATTTGTCTTATACTGTATATACATCAAGATTTGCCTTATTGCAGCTATATCATACAAAGAAGCTCAAAAACACAATAAAATGGTTAGGGACCTTGAAAATGAGTTTGCTGTTGCTTTCAAAACCGCCCACAGCAGGTGCTCTTATCCACAGAGAGGGTTCATCTCATGCTTAGCCTTCTATACTGGTTGCATTGATTCTGCAGGTTAATTGCAATGTTTTTTTGTTTGTTTTTTTTTTGCTTTTTTTTCCTCATTTTGTGGTTCACATGAAAACAACTAATTACACTGAAAAACAAACTAAAGTGATGATCGCACTAAATGGACTGGACCTACTATCTGCCTCCATCTGTTAAAACCACTGTCTTTTTTTTTTTAAAGGGCTCTTCATTTTGACAAGTATCATTGAAAAATTCAGTCACCATGGCAACCACAGACTCATTACATTTAATCCACTAATTGGTAACTGGCTCCACAATTGGCTGTAATTGCTTTGGGGAAACAGTTAACCCCTTGGTTGGTATGCAGAGCAAGGCTACTTCTGCCGGCGTCGGACAAAGGCCAGAAATGAAAGATGGTGCAGTGGAAACCTTGTCCACCAGATTCACCCCCTCTGCCCCATCCCTCTCTCTTTCTCCCTCTCCCTCTCCCTCTCACACACACACACACACACACACACACACACACACACACACACACACACACACACACACACACACACACACACACACACACACACACACACACACACACCTAAAGACAAAAAAAAAATCTGTACACACTGTCCTCATCATCCAACCACTGCTAAATCTCCCAGTGCAATATTAATTAATGGGGATGGTTGCCATGGTGATTGATCACCATATTCTCTGTCAGCAGTATTTAGTCAAATGGGCCCTAACGTTTGTTTGTTAATGGAGCAGTAAACAATACTGCTTGAAGTCTTTTATTACCTCCTCAGCAGCTCTGCTAGCACCTGGGCCATTCAACTGCACACCGTACACCCAACATCAAATGAAACAGAGGATATCTACTCGCTCCGATAAATAGCATTTCTTTTGGCTCTGTTAGTGAAAATGGCAAACACAGACTGACAGCGACCCAACATGGCGATAGATGTTGTGATATATCTGACTATATTAAAGCCATTACAGACTGCAAAAATCCCTGCCACATGTAATGACTTTACATTATCAGGGTGCACTCTGGCCGGTAATATTAGTATTTATTTAGGTGACGTCTAGGTTAGGTTAGGAAATGTAGTCATTAAACTGAGGCACACAAATGACTGTGATGATGAAACATACGGGAAGACCAATGGGAAAAGTGCTCGCACACACACACAGATGCGCTTGTGTGTGTGTGCGTGTCTGTGTCTGAGTCTGTGTGTGTTCACAAGTCGGTGTTAGAGTATGTTTTAGTGTGTGTGTGTGTGTGTGTGTGTGTGTGTGTGTGTGTGTGTGTGTGTGTGTGAGTCAGGGCACTGAACAAACCCAAACCCCTTTGAAGAGTGAAAGGCTCAAAGGATGGAGAGGCAATCCGAGAACTTCACAGGCACAGAGGGGAAATTGCCTTGAACCTTGAGGTGTATGAAAGTGCAATTTGTGTCCCATCTGTTCTGCTTCCCTTCCATTAGGAGGAAGGGTGCTCTAAGGCCACCGAGGAGAAAATGCCCCTGTGAGGGTCTCTGGGTACACAGAGGCTCTCCTAGATTTAATTTGCTAGACTCGTCATTCACTTTTCCTCTGTGTATTATTAGAGCTTTGAATGTTATTACTTCAGTTCTCTTTGTAATCTTTTCTTCCTTTTTCTTTTTTTTTTATATATAAATGAAAGAACAATGTATTTTAGCTTTGAAAAAATTAAAATGTACCCGACAAACTAGTTCTTGGATTCATATTACTATGTGAACCAATAAGCAATTTCAACTGTAATATTTCCACGCCATATTGACCATCTTTCCAGGCAAAATGGGAACATTGGAGAGGAGAGAATGAAAATAAGAGTGAGACAACCCTGCAGCTCTATTGAGAGAGGAGTCTCTCCACCTTCACTGAATCCTGTCGACTGTCATACCACTCTGCAAAGTGGATGGATCGACTTCCTTAACTTTTTGCCCTTTCTTCAGAGGGATTTGCATGACAGAAGCCAGGAGAGAAGTTTGTTGCCCGGGCAACGGATTGCCTCCATTTGCAGTTGGAGCAGAGGTGTTACTAGAGGAGTTGGAAACCATGGCATCAGAGATTAGATGGGCCCAAAGGATACGTGTTTGTCAGAGCTAAGGTAGTAGAGTGCATTACTGGCACCAGAAAGAGCCACTATCATCGATTCAGATTTGAAATATAGCTTTGGAGGGGAGAGTCTTTGAAGTGTCGCTGGTGCATAAGTTCAACTGTTGACCATTTTACCCTGCAGGGATCAGCACAGAGATTTACATGTGAATAGGTAGTACAGTATGGTGACACCTTTTAATTTAAATGGTTCAAACCGGTGAATTTAGTGGATTATCCATGACAAATCTGTGCCAGGGAAGTTTAAAGTTATATCATTAAGTTCCAAGTATGATGGATAACTATTTGTCTTGCAAAATAAATATAAATACAGGACTGATTGTTGTAGGAATTGTATGTATAATGGACAGCTTAAGACCTGGTGTCACTACAAGGTCAGATCTTGCTTTTGAATTCCTGTTGTGAGCCATAAAAGAGCTGTAATGGACTGGAGCTGCCATTATTGTGCCCCTCTAAAATTATACATATTTTTTCTATTTAGTTTGAGTCCATTTCCATGAGCAACTACAGCATGCAGAAGAAGTGGAACTGTATTTATTGAGCAGGTAGCCTACTGTGTGCTTGTAAATAAGGGCAAAAGTCTCAGTTTCTGAGTTTGCCTTTATGTCTAATAGTGACATGTATGTCCATTTTATCTGTGAAAAATTGGAAAGTGCGCCTTTATCTACACCAAGTCCACATTGGTATTATGTCTTTATAAAAAAAAAGACCATACTAGTAAACTCTTCTCTTTTTTTCCATACAATAGTCATGTAAATTAGGTGTGGTCTCTTTAGAGGAACGCATTTAAAAGGAGTAAGGTCATGGGTGTAGACACCTCAACCCCTTCCCTGCTGATATTAGCAAATCCTAATGGCACCTTTCAGTGAAACGCTCGTCTCGACAAATTGATTTCAATGTGTGAAACAGAGAGTTGTCCCCGGAGACAACAGCTCCTAAAACCCTCTTCACACATATATGCTGCTAATTCAGAGGAAAGGACAGAAAATGAATGTGAAATAGAAATGGGGATGCATTGCGAGAGAATATTAACAGTCAAAGGGGTGAGGTGGGTGCGTGCAGTCGGCGATTAGAGCCACAGTTTATGTAGAGGAGAGTGCACACAGTCCCTATTGCCAACTGTGAAACAAATGGCATCTAAATTGAATAATTCAGTCTGGGGGAGAATGATGTGGGATTTGCACACAAAGACTGACTGACAGATATAGTGAGAGGAGAGGCAGCCAACCTTTAGCAGAGCTGGAGAGGAAAAACAGTAAATGGCAAGTTAGATTAATAGATTGGCAAGGTCTCACAGAAGATGGGATAATAATTCACCAAGCAAAAGAAAGGCAGCTTTTTTGAGGTCAGAGTTGAGTGAGAAGGAATGATGAAGATGGAAATATGAATACTGAATAATGCAGTCAAGCTCCTGCCATGAAACAAAAAAGGGATTAAGAGTGGTAGAGAGAGTCAAAGGTCAGAAGTAGTTGTGGAGAAAGATAGAAATGAGTCAGGTGGGTGTAGAAGAAAACTCTGAAGGAACTAAAGCATAGTGGAGACAGAACAGCTGGAGAAAGAGGAGTGCTGGACAGAGGTCAAGGTGTTATTATAATCCACATCCAGCACCGACCATCTACCTCAAGGATTCACCTCTGTCTAAGTGCCATCTAAGCCACGGCTGACGTGCAGACATGAATCTGCAAACGGACATGTAAATGAACACCTGGATTCCTGAGAGCTTCCTTGAATCCAGTTTCTTACGCTGTAATTTTAGCTTAACAAATACAAATCACTCTGAAAGTCAATTATGTCACGGTGAAATGGGAAATGGACTATTTAATTTTTACAAAGCAACCTCTAACTCCGGCTAATTGCATACTTCTTATTTCGGCTGGTTTCTCCTCCCTTGGGAGTTGACTGCATGTTTCTTCCCTGCACCAGCTTTGTGCTCCCAGATTTTCCTCTGATCTCATTCATACTTCGTGCTTTGAGCTAAGATGTCCTGTTGGGATTGTTAAATAGCTTCCAACACAGACTTCTAACCTGCTCTATCATTCCGTGTTACGTACAAACCCTTTATTTTCAACAATGTCCTTTCTTTCACCTTATTTTTGAGAGACGACAGTGTAATCCTTTGCGTCTCTGAAGCAGCACCTCAACACAACTTGTATGAAAAGTGTCACTGTTAGGCTGTTGTTTTAAAATGCATATATTTTGTGATGTTTTCCCCTCCCGTCCACACAGTGTTTTTGAGGAAAACACTGACACATTAGTGGTGAAAGTATTGAATTACTGATCCTAATGTTTTTGCTTACAGCTGTTATTTGGTTAAATTCTGCATTTGAACATATTGTTTCTAACACATGGCCTGGATGGAAATAGTTTTTGTTTGAAATTTTGCAGTCAAATAAGTGTGATTGTGACTAACTGTGACTAACTGTGACTAAGTGATTAAAACTTGTTGGCTTAAATGATTTTGGGATTCGCCAATTTCACTTTTAGTTTATAGGCCCCAGATTTCAAACATGATCAAAGCAACCATCATTTTCATTTTGATTTAAAGTCATTTTGATATATGACTTTAGAATCAACAGCACTAGTGTTGGCTCTGTTTTGGTACTACTTTTTTTCTTTTTAAACAATGACATAGACACCATGTTTGCTCCCTGATGTCCCCCCTGGGTCTTATCAGTTAGGTCAGTGGTGAATGCAATGTGGATAACAGAGTGCAAGCATTGCAGATGTGTCTCTGCTGGCAGTTGCAGAATGTCATGCTTGTTGTTTTCGCGGTGTGTCTTTTCAGGTGCTATTGTATGGTTACAGATCATTCTCATTTAGGGTTATATTTTTGGCAGCACAGAACAACTTCACATTAAGGCCGGACTGTAACTGTGTGTGAACATGCAACTCCTGGTGAATAGGAAGGCCAGTAAACCCAAACGTTATTCATCATATGTGTGTACAGCTTGTTTCCACTGCCCTGAAATGACCGTAAGAAGAATCAGTTTAAAGTTAGACCAACTGATGGTAGGGCGAAGAGTTATAAGCCACTCAACCGAATTAGTAAGTCACCCAGTAACTTTTATTAAGTTTGTTAACAAAACCTGTTGGCCATAGCAAACCAAGCTTAAACCCCAGCAGAGGGTGTGACATTTATGTACTTTTTTTTTATTTGCCAGTGGAAGATTGTTATTATTTCTCCTTGCTCTAAACATGAACTGTCTCCTAGGTCGTTGATAGTTTTTCAAGTGAGAGGACAAAAAAATCCTGTTAAAACACCAAATGCATTTATAAAGGCTAAAAATATCAAGCTAGGAAAGCTCAACATCATCTTGGCCATCATTATCATAATTATTGTCATCATTGTCATTATCATTATGTTTGCGCTTCCTGTGGTTAAAACTCCTCTTTCTAAACTACAAATGTTGTAATCATTTCAGCTTCTCAATTCAGTTGCATGGAGGACGATTTGTGCCGAGTTAAGTAATTGGACCGAGAATCCAATGAGAGTTTCAACGTGGTGATTGCTTCCAGGAGACAGCGGTACCCAAGTGTTGTGGAGAGGCTGTCTCTAATGTGATTAGCTGTCTGTTTCAAATTAAACACAAGCCAATAATGTAACTAGGGACAAAGTATCCCATTGTCCTGAGCATCCCTACAGATATCTTCACTTCTCTTTTTCTTTCTTCAATTTGACAGCTTTTGTTCCGCCTTTCATTTCCAGCCCTCATCCTTTTAAGAGACAGCCAGTAGAGATGAGGTGAATGTGTGTGATTGTGTGCTCTGTGTGTGTGTGTGTTTTGGGGGTGCAAGGGTGGGTGAAAGGAGGGAGCACTCAAATCCCAGTGGCTCTGGGGAGCTGTCAGAACTGATAGTGCTCTATCACTTGTGAGCGGAGGTGCAAAATTGGGCAGAGCTGAGCACTGTGCAGAGCAGAGGATGATGGTCCCTCTGTCCACTGGAGCCAGACTGACTGAGATGGAGAGACATGGAAAGTGTTCAACCAGCTGCCCTGACAACTTGAAATGAACAAGGCTAAGCAATTCAGAATGAAAGACGAGAAATTCAGAATACAGTATCTGTGGGGACGACGAAATCCTCTGATTTTTTTTTTTTTTTGGTCGTCTATTAATGCAAATGCAAATGACTGACTCTGCGGATTTAAGGCTGTGACTTTAAACAGATAAAAAAAGCTACTTTAAAATAGGCCAAACTATGTTTTAGCAACATTTCAAAAAATATCCTTTTGTAGTGTTAGGTTTGCAGATAGTATAAAATAACATAAAGCACTATATGGAAATGGTTTAAGATGAAAATCAAACTGTGAAAAATTGCAATTACATGTGTGGAATTCAACAGAAAAGAAACTATTTCAGCAATTTCCCACAATGATGATGAAAACCAGATCATATAGTTGAGAGCTCCAGGAAAGGTTTGTAACTTGCATCTTGAGATAGGATTACTTTCTGAAACTGAAGACCACTCGATATGGTTGAAAACTCTCAATAAAGGCTCAGAAGTGGACCTTGAGTTGAGGTGGTTTTGTCAAATTATTTTCTGGCAGTTTCAAAGTATTTGTTTTTTTTTTAATGCTCCTGTGGCTCTCTCATCACCACACTGTGGGACAAAGTGTCCTTCAACACCACACTCAAAAATCAAGTAAATCAGTTTGCATTTAATCAGTACACTTATTGTGAACACACTACATACTTGAAATGTGGCTCGTATAGTATGGAAGTGGGACATAGTGAAGGACTTTAATCAACTTCTATTGAAATTACAGTCACATATTCAGAAGATTAAGGTATCTAATTAGAGCAGAGATCGTCACAATCCTTCATCACTGAGCAGAGAAGAATAAGTACAGAGCAGGGGTAGAAATCAGATTTAAAATGGACTTCCTTTGTGTTGTTTAACACACATTGATTATATAGACTGTGTTTTAGCGGTTCTCTCTGTGGCATCTCTTCAAAACAAAGCGGCCCCTCACCTGTCACCGACACCAGTGCGAAGCTGACCCTGCATTGTATGGAGAGAGGGCAGATAGAACATGTGAAGCTCTCAAACAACAGGAAGGATAGCTGTGTTCTTGGCAGACCTGCCTTAGCCAGCTGCTGTTAGGAGAAAAACAACAGCATAAATACACTGTGTGTATGTGTGTGGTCACATGAAGGCGTTTTGATAGACAGCAGCATCAGCTGCTTGTTCTTATTCAGCACTGTAGCTTTTGCAGGATTTCTTTTTATATATATTTTGATATTAAGGTGCAAAATATTTAACACTGATTCATCTTTAGCACATTCGTATTAATAAATAAAAGAATGTGCGTAAGTGTGGCTTTTTAAAATATGCTGCAGGGTGCTGCAACTCTCACAAAGGTGCTGACAAACGCCATGAAAGGTGTGAAAAATGGTTTTATTTTCTTGCAGAGTAGTGACAGCTAGATGTAAGAACTTCTGCTTCAAAGCTTTACAATTACTGAAACATAACATCTTACCGTAGATATAACAAATTCAAATAGTTTGGGTGCCTCCTCTCATGTGTTTTCAGTTTTTTATGAGGAGGAAGGGTTGCCATCAGGTTTAACAGGTGTGACGGTGGCCGTGCTGTGCCTGACCCTCGCTCACTCAAACTACTTAATAGAGACGTGTTAAGACCTGACAATGTGAAGTAAACAATGTTTCATCATCTGCATGTTTGTCAAAAGACATTAAAATTTAAATGTGCAAATGAACATGGTCATTTCTCATTTCTCGTTCAATTTCTGCTTTTCGCACCCCCACGCTACTGCTGTGATTTGATTTAGCTTTTGTTGTTGTTGTTGTTGTTGTTGTTGTTTTTCAATGAACTTTGGGCCTGTGAAAAGCAAATAACAGTCGCTACCCAAAAGCACAGTCATCCCACACAGTCAGGGCGCCACACATAACCTCAACTCAGCCCGCCTGCAAACAGCTTCCTGTGTGTACTCATGTGTGTCTCATGAAGACGTCTCTGACTGGTCGCACACAGGAAACCAGATGCTTTCGAGGGTTGAACCAAAACACTGCTCAAGAAAACAGCCTTCCAAGACATAAACAAGTGACAATCTTTGTGTCAAGTCAAGTCGACTTCACTTAAACTCCACCTTGAATACAAAACAAGGTTACATAGCACAGTCGCTCTCAACCAACTGTTCAGGAACACCTTGTCCTTTTTTAAACATAAACAAGTGACAGCCACTACATTTTTTATTACACCTTGAGAGCAAAACACTGATACACAGAAGTTGACAAAGTTAAATTAAAGAAGAAAAACACACACAAACAAAAGATCGGGCCTGTAAACTAGACTAAATGGGTGAACTCACTTTCATCACAATAGCAAGGCCATAGGGAAAATGCTTCTTTTTTTTTCTTTTTTTTTACTGTTTTATCAACTGAGCACTTGGTCTCTTCAGCAGCTGAGGCCACGGTGGCAAACATGTTGTTCTCCTTCAGTTTCATAGTGCACTTGTGATTGCCAGTAGCCACAGAGGAGACGGGGGGGATGTTGTAAAGATACCAAAGTTCAGGAGTAACACCTCTTCGTCTGGGGTCTGTGTGGCCGCACTGGCCTCTGATCTCTGTCCTGGCTTCCCCTCTTCTCAACAACATTTGGCTGTCAGTGTAAAGCCTCTGGGGAGACATTGATTTGGCAATGGCTGAGACTTAAAATATTGCAAAAGATGCCTGGCTTTGTCGAGCACTTGCAATAGTGGGATTTGATATATGTGGCGTACTCATACAGTGTTATTGTGGCCAGCAGTCTTTGACTTCACACTGAGTAAACCCATGATGGTCTACTGTTGTGCTGACAACAGTCAAAATAGGGATCAGCCGAGGTCTTTTCGTTTAAAATGTTGATATTGTCAACAGGACGGAGAAGTCTTGGTTTTAACTGGTGTCTTGGTTTCTATGATGGTTTTTGCTTCAGGCCTTTTGCTCTTTCACTAAGCTCTTTGCTTTCATGCTGATCTCTTCTCGCTTCTGTCAAAGACATTTAACGCAACACTATGGAGACTCAACCCCGCGTAGTGCTGGTGTCATCCTTGCAACATTATCCTCTCTTATCAAGCCTTTCGTCTACCGCCTTCACTCTGTTTGATACTTCATGCCCTCACTCCCACTCTCAGTCTACTCTTCCTCCCCTGCCACCTCTGGCTGCCCCTGATCTCATCCTCCACCTCTGTGTCCTCTAACCACTTGACACCTTTTCAGATTCATCCCCATCAGTTGGCAGACAGCGCACATTTCACCCGGAGGGCACAATGCAGCGATCCTCACGAATCAATGGCAGATAAATCAATGCTATCTCTTTTTTCCATGCCTCTGCTGCCATCGATTTTTTTTTCTGTTACTTTGCTGTTTGTGGAGACTTAAACTTTGCTCAATTAAACTGAGTCCACTTTCAGAAACAAATTGTAATAGCGTAAGGCTTTCAGCTCAGAGACAGTCACTAATGTTAGATCCGGATGGGGCATACAAGCGCTTTATTTATGTGATACCCCATTCAAACAGAAGCTGCAGTGGTTTTTTACAGAAGCCAAACCTTAAATTGTTGGTATTGTGAACCCTGTCTCAGATGATGCATGCCAAAAGCTTGCCTTGATAGTGAGGTCTTTCATTTTGAACCAGAGCTAATACCTTAAACAGAGACAAAGCAAATATCCTTTGATCATATTTACTAAGAAAGAAGGAGGCCCAATTAGCATGTGAATAACCCTTGCTTTGGTGTTTCAGTTAAACGCTCATAGGTTTCTTGGCAGGGAAATATCTAATATGATTTCATATCCAATCTCCAGGCTATATATGCTGTCATTGGAAATGAATCCTGGGAAATGCACAGACTCAGACATATTATTTTGAAAACTACATTTAATATAGCCCACAGAAAATTATCCACTGTGATATTCGTTAGTCTCCCCTATAAATAATTCATTGTTTTTATGTGCCCTCATGCTGCCTTGGGGATTGGAACAGCTGAGTGTTTTCACAACGTATTTGTGTCCAATCTTCTGCGTATTGGGCGTACTCTAATCAAACCACAGTAAACATGCCTTGAATGTTTGTTGAGTCATCTGCTTATCAGCTAATCAAATGGCTTATTTGCCTGCCTGCCTGCCTCACAGGAGCACAACACAGCTCTGGTTGAGTATTTTTCAATTAATTGTTCATCTGTTTGATTGACTATGCAGCCACACGGTGTAGGTGATATGATTGAACACCACAGGCTTTAATGCATGCTCTATATACATAGGTCCACACTGCAGCAGTGAGGCAGAGATGTGATTGGAGCTAATACATTTAAAGGATTGACTGAACTGAGTGCTCCAATGCTCTGGTAATTTTTATCTCTCTGAGAGCCACTGTTCACTGTTTTACTGTCTGTCATGTAGGTGTAAGACCACATAAAAGCACCTACATGCACATACAGTATGTAACTATTTTTCGGTGAAAGAACTAGCATGAAAGTGCAAGTCATAGAGAGTATTTCAAAGGCAGAAGCCAGGACAGCGACATGGAGCTGCCAGGGATTGGTGAGCAATCAGATAGGGCAGAATTGATGACCTGGCTCAGGATGGATTTCTTGGAGCAGGCTGCCAGACCGAGGTAATACTTTCAGGCTCTTATCAGCACTGGCATAAGCTGAGTGCTGCATCACCCACTTCCCAGCGTCAGCTTATTATGAGAGTCCATGATGTGTGATTGCTTGTACTGCCTTTGTGTGTCCCAGGGTCTCTGTGCACCGGACACAGATGGCAAGACGGAAAAGACAGTACTAAAGGGCCTCTGTCAAAGTAAACCCTCCGCTGCCTCACCGCTGTAATGACATTTTGCAAAAACAGGTGTTTTGCAATGTTTCCTATGACTCATGTAAGCTGGAGGTGTCAGTGAAGGAATTCTGCAAAGTTAAGTAGCCACAGATATGTCATTAGGCCTACTTCTGGAAAGACTGTCTTGCTTAAATACATTTAGGCGATATTACATAGGAGGTAGTCAGTAGACCTAGACAGTGAATGTCCTAAGCATGTTCCAAGTGCTGCTGAACATTGCCTCCATAAAAAATAAACAATAAACCCAGAGTCTCTGAGGATGCTCCTTGATGATCACACAGACTCTTCATATTGTTAGATGATTATTATCTGTATGGAGGATTTGTCCTATAGGGGTTTCAAAAACAATTAAGTTAAATAACATTTTCAAGTTATCAATTCATAAACTGTAGCTTCATTTAGCATACTAATCACATTTCATTTTATTCAGGTTGCATAATAATACTTTATTTCTCCCTGCAGAGCTGCAGCTTGAAATGATTCACTGTGTTGCTCAAGGGCACTCCCCTGCCTGCAGGTTTGAGCCCAGGTCGTCCCATTAGAGGATGGTGTCTTTAACCTTTAACAGGGCTGCTGGGAAAGAAAAAAAGAGAGACGCTGTTAAGGATAAAATAGTGATTAAAGATCTCAATCCGCATCCTGCCACGGCAATTTATATCTGAGTTTTTTTTCTCCTTCCCTTTTCTGCGAATAAACAACGTGGTTTCAGACGCTTGGACGCCGAGCATCTCTATGGTAACAGTCTTCAATTACCGATGATTGGCCAACCCGTGGGAATGTTTCTGTTCCCTCAGTACAGTGATTGGTCGGTGGGCGGTCTGTGCAGCCTGACAGTCTGCAGCGTTCCGGGTTATTGTCAGTCTCGGCAGCTCGGCACAAGGGCAGGACCGCATCCCGGAGCTGCCTGAAGCTGCTAGCTCTTTATTCAGACTTAAGCGTTTCTTATTTGGTTAATATACCAAAGAGAGCATCTCGGTGCTTTGCTTCCGAGGTTACTCCACAGCCTCAGCTGGAAATCTGAGTCTGAATCGGGAGGCAAGACATCTCAGAGAGGCTGCCGACACCACGGAGAAAGTGACGGACGGAGCAAAGCCTGATCACCGGGATTTTTTTTTCTTTTACATCGCATCGCATCAGTTTAGGATATTTCTGGCAGCTGCTCTGGCCCTGCCTTGATTTCTTTCAGGGTACCTTCACACAATATTGTCTAGGTAATATTACTAACGTTTGCATGTTACATTTCACATAAGGTCGTTGATAGTGAGCAGGCGGACCACTTTAAACCCATGCGTAACAGCGGAGGATTTGGGAATACTGCGTAGCAGTTCAATCATCCAGTCTCTCGACCGACAGCTCAGTCATTTGGAAATATCTACAAGCGAAAAGAGGAGCAACCTGGACCTTTTACTTTATTCCGGAGGCTAAACGGTGAAAACCCGAAGCGCACTTTGTGCGCAATCCTGCCGAGGACGCTCCTGAAATTGCCGACCTGCGCTTTTGCCCTCGACAAAAATTGGCAGCCGAGTCGAGAAAAAAGGCAAAGCTTATTAACTTTGCATGCTAGAAGCCAGAGTGTGGAATCTAATTCGCAGGGTTGCCGGTATATTTGCATACCATCGGAAGAGGATAAACTTAATCAGCATTTGACATCGACAAAGCGGCTGCTGGATTTTGGAGAACAGAATGAATCCTTTTTAATTTGGACCACAGAAGTATTGACAGATTGCTCGGTGAATGCTACAATCTGCATGGAGTTCTAGTCTGCACTACGGAGCAATTTATGGTAAATATATTTCACATTTCTGCCTTTCTAAGTCTTGCAGATTTTTGAATGTCTCGGGTCATCATTTCCAACCATTAACGTAGTTGTGTCAGAGCCTCGCTGGAGCCTGTCGGGATGGTAAACAGATCGAGGAACAGCAGAAAATAATGAATGTTTCTAAATGCTCCATTTTCCCAGGATGCAGCTCACATAACGATGCCTCAGATTTAAACCCTTTGTTTCCATGCGTGACCCACAATAGTAAAGGAAGTGTTGTAAAAATCGACTTGTTAGAGAGCCGCTCCCGAATGGCTTTAGGAGCCGCTTTGATGTGTAATATTGGTCTTTTCAAGTATGGGTAGCAATTAAGTGTATTGTCGAGGGTATTGCACCGCAGGCACCACAGGCAGGAGTATGTGGCACTAGAGGAGTTGCGACTCTGAGCAAAAGGTGCGAATTTCTCATCTGCACGCCCCCGTGCGTCACTGCGTGTGGGGAGGGTGACTATAGTGTCTGCTGCAATTAGTGATTTTTCACCCCAGTATGTTAATGATATACAATTTCTTTTTATGGTGTGCCTGCATATTGTTAGCGGCTTTTATCAAGGAACTCATAAAATTCATGGAGATGTGTGCGTAACGCTGTAAAACTTTTCACTTTGTGCTCGGCGACATGGATGATGGTCTGTGCTGCATTGAGGTCTGGAGGCAATTTGTCATTGTCCTGTGAATTCTTCAGCAAATGTGTCCTCTGCAGCCCGAGCCTCAGATGCGAATACATTATCCTGAGAGTGACTGAAGTTATACTCAGTTCGAATCTGAATGGTGGCCGATAAAGTTCAAATAAGTAACCTGTGAACTTTGAACCCTCTGGGATGCTGAGGTTGCTTTGCAGCATTTAACATCGTAGCTCACGCTGCACCTAAAGGAGCCCGCATCCTATGCTGACTGTGCAGTGAAAAAGCTGCACACTGTATGTTTTATCATTAGACTACAAGCATCCTCAAAATTGATCTTCCTCACTAGCTCCAGTCCCTCTCTCTCTCCCCTTCTCTCTCTCCCCAGCAGCCCCACAGACAGGCAGCTCCCTGAATGTAATATGGGCCCCTACAGCAGGGCAGGCGCCCCCACAGTCAGGGCACCTGCCTTCCTGGCTGTATTGAATAAAACATCCAGTGATGTATGAGGCAGGGGCTGCACCCAAGGGGGCAGAACTGCCTCATTTACTTCCTCCACTCTGCGCCTATGACCTGCTGAGCAAATTGTGCTCATATTAGCTCTGCGGCTGCTCCTCACCTAAACAAATAGTCTCCCCAGCATAATGCTTGCCTTAACTCAACATGATGGTTGGACAAGGCATGGGAGAACGAAATGGCAGAAAAGCTTTAATATCTAGGTCACTGAATTACCTTTTGGAGTTTGTAGCTCTTGTTTTGCCTCTTTATTTCCTGGCTTGGTGTTGGATCTTTTGTTTTCCTGTGACATTGGAAGTTTAAGTGTCCTGCTGCAGGCTCAAAAACACACTCACTTTCATTCCTCTCGCTTACACCATGTTTCCTAGCTGTCTAACAAAGACAAGAAGTCATATAAATATTATAAATTATTAGTACTTTGTAGGTTGAAAACAAGTGTTGCATAAATGTTAACCACACAACAGTTTACTCTGCTCCTCCTCACTGACTGATGAAATTAAGAAAACCTAAATTACTGGAGAAAAACCTGATTTGATCATGTAAGGAATGTGGCATTGTATTAACAAAAGTAATATGCTAAGAGAAACCTGGCATTTTATCAATTTGCAACTCAAATTGCATATCATTTTGATTGATTGATAGAGTTTGGGTTCCTTACTGTATTCTTTGCTTATTAAAGTGCCTGCCTGAAATGAATAAGTGAGCTCCACTCATGAATATCGTTAAAGTCACTGAAGTTTAATTTCCTGTGCTGTGTATTAATCTTTTTTAATCCCTGCATGGCTTGATTGTCTCAACACCTACCCAGAGGCAGCAAAACTCATTTTGGCACTTAAGATGACTAAAATAGTAGATGCACACACACACTGACTGAAGATCTACCCACCCCTGATGTGTCTAAGCTGTGCATGTCCATTCTTGTGTGGTCTTTATTGCTTTTTATTCACACAAATGAAATAACATTAAAAAAAAAAACAGATCTACTGTTCACAAGCTTCATTTATAGCGTGAATAATCCTGAAAACATTTTCTTCTCCTGTCAGAGAATAGAAAGGACAACCCTTTCTAGATTAGCCGATATCCTAAAACAGCACGAAGCTTCTTACTTGGAAATATCATCGGACACTTAAAGGAACATGAATGTTTTCTCTCAAAGCCATGTCAGCGGTAGCTCATTAGGTACCTGATCAAAGTGTTTCATATCAGGAAAAGTCTCATACAGCCCTTGTTTTACCACTTTTCATGTGCAGGCAAACAGAAATGACGTGCCCTTTCTTGTACTTTGCAATATTACATGATTTAATATAAACTCCTTTGTCCCTGCAGCGAGATTTGTCTTTCACATCAGTGCCCAGGAAGTGAAGACAGAAAGAAACATAAAACAAAAAGCATTACAAACAAATGATTGTGGAGAAACAAACACACCCTTCAGCCAGTCGGTGTGAATGAAGAGAGGTGAGAGCGATGTTCAGTTTCCAGCGTAGATGATGGTGCTGATGAGATTTGACATTAAATGTGCAAGGATGCTTCTGTTAGTGTATTTGGCATCAGTGCTTGCAGGTATAGCACAACTAATAGCCTACTTCATGCTTCATATTTTTGCCTTGTTGTATACTTGGCTTCTGCACTGGGCTACAACAGACTGCATACTATTTCTATTTTAGCAGCAAATCATTGACCCTCAGTTTGACAAAGTCAGAGTCATAGCTCTCATTTTCTCCCCGGTCTGTTGATCTTTCCAGTGTGTTAGGGTCAAAAACTCAAACACGCGCTCTTTTAAATGGTTGAGGGTCACCCCTGGTAAAACACTGGTTCTCAGGTTTCACTATCTTATTATTATTAGAAAAAAATGTGTTTCCCATGATATTGACCTTGTGCAAATGAACTAAATTATAGCATTTTCATGAATACTGGTTCAACTGTGTGAGATACCACTTGTGCAGTACATTTACTTTGTGTAATTCAAACATCATCTATAATTGGTGGTAATTGCAAATTGAAATACAGAACAGGCCTTTTCTGTTCTATAAACAGGAGATAAATCATTTTCTTTTTTGATGTGAAGTGGCTCCACAAAAATGGACCACAGGCGTGTGATTACATACATGCACTGCTGCAGTGTTTCTGATAAGTGGGGTATGATTTTAAGAGTGCGTGGTTCTCTGGTCTACAGATGAGTTCCTGTCATTTTGGCTGCTTTAAAAGGTTTACCTGACCACTGCTCTGCTCATGTGATCTGATCCACTGCAGTGGCAGACAACAGCAGCTCTTCATCAGTGTTATCTGCCGCTGCTTAAGTGCTTGACGGACAGCCATGATCCTCTGACCTCCTCCCTCACTTCCTCTCTCACCCCCCGTGAGGTTGAATGGAAGTCACGTCTCACTCGGCCTTGAGGTTAATGTATAGCCTTTAATTTGGAAAGGTTAGGGTTTGTCTCTACATGCTCTTGTGCATGTGAAATATAGTCAACAGGAATCGTGGAGTTTATATGTGGTTAATGAGTATAGTGTGCTGTGGAGTGCTGTGCAGTTTATAGTTAGCTCCATAGCCCAGCCAGAAAAGTGAGGGGAGGCATGCTCTCTCCAAAGTGTTCTTGGGGGAAGAAAGAGAATAAAGCAAATCTGACAAGCTCTCCAACAGCGAATTTGCTCTCCTTAAAAACAATGCCGCTCTTGCCTTCCTCATGGTCACATTGATTTGTTCTGGGTGACAGTGCAGGCTGCTGTGAAATCACCCCAGCGCCATTGATCTCAAGGAGAGGAGGAGGAGAGGGAATGAGAGCCTGGCGACAGTGAGCAACATGGGAAAATCCTCAGCGTGCCCTCTTCAACCTTAACCAGTAATAAAATGAAGGCCTTGGTTACTATCAGATCAGCCCCTGCTGTACTTCTTCAGCCACCGGATCGCAGTCTAGTCGGCGCTTTGATTTGTTTTGGAGGCCCGTACATGCTGTTTGATTTGCTATTGTGCCTCACCATGTTTCACATTATCAGCTGAACTCTTTATTGCCACTGTTTTCCATGCCAGAAGCAAGGCTGTTTTTATCTCATGCAGGCCTCTGATTAATCTCTCCCTCTATGCTGGTGTACTTTAATCTTGAATGGGAGATATCTGATTCTCCTCGGCTATTGAGGAAGATCAAACTTTAATGGAACAAGGAACTGCACATCATCCTAATCTCCATCTCCCTGCATTTTGGTTGACTGCTCTCCCTTGGGCTTTGTAGCTTTCTGCAGAAGCAGGAAATACATCAGACAGATAAGATGTTTTCTCTTCATGCTTTGGTAATTTATTCCCTGTTGACAATGGCCACCACTTTACATGTCTGCTGTTTGATTACCTGGTTAAAGGAACAGCAGGTAAAAGCAAGGGAATTGATTGACACTTTACAAATGGCTATCCTGTATGACCTAAACGTGTGAAAGTTTTCTAGCGGCTTTAATTGGGATTTCTTCACAGTTCAGTCCTTCCACAGGAAAACGTTCTTTAGACCTCTCTCTTTTTATTGACGAGCGAGAGATGGAGCCATGGGTGACCTACGTCATCCGTCTATAATAGCCCGAGGAGAGATACGTTAGCTGCATGGATGTATCAAGGTTCAATGCGTTTGATTACACTACAGTCGATCCAGGAATTAGCTATTGACCGCTATTTTCTCCATTCAGTTCCTCCGTATCGCTGAATAACGGTGCACATTATGCTGACCAGCATCCGGACTGTGACTGTCTCAATGCATATTGTTGCAAATGGATAACACTTATGGGGTGTCACACCTCCCACAGACGGTTTGTGTCTCTGACAAAAAGAGGCTATTACCCAATTCTAAGGCAGTTGCTCTAAGGTAATGAAATTTCCACTGACTGGAGAAAACAATGTTGTCTGGTCTGGATTGTAATTGCAGGAGCCACCTCACCATTTTCCTGAGTTCAGCGTGAATGCAACGCGATTTAATAAAACTCTGGAGATTTTTATCATTTATTGCCAGGAATGGCAGCCGCATCTGGGGGAGTAAGCTGAGGCTTGCACAGATAAAACTCATTCAATTTACTTGTTGAATTTTAACCACGCTGGAGACCATTTACAAGAGAGCCGGCATATGACCCATAGGGAAACGTTTATGTGTTTGTGTATAGGGCTGGTGCAGGTCAGCTATATTGTTAATATAAAGCCACCATTTCCTTAATCTAAATGGAGGGGTAGCCTGGAATTTCCGTCATTTTCTCCCATGTTATTATTTGTGTCAAAAAAAAAAGGTTGAAAATCTGTGGGATATTAGACCCTGAGGCCAAATAGCCTCTGTGCGCCTGCCTCCACTCACATACAAAACATAGGAATACTGACATGAGGACATGTATGGACACACACACACACACACACACACACACACACACACACACACACACACACACACACACACACACACACACACACACACACACACACACACACACACACACACACACACACACACTCCTAGCCCTGTTTTATTACCTCCTGCCTGCTGCTGGAATTGCTTTCCTCCCTCGAGTGAGCCAGGCAAAGCCGGCTTTATTGTGTTAACCTATTTGTGTGTCAAGAGCGATTGCAGCGTTCTTTATCTCTGTTTGTATTCGGACGGGGAGATGGCAGAGAGAGAGAGAGAGAGAGAGAGCGAGGAAGAGGGGAGAGAGAGTGGCGGAGGAAGGGGAGGAGGGGAGGGTGGTTTGCACAGGAGCCAGGCAAGCCACCGGAGTTAGACGGATGGCCGGTCACCTCGCTCCACTCTGGAGGATAATGACTGGTTGCTTAGCAATAACCCGCCCCCACCCACTTCCAGACTTGCATCCAGAGTAATCACTTTTTTCCTCTAAAAGATTTCATATGTAATTATAAGCCCACTGCCGGCCTTTGAAATTTGCCTAATGGGTCTTTTCATTTATTTAGCGGAGTGGGTTGAGGGTGCGAGCTGGAATTTGAGATTTTGTTGTGTGGGTGCTTCCAGGCTTCTGGCTTCTGGCTACAGGACTGTGCATATGTATGTGTGTGTGTGTGTGTGTGTGTGTGTGTATTTGTCAGCATGTGTTAATGTCAGCTTTGTGTTGAGCAGTTGGTGGAGTTTGACCAGGATTACGACCAGGCCAAAGCTATATTTCCTTCTAGATAGCTGCTGCTGTACAACCTTTGACCTGCGTAATGCCGCAGTGGCGACACTGTATACTCGAATAGATGCCGCCACAGGAGCACGCACATCCTCATATTCATGTTATGTCGAGCGACTAGAGGATATGAGTGCTTGTTTTTGTGAGCTCTTAGTTTTATTAACATTTTTATTGAGTTGAACAAATTGCTGACCTTTTTGTGGCGTAATGAATAGCCCGGCCTGCTTAGCAAAAATGAGACTTTTGGCAGAAGTGACTGGCATCAATCCAAGCTGTTTAACTCATGATTTGTAGTGTGTTTATTCAGTAGGTGAAAACATTTAATATTGCTGAGTGTTTTCAGCATTTCAGTCCTTTTCTTTTAAAATTTCAGTTCCCGCAGTCAGGACGTTAATCTATATGCTGTCTTTAATTGGAGCTGCTCTCCTGCAGGTCTCCATAATTTTAGGCGCTGTGTTTTTAAGTGGCAGGATAAAGGTATGATATCAGAACATGACCCCAATTTAAACTGCCTTTCATCACCAGCAGTCACTGATGTTGGCACAAAGTCCAGAGTGGTTTTAATGCTCAGCCAATTATACTCTCTGCGTTTGAAAATAGATTTTTTTTCTCCTCTCCACTCTCTTATGATGAAGTAAAAAATTAAGTTGAAATTCCCTGTGAAGTTTGTATTAAACTTTTACTTGTTTTGATGATAAAAAAGTCACAGCTGCTCAAACAGACTTCATGGATCAAATAAAATGTTTTGACTTATGCCAGCGTAGCCAGTTGGTGTTGCATTAGATTGTTCATCTTCAGATAGACAAATTACAATTTACAAAAAAAAAATCAGTTTAGTTATTGGAGTTTCTTTAAATAATGTCAGCCGTGTCTGATATTTACCCATCTGTGCTGTCTCTCCATATCCTGCTCAGTGCCATCTTTCCTTATCCAGGCTCATGCACCATTGCTAAAAGTGACAGCTTTGCACATCCTGGGAACTTCATACAGATAAACTAAATATACAGCACTATCTCCCACCCCCATCTCCATGGCATGCTTCTGTGGCTGCGTCTATAGGAACAGCTGTCCAGCTGTCACCGCAGCCAGCCAGTCAGCCGCTCTCCAAGGCAACATCTGTAGAGACTGAATGCACAAGGGCAGCCTGCCATTCTCTGCTCGTCCCCAAAGACCGTGGAAGTGTGTCAGGCCTTTTGGCTGCACATTATCACTGACCACATCAACCGTATCGCTGGGTTTTGATTGAACGTTATCTGCTCTTGTGCCGCTTAAATAAGCTCTGCCAGGCATCAGACTGTTATTTTTTTGTCACTAACTTACAGGGATCTGTTACTGAAGCGATTTGTATTATCACAGTTCTCAAAACAAAACGTGCGACTGTACAGCCCCAAAAGAAGAAGAAGGGAAAAAAAACACGCACACACCACATTATCGTATCCATTAATAGCCATCTGCCTCTGCATGGATATGTGTGTGTGTGTGTCTGTGTGTGTGTGTCTGTGTGTGTGTAAACAAAATCCCAGCGAGCAAGGTGCAATGGCCTGGAACTGACGAGAACCCACTGGGAGAGTCTCTCCTTGATGTAGCGCCCCCCCATCCCTACTCCCCCTCCCCACCATCTTTTCCTCCTGGCAGCGGAGCGACAGCAAGGTGGGTGGGATGCGGGAGGTGTGTGTGTGTGGGGTGGTGGTGGTGGTGGTGGGGGTGGGTGGGTGCAGAGAGCCATGTGAGTGGGGAGATGAGCGGAGCTGCGGTCCCCTCTGTCAGCCACAAACTAGGATCAGGGAGCTCGCATGGGACTCTCTCCTGGGATGAGCAAAGGAACGAGGGGAGAAAGCAGCTGTTCAGAGTTTTTCTCGTACTTTTTCAGTGGCTCACTTGTGTTTTTTTTTTACCCCCTCTGTCATCTTCTCTCAGGCTGTCATTAGCTTCTGTCATGCTTTTATTTTTTTTTACTGGGTTTGTCTTTAAAGGAAGAAACGCTTTGTTCAACGTTGCTGTAGACATGGATGAGATGAAAATTTGCACTTTGAAAGTGTTATAATCATTCCTGTGCCTCTCCTTGAATGTTTTCAGGAACCATTAAAGGACTTGATTCCTTCATCAGTCCTCTTGATAACTGAGGGGCCTCTCAGGCATACTGTGCGTCTCCCCACAGACAGCTGCAGACTCATACAGGCTCTGGGCGAAGTTTGATGGATCCTGTTTACTGGAGCTGAGAGAATGCCTGGGTGTCTCAAATTAAGTGTCACTTAAAGCTTGTCTTTTAGTCAGCTTTCCATTTTGTTCTCCCATCTCTAGTGACAGCACTGTGCTGCCAATTGTAACAGGGTTTGAGAGGAAGACATTTGGTGATTACACATTCTGTCATGATTGAGGGGTGAAGCCAGCAACTCGAGGCAAAACCAAATTCCATATGGCTGCAGTGAAATCTCTCCACCCATAGTGAGTTACACTCAAACAGCCCCTGTCCTGATGACAGGGAAATCGCCTGCTCATGACTTATCGTTTTATCATTCAAATTTGCCCCATTGATGCTTGCTGCTGTGATTGACAGTTGGGCTTGAAAGCCACAGCTATCTCAATTGAGCTGCGGCAGCCAGTTGGTAACCGTGACAATGGTCTCTCCTCTTTGCCTTGTTTTCACACTTTTTCTGCTGTCACAGAAACCTCACTGATTGCTTCTCTGCCAAGACAGCATCCTATTAATCTTTTAAATAAGGGCCGCAGCCCAGCAGTATTGTTTGCAGAAAACCGAGAGGACCTTGTGAGACCACACTGAAAAGGAAAAGGAGGCAGCCAGGTCCGAATCTGTCTCATTATGGTGAGAAGGGCAAGCCTCCGTAAAAACCAACAATATTAGAAATCTCCTGTGCTCTAGCTGCTGTGGCAGTAGACGGAGCTGAGGTCTGAATATAACCAGCGCTTTCTGGCCCCACCTGATAACTCTGGGGGCTTTCTTGTCTTCCGTCACTCTCAGCTTTGCTCTCCAGGTGCGTTCTGTGCTTTCATCTGCATCGCGGCACTCTGAATAAAAGCCTCTGTGTTTATGGCCATTTTCTTTTTCTGTGCACTTATTGATCTCTTTCAGCATGGTTGGAATTGGCTTTATTTTTTTCAATTTCTGGGCTCAAACAACGTAACAGCGGCATATTCTGAAATGGCAAACCATTGATGTCTTGTGATGTGACCTAGGAAAGGAAAGAATAACAGCTCAACCCTTTGTCCCTCTGTACTTAGCTGACAATTTGTTTGAATGAGGCACAAACATGAATGAATTCACAGTATCCTTGCACAAATGGGTTTTTTTTTTACAACCCAGAAAACCCTGGTCTTGAAAAGGCTTTCTGCACTCTGATTTGATGGACTACGCTTTTGCGTTTAATTAGGTGTGATTTTGAACATTTCCCAAGTGGCAGGAAGTCTTTTTTGAGTCTCTGTCTACCTTCTTGTCAAGTGGTTGTTAATGGAGAATGGCTGCAATGCTCTTGACACCTTCTGCTTTGTAATGAGTGCCTTCATGTGCAGAATAGCCCCATAAACCAAACCTCTCAAGGTTGGTGAACATGTGGCGGCATTATTTGGCTTCTCAGTAGGAAGGATATGCCATATGAAGTTAAGAAAAGTTAGAAGTTATGGGATCATTGCGTACTTTCCTCAAGCCTTTGTGTCCTGTCTGGCCATGGAAACTCAGCGAGGCAGGGAAACATAGATGACTAATTGACTCCCAGGTCAGAGCCACATGATAGCAAGACTGCTGGTCAATGGAAATGGATATACTTTCCTCTAAAGGCAGCTATGACTGCTTTGTGATCATCGGAGCACACACCCATGCACGCAGACATGCATGAGCTTGTGTGCATGCAGCTATATGTAGCTGATCATCCTCTGTGGCTCACAGTCGCTCCTCCACTTTGAAAGACACAGGGAGTCAGTCCATTAATAACAACTTCAACAACAATATAACACCACTATTTATATAGGCTTTAGTCTGGCACTTCTCTGTAATCTCGCACGATGCTGCCGGGTGAATATTGAGAGTTTGAACAATAATATCAAGCAAACATTGACGTGAACAAATGTTCAGGCAAAACATTTGTTTTTTAATTACGTGCTCTAATAACTAGAGAGAATAACGGCCTACTTTTGTAATATTTGACACCAGTTTTAAGCGTATCCACTTCAATGTTTTTATAAAGAAAAATGTCCTCAGGGCACACACAGTAGTAAAAGTTTTCTCTCCTGTATAAAGCCCCACACTGCAGTGCTTTTTAACAACAAGCTCTCTCTACGTGCAGTCTTTTTGTCTGTAGCAGTTGGTCCTTGAAATGTGTGGTTAAACTGTGTGTGTGTGTTTCCTCTGAACATGCATGTGTATGGGCAGTGTCGTCTATTAGTTCTTCTTTGCAGTTTAAACACATATCAACCTCTCAGCCAGATTCACACACAAGCTCCTTCCCACCCGAACCTGATCTCCGACAACCAGCCTGAGCGCCTCGCATGCAGCCGAAAGCCTCCTCCCCACCACCCATCATCCAAAAAAAAGAAAAAAAAAAAGAAATTCTCTCAGTTCCTCGAGTTTCAAAGCGCTCGCATAGCTTGACTGTGTCGAAGCACGCCCCTCCTCCCTGACCCCCTCCTCCTCGCACAGACAGCACTCTTGACCTGCTGCCCCATTGTTTCCAGCGGGGATGGATGGGGAGCCGCCTCTGCCGGCGCAATCCTTCAGTCAATAGCGGCTCCATCTGTTGACTGCGTGACTCTGGGTTACAAGCGGGGATTTTGCTCCGCCTGTGCAGGGTGTGAAAGGAGCTATCTCAGGGGGCTTCCTGAATAGGGTTTTAAAACTGCAGTAGCGTGGTGTTGTGATGCCCCTCACAACCCACCCTTCTCCTCTCTCCCCTCCGCCCGTCATCAGCCCAGCACAGCCGGCTGGGTGTGTGCAGGATGAGAGGCCTTCATTGTGCCTGTTCACAGGCCCCTAGGCAACAGGGTCACCTTGTCCCCTAACAAATGCTGCCCTCAGTGGGATTGTTGGCTCTGTGTGTCTGTGTTTCTGTGTATGTGTGTGTGTGTGTGTGCGTAAAGGGGGAGTGGGTATGAGTATAAGAATGCATCATCAGGAAAGAGGGCAGAGGCCTTGGTTGTGAGGACATTTATCTAACATCTCTCCCTTTCACATCAAGGCCTATTCAGTGCAAGCCTTCTGCATCAGGCTTTCAGAGCACATCACAGATAGAGAAACACTCTGGCCTGCTTTACAGGTCAAACTGCTCTCACTGAGCATTTACACCGACAAAGCTGCTGATGTCATTTTCTATCTCTCTTGTACATTCAGCTCGGAAAGAAAAATAAAAACCCCTTTGAAAACATTATCCTCGTTTTGTCTCTCATGAATTTGAGCTCCCGTCTCTTGAAATGGTGGTGGAGCGCTGCTTTAGGCTTTGGAGCCTGGTCTGTTCTGTGCTTCGTCCTCTTAAACAGAGGGTGTTTGTGAACAAAAAGAAATCTGTGGCTGTTTTGACAGCTGCTTCACCTTCAGTAATTAATGTTGAAATTGCCGTCTGCCAGACATTTGTGCTGAGGTCCTCTGTCTATCTGCACGGGTGTTGTGATTTTGCATTTCCTCTTAGGTGAAAATAAGCAGGATCCTGCCCTCTGGGATCCCTTTTCTTTCCCTTGAATAAAATTCCCATCAACCAAAAGAAAAACCTGCACAATTTTGTTTTGGGAAATACTTTATATTATTGCAATATGGGTCCAAATAGTTGCACATACAATATTTATCATGACGATGCTGTTATAAGCTCCTTTTCTCTCTCCCATGCTTTATCTTGCTTTTGACAGTATAAATAAGTCAGCTGCAGTTTAATTCAGTTCTCTTTCCTTTGTTTGTCTCTAATGGAGGGGTCTTTCACTTGCCAGGAGCTTAGTCCTGAAGAGGCACAACCAAGCACCCTCATCCCCCCTGTTTCCTGTTCCTCTCTTTTATCACAGAGCCACAGTCAGTCACAGCTTCACCAGCGGGGCCCAAACCCCTCAGCTGTCAGAGGATGTCCCCAACACACCTTTACCTCAGTTAAGATGATTAAAGTAGCAGGATCGCTCTCCTCATGTGTTCTGCACGTGTTTCACCTCCACCTCTCTCCTCTGGCAAAAAAATAAAAGACGGAGAGAGCGACAGAATCAGAGAGGAGATGCAGGCGGTTGGTGCAGTTGTGGAGGCCCCTCACCAGACAAGACGGAGTTGAGGAGGAGGGGGTTTTGTTGAGTGGAATGAGTGGAGGTAGAAAACTGCAGTGACAGCAGAATGAATAAATTGAAAAATTCTCTCATTGTAAATTGTCTATCGCTCATGACAAACGATCTGATAGACGAGCGGCCCGGGTTCCCGACGCATCCGTCCCAATAGAGCTGTGAATAACTGGTCTATCTCCACACTGCTTAGCACTGGCCCCGCACTTAATAATTCATACAGTGTGAAATATTTTCCCCGGTACAGATATGCCAAAGAGCTGCCGCCAGCAGGCGGGGGCAGCGAGGGGGGTGTCCCTGCGGTGCTAATTTGGGGGATGGTGACGTGCATAGATTTCTAAGGGGGCTATAGTTTATAGGAGATGCCTCAGACACATTTGCTCTCCTGCATGCTCCGCCTGTTATTGGAGAGAGCCGAGCTGGAGATGCAAAGAGTGAGAGTGAGAGAGTGCAGATGACATTTAACTCATGGCTGATCTGCCTGGAACTGGGAACACAGAGGGGAAATACATTTCCATTTAAGCTGACTGAACACAGTTATCAGTGACTGTGGGGACAAAGGGAGGCTGTAAACCTACAAAGTAGTTTTTGCTGTTTGGCCCGGTGAGTGTTGTGGTCACAGTTGACATCGGTGGCAGCAGGTGTCTGTGGACACCTGGTTTATGTCTCCTGTTTCCATCAGGTGACTCCTCCTGCCTCGGGCTCCTTCATGAGCTCAGCAGCCCAAAGCAGCTCTCATGGTCCCTGACCTTATTGTCCCCTTCATTCACAGCGCTGAGCTCACACACTACATTATTCTCCACAGCAATGGACCCAAAGCTATAATGGCCTCGATTGCATGTGCCTGTGTGTGCCTGTCCGCGATAGTGTTCTTATTGCACGTGTGTCATTTCTGTGCAGCAGTCTTGTGTAGTTGTGTCTGAGTCGTTCCGCAGCTCAGTCCTGTACAAACTGGGTTTTTATGGTTCGCATTCAGGCCCTGATACCAATTATGCAAACTATTAAAAATTTAAGGAGGACAGTCTTTTATAATTTAATCCTAAAGTAATAGATTCTATTAAAAATGCATGAGAGGAGCTTTATAGATGGAGCTAGAATTAGTGTCTATCAAAGACTCCAGTCAAGGATGCAGGGGGAATGGGCAGCAGGAGTGGTAGTATTGCCTCATTATTCAAATAGGATATGATTACCATAGAGCAGAAGTCCCTCAGAGCTGGAGCAGAGCTCTCTGGCCACTGTGATCACAAAGAGGAGGAGTCTAGCTGGGCTCCTCAGAGAGAGACCTCTCCTTTTTGGTGAAATGAAACTGGTTTAAGATTTCCTGTTCTAACTTCCACAAATGGATTCAAAGTGACATGTGATTTGTTGTGGTCTAAAGAATTCTTTTGTTGAAATCCTCTTTGTCTTCTTGGGTTTCTACTCCCTGGTGTTTCTCTTGAGATTGTTTAGTCTTGTCCTTGCTGAAAGCATGTAGAAGGTGTTCAAGCATGAAAACAGGAAGCCTGCAGTGTTGTAACTTAATGGCTCACGCAGCAAGCGAGAGGCAGACCTTTCACTGGCCTCGCCACTCCTTGGTTTACCCCACACAGCTTCCTGAACAGGTGGAAAGCACAAGTCAAGAAGTCTCTGTCTTACGTTCTCAGCATATTATGTGTGTGTTTTTTTTAAATACAACAACCACATTTGCACTGTGTAACTTAAAAAAGTTTTTCAGTCATTTTGTACTCTGCTTTATCCCACTCAGGCAGGGGAGCGAGCTAAACAGTTTTTCTGCATCACAGGTTTTATAGAGTCCAGATAACAGTTGAATTTCACTCTGTTGTCATTGTGATTTGCTTCAATAATTACAGGTAGAGCACTGCAGTGATTCAGATACAAAAACAGCTTTTGAAAAGCGTCTGTGGTTATTAATGTGCTGCGAGAAGTGGATTGAAAAAAAAAAGATAAATAAAAAATTGAAGCCTTCGTGAAGCTTATAGGGATTTTAAGTTCTGCCTCAGAGGTATATTCTTTGCCTTTTTGATGTAATGGTTGCCTGTTTATGGAATAAATCCAATGAGCTTAATCGATCATCTCCGTGGAAAGGTCAAGAGGAGAAGCTCTGGTGTTTGAAGTGCTTATCCCATGGAGGAGTGCCAGAAATGTGACACATTCACCCTTATGAGTGGGCGGCGGCGGGCAGATTAGTGACGGACAGGGTGGCCCAGGGGTATGATTTAGGGAGATTCAGCTTTAAATACTCTGCGTATATCAGAGAGAGGGAGGAAAATTTGTAAGCTGCCTTCCCCCAGCCCCTTATTTCAACAGAAAAGCATATTAGTGCCTTTAAAAAGAAAATTTCCAATAAGAGAGGGGAAAAAAGAAGGAAAAAATAAAAAAAAATCAAGGGGGTCACAGTTGGCAGCAAAAGGTGGACAAAAGTTTATGATTTTAACCCCATGTCCACACTTTATGTTTAATGTGGCTGGAAGTTACCAGTCGGTTTCATCCCCCTGCAGTCTAATCTAATCTGGAGTGGGTGGCTGTGGGCAGCATCTGTGCTCCGAGTTGAAATAGGGCTTTCTCTCTGCCTAATCCTCTATCCAGGGATCACTCAGTAGGGTGAAGACAATTACCAGCCTGCTTTCTCATGCTAATGGAATCTCTAACTAGATCTTACAGAAAGAGAAAAAAAAATAGGCGGAGGAAGAAGAGAAGCAGGGACAATGGCGCAGAAAGATGACCCAACTAAAATGGGTTTTTAGATTACCATTCAATTATTGATGGAGATCCAGTTGTAAGGCCTAAGGTCAGGATTTGGAGAGCGTTTTCTGCGAAAGGAGATAGATTATCAAGTTATTTTGGTGTGTGTGTGTGTGTGCGTGTGCGTGTTGTGGGTGTCGGGTCAGAAAGTTGCTGAGACAGGACTGATGTCACTGACATATCAGCAGCTGTGTGCCTTTCACCTTTTTATCACCTGCCTCCAGCAAGGTGTCTGGAGTGGTTTTAAATTGCATTAATATGCAGGAATTTATAGATTGCCTCCCTTGGCATTTCTGCAGGGAGGGGAAGAGAGTATTACAGTCTCCATCTGCACTAATTACTGGGTCTTGGCAGTGTTACCTGTCTCTTGTGAAGGACAAACCAAGGCACCGAGCAGTAACATGCAGAGCAGAAGGAGCTCATCTGCTGGGGAGTCTTCAGCAAGAGGGATGTCTCCGGGGCATTTTTACTCTGATATGTTTGAAGTGTCGGGAGCCTTGACTACCATGAAAAAAAAAAAACCCTCTCTGCTATAGCAACATCAATAAACTAAATGACTTCGTCCAACTTCCTTCATCTGGAGCTCAGAGAGAAAAGCTAACAGGCTTTGCACCTGATTTCACTGACAGTTGCACGTTCACTCAAACTGTTACTGTTAAATATATCAGCATATCTCCTGTTAATCTCGGTGGAAACTTAAATCGACTGTCTCTGGTGTGTCAGTCACGGCAACTGAAGAATAAATCCAAGCAGGTGTACCCCAGCCGTGTTTAGCCTTGACATGCAGCTCTGAAACCTGAAACAGAAAACAAGACTGTGTTCTACCAAATAAATCACAGGAGCAACGAAAAGTATCAAAAATCCTTGAGAGGGAGGAGATAATCAGTCTGCACCTATATGGCGTTATCTCTGAGATGACCTCGCCTCTCAATTCTCTCTGCGGATGGACAAACTGGCTGATAACGGGAGCCCTTATCAGGTCGCTTTTGTCATGGAAAGTGTCGGCCATTTTAAATCATTACAACCTGCCCGCTTTTTCACTTTCCCCAATCATCGAGTGACACCAAGACCTTGCCTGTGAACACAAGAGATCAATGCTTTAACCCTCGTGCATCAGGTAGCCAGGGTCACCGCTGCATTTGCCAGGTTTCTGCATCAAATCTGCATAACTCGCCGAGCTCGCCGTGAGTTTCTCAGGTTTCCGTGTTTGTGTAGTTGGCCTGTCAAGACAGACTTCTTGGATTGCTGCAGTGACGAACATCTTGCTGGTGTTTGTGCCATCTGTGCCTTTAGCCAGCAGGTGATTACCAACTGCAGCCTCACCTCCCACTCTGTCCAATTGGATTCCCTGTGCAGGCATGGTCAGGGCCAGCTTCAAGAGGTAGCAGGATGACAACAGCTGGATGGCACACATTATGGAGTGAAGGGAAAGGCTGCTGAGTCTCAGTGACGGAAACTGCAGCGAGGAGAAAATATGTCGAGAAACATGCCTGCTTCCTTACCTAGCTAGCTTAGCTGTGAGCACTTGTGTCATCTTCTCTTTTATAGTCCTTAATATCCAGCAGAGCCACACTTCAAATATATCAAATGAGATCAGTGTCAACATTTCGATGGTGTACTATTTGATTGCCTTGTGGGCTTCACAACACACTAATGTTATGCATGACTGACTATTGGATCTGTGACACCCTCCAGTGAAAGACGGCTGGGTTGTCCTTCGGACCATGGGGATTGGGGTCACCTTAGGCCCTGCAGAGAGCGATGTTTGGAGCGTAGGCTTCGGCAAGTGAGAGAAGAAATCACATTGTTTGAATTTAATTAAATTCCATTGATTTATTGAACACCCATTAATAAGCATACATTTCGAGGCAGGGCCATTTAGCGTGAAGGTTTTCTCCCACTCTCTCTCCCTCTTTTCTCTCGCCTGCTCACTCCATTTCATCATAAATTGACATAAGCCTTTCTTTGAAGTTCAGGAGCCAAAGCTGAGGAATGACAGCACAACAAACAATGAACAAAACACAAAAAAGACAATGAACACTGTTTGAATATTCAAGTGAGCCACCATAGGATGGGTAGAGGAAAAAAAAGAGCCCTTGTTTTATTGTTGTTGTGTTAAGCCGTGAATGGACCTGTCTGGGACAATAAAGGATTGTGTCACATTCGGATAAGAAATTTTGCAATATCAACAATGCTTTACAAATGGTGTGTAATAAGGTTTACTGAGAAAATATAAATCCTAGCATGAAAACCAAGAAAGCACAGCTCATTTTTCACATTTGGCTGAAGTTAGTGAGGAGGGTTTGTGATTTATGTTTAGAAGTCCTGCCTGGTGAGGCGGCATCTGCTACTAAAATCTTTAAAAGAATCTCTCTGTTTTTTTTGTTTTTGAGTGAAATTTATTTTTAATGCCGCTCTGTGTCTGTGATCAACATCTGGGATGAACTCCACAGCTACCCCTCACATCTGTTCCACATGTCAAAGCATTCACAGGGTTTCAGGGCGAAAGTGGTATTAGATTGCAACTGATGCCGCTGTTGTGCAAAACTAGACAAAACAATAAAGCTGCAGCAATAGTTCCCTCTGTGGTTTGTGGAGATTTGTCACTTGCTGAGAACAGGATACCTGAGAAGATGGAAAGAACAGAGCTTGTTCATTGGTGCAGCATTTGCACCCGTGTATCGCAGTGCTTATGTTCTGTATGGGATCTTTAGAGATGGTGAACATTGTTACAGAGTCCCAGCTTACTGGACATCAGACTGGTCTTAACAGACGTTAAGATCTAAGTTTAAACCCAGTGCATGTGATTGGTGTCAGTCATTGTCTTGGCAGAATGATCACACATAAGTCGTGAACTATGTAGACTAATGACACGTGAGTACAAATCTACTGTGTGTGGAACCAGTCGCATTGTGATCTTCTTGCATAATAACTAGGGAGTATTAAAATGTTCTCACCCTGGTACATGGCAGCAGGAGCACAGAGACGCAGTCATCTTGAGCAGCTTGGTACTGGAGATGAACAGATTTTAAAGAAGGAGCACAGACGTGTTCGGCTTTTCTGTCATGACTGTTTAGTTCGTTAGGTTAGGGGTGGTGTTAACCCCAACACTACTTTTTTACATCCTATTGCTTTTTGCTGTCTCCTTCCTTTGTTCTTGTTGATAAAGCAATGAAAGCGTTTGCCACTTCAAAAGAAAAAAAAGTTTTCCCATGTGCTCGTCATTTATATTCTCGGTTGCAACACAAATTTGTTATTGTACACTGTTGTTAAAGATGTTTCGGTTTCAGAACTCATAATCTCCACTACATGTGACACAAACATAATATTACTGTTACAACAAACATAAATCAAATATTCCTTTTGTGTGGCTTACTGTACATGACGAACTTGCATGATCACATTATCAACAGGTATCAAGGTCAAGCTGATACACACTGCTGCACACTGCTCTCCTATAGTGTGGGTGTAAAAACAGCAGCATTTGGAGAGTTGTATAACTGATGCTTTGGTAAACTCCGGTAAGAGCTGCACATGTAATTCTTCAGAGAACTGGTGACTGTGTTGTTTCCGAGGTTTGCAGTGGGTGATGCATTGTGTTCTTCACTAGTTTTGGTTGCCATAGTAGTAGAAGAGGAAGAAGGATGCTAGCCTGTTCTCAAATAGTTGAAGGCATTTCGTTTTTCTTTCCAAAATGATGCAAGCAAAGCTGAGTGTGTTATGGTGCTGTGTCGAAGAGCAGACCCAGGGGAAGTGAGACAGCACAGATGAATTGACAGATCCGCCACCTAAGGGTCCAATCAACCTTACCACCTGTATGTTAGTATTGAATAAAACTCTGATTAGTGGAGGTTCTACACTCAATCATTTTCCTTTATTAAGTAAATACTACCTGACAGGCCAACTCCAACCCCTCTAGATTTCACCCTCAAAATGCAGCTGATGTAGTGGCTGAAAATACACGCTTTAATTCAGTATAATATTCTCAAATATTCATTGGACCTTCAACATCCCTGATCCCGGTATTTGTAAAACATCCACCCAACCTGAGTTTGGTTTGCAGGTCCAAACTCAGAACTGCCTCTGTATGAGTTGAAATCTAAATTTCATATTTGCTGCACCTCAACGCTTTGCATTTTTTACATTATAAGTGTGGTTGCCATTCAGCCATAATGGTTCACTGCTTTGTGAGCCCCGTTATTTACCATTAATAAAACCTAGCCCTGCACAAAGATGCAGCAGTTGGCTGTGAAGTCAATTAGTCCTCATCGCTATTACAGGGTTGACATTAGTCTAGGCAGGCGTGTTTTGATTAGAGATGACAGACGACTCGCTGCTATTGGACTGCCAGACATTCCTCACCCTTCATCCCATGGGTGAAGCTATTGAAGCTGACTGGAATATGGAAAGCTAACAGCTGAGTGTTTTTGCCAAGATGCCCTTCATCTGCACAGAAACCTCTTATAAATACGACTGCATGGCATACGAGGCTGTATAAGCCTCAATAACAGCGTCATGCTGCATCGTATATATAAGACTCAGCTGCCAATATGTTATTCCAACACTGTATATCATGGCAATAATGCCTAAACTGTAGGCTTTTACACACAATGGCCTTTTGTTGTTCAGGTTATTTATTGTGCTGGTGTGAGGTTGTGCAGAGCGGGTGGGTGAGTGCATCCAGGGGCTTGTATTGTTAGGGAATCAGTGGCTCTTGTTTGTGGAGCTGGGAGGGTTTGTTAACAATGCCTTTTTTATGTCCCAGAGTGCGTGCCTGTCGGCAAACGTCCCCTCAGAATTTTTGTTTGTGTGTTGTTTTGTTGTGGGTGTGTTTGTATGTATGTGTGTGTACATGTGGATCAGGGTCGGCGAACATAACCCTCTCATTGTGTGCCATGTCCAAATAGACCAGTTTTATATCAGGCGCATGTGAGCATTAGTGTGTGTGTGTGTGTGTGTGTGTGTTTTGAATATACAGTATGAGAGCAAATTATTTAGTGAGGATGTGTAGAAAGTGCTGAGCCGAGGGGGTTTACTGCCAGTCCTTCCTAATGGAGCCTTTCACTCTCCCTCCATTCATGTGATGGTATGGTGACGGAGAAGGGGGAGCTGGGGATTAAGAGGGTAGAGGCAGTGCCTTGTTAAAGAAAAAGAAAGGGTTTGAGTGTGTCGATTGGATTAACTTGTTTGGGCTTATTAAGAGGGGAGACACAGCAGCTTGTTAAAAGCACGGCATGGGGCGTCCCACAGTGAGACGGCAGGGTCACCATTCAATTAGGCTGAAGCTCCACCCCTGCTCACTGTGGAGGCTGTCTGCCAGACTCTCGGACCACGGCTGGTCCTGCACTAAGAGGTGGAGTTTCACCAGAGACACTTTAACAGTTAAAACCTCTACAAAAGCTTGATGGTTGATTTTCTGTAAAATCTACCAAGAGATAATATTACCCAGGGCTGGGATTTGTTTGAAATGTTCTGCCGCACTAATGCTTATACAATACGTTTCAAAATTGATTCCAAAAGGATCTATTTTTCATTCCTTACTCTGAGAAATACCAGCGTGATTAACATCCCTGTCGCAAGACAAGAACATTGACATCAGACAAAACCTCAGACTACAACATTTATGATTTTTTTTCCCCAGACTAATGTTTTAAAATTCATGCAGCTGTGCATGGCAGTGGTTGTATGGTTAAGATCATACAAAGTAGATCTGACACATTATGGATTACGGTTATGGTTATAGACAACTAAAACACATTAAAGAAATGTAAGTTAATTAAAATAGTGAATATTGACTCTGGGTTGTAACAGCGGATTAAGTCTGGTGCCTTCAAGTACTTAGAAATATAAGTCAGATTTGTAACATGATCATTTACAACCTTACAACCAACATAAATGTAGTAAAGACATAGAAATGATTTCTTCTACTTCACAACATTACTAGAAAATTGGCATAATCTAGTTTGAAAGCAGGGTCTGTGCAATCTAAGAATAAACAAACATGCTTTGATACTGTGTATATCAAAAAGTACAGTGGTTCAGTATCGAGCCTCAGTATCATTTTGCTCACTCTTTCTTTCACCTGATACACATATAGCTCAAAACACACACATATACTCCGTTTATTCACCCATGACCACCCTGTTACACAGGATGCTTATCTGGGCAGACAGCTTTGGGAGCAGGGAGCCATCTCCTCTGATCTCCTCTAGAGTTTAAGAACCTTTTAACTAAGAAATAGCCTTCTGCCAAAGCCCACCGTCTCTTGATTCCAGCTTATTCCCTCATCTCATGGGACTGATCTTCCGCCCCCATTGCAAACCCTGCAGCAGCGTTAGCAGAACGGGAAAGAGCCGATAGACATCCTGACTTTTGAGATATCCCTGCACTGGTGTAATAGGAGACCTGTGAGTGGATTTGATGAGTGACTGAAGTGCAGGTGGTTTTTCAAGCGGCGTGTAAAGCAGCCTGTGCGAGTGTGTGCTCGCTCACATTCTGCAGCACCTTCACAGAGATTGACCCAGGCATGACAGGCTGTTTCGGGGCAGCTGGATGATGGGTCACAGGGTTTTGGTTTGGAGATAATTTCCTGCCATTGATAGACATCTGCTAAGTAGTACAATAACCTAATAGGAGGAGATGAGGGGAAAGGGGGACATGACAAACAAGCCAAAGACTTGCTCCTTCTGCCTCGCTCTTAAAGGCAATAATAGGAGAAAATTGGTTCTTGAAATTGAATTGAAAAAAAGCAGGTCTCTCTCTGCAAAGTATAATGCCTCAGAATACATTTGGCGAGCAGCAAATGGAGAAAAATGGAGGGTAGTTACGCGATTGTCTTTCATTTCATAGAGGGGAAAACTGCAGAGGTATCCCCGTTAAGACTAGCTTTTAGTCTCAATCTACAACATCTGTCCCTTTCCTCTCACTCAACCACTATCTTTTAACAAATGGGCTGTGAGGATGGACTCGTTGTGAAATTAGTATCCTCACAGAGAGGACACAGAGAAAGGATTATGTGAATAGCCAGTAATGAGCTCAAAGTGCCAGTGTGTTTGGGCCAGGCCTGCCTGTGTGTGAGAGGAAATGGCACTGCAAGCGACCTTTTTTGCTCAAGCACCTGGCGAGAAATAGAGTGGCCCCTCTCTTCCATCTGCAATGTGTGCGTTTGTGTGTAACCATGTGTGTCTGTTTGTGTGCTTGCGTGTGTGTGTGTGTGTGTGTGTGTGTGTGTGTGTGTGTGTGTGTGAGAGAGAGAGAGAGAGAGAGAGGGTGAACTGTGGAATTAACAGGAAATTCAAAGTCTAAGAATTAAATTAATTTACTAACATTTATTAGGGCGGAGCATTTTGAACATTGTGTTAAAAGTGTTTCCTTTTCTGCTTCTTCTGACAGGGTTTTAAAAATATATTTCGACTTTGAGTGTTTAAGTGTTTTATTCAAGCCCGGGGGTCTGAGGTCACATTTAATGTCTTGTGAAAAATATTTTATTAAAGTTGTTTTTTTATGGGTAAAAGATGGAATTCTTTGCAGGAATAGTGCATTTTTGTGTAACACCTGCGTCTGATCTTTAACTATTCACACCGGAAAAATCATTCAACCTTAATTATAGGCAACAGGATGTGTTTTTCCTCATGTGTGAGAAGAAGAAAACAGGGCAGCTTAAACAGTGGCAGTAAACAACATGCATCGACTGCTCTCCGCTCTGTTTTCAAAAATTGGTTTTGTGAAATCTGTGACTGTCATACAGCTAAAAATTATTAATGAAAATTTAAATTATATTTATTCTAAGTGGTGGCATAAGTCGACATATTTAGTTGAGGTAGGATTTTAATTGCTTGGGAAGCAATCTACTCTTCCCAAACTGAACTGTGTTGTTTTTAATTTTCATAAGATGTGTTGCTCAAGATCAGATGATGTAAGAGGTCTTCAAAGAAGGCTGTAGATTAAATGTATGAGATTAAAATAAGTATCGTTTTGATTATTTGAAAAACTCCAATTCATTTTCAGCAATTAAACTGCACATAAATATCATTTTTATTGTAGTTTTCAACATCATACTTTTAAATCATGCCCCTCGCTCAATATTGCAGGAGCATTTTGTCTCTGCCAAGGGCTGCTGTGATTGAATGTTTACATTAGTGCTTTAGCATTTTGATGTTTTTCAAAGGTGATCTATATTTTTTCTTTATTCCTTAAATGAGCAACACAACAGGAGCCGGCACTTTATGAACTGCCATTAATTCATCTCGTAATCATTGTAATTGCTTTCTTTCATATTAAAATGATAATCTATAAAACTAAGTAATGGACTGATGGCAGGTGGCTAAATGTTCATTTAGTGATTCACAGAGAAAATAAATAACAGGGGACAAGCCTGTGACGGGCGCATGAGAAATCATTTTTCAATAATCTGCCACGCATCATGGCAGGAGACGGTGGCGTTGACAGCATAGATGAAATATTTGCCTCTGTTCTTTGTTTTAATATGGGCGGAGGCCCAGATGGATACGATAATGTTTCATATCGATGCATTTTGGACGAGAGACTCGAACACAATGCTTTATGCAGAGACAGGCGTGCATTTGAGGTGAGAGTGAGCTACTGCAGTGTTATACATAGTACAGTAACACCACATGTTTCCTGGAAACCAAACAATATCCGCTAAGTGAACCATAGTAGAGTGAATCTCGATCCTTATCACATAAAAACACTTTCTGGACCTAAACGGTTTGCTTCAGCTGCTTTCATCTGGCACATAATCCGAGTAGAAGACTTTGTAATCAGTCATCATTGTGCTATGTGACATTGGTATGTTGCTGATGAATGATACCCTCCATGCTACTCGATTGTTGAGGGTTCTTAGTGAGGGAGCTGTGGGTTTTCTTATATATATATTTATAACTGTGTCCTGTGTTTCCACTGGGGCTGTGATGGGCTTTTTGAGAGGAAACTGGCAGCAACTGCCTCCCTGTTCCTGAGTGAAGGTGGCTGTGGGGAAAAGGGGGAGTGTAGAGCTGGAGATTTATGGCCTAGAGGGAGATTGATTAGTGCCGTCACTAGCCCTGATGTACGGTTGGCAGTCTCCCCCTCCCAATCCATCGCATTTGCTCACACACACACACACACACTCGCATGCATTCGTACAGTTGAACACTCAGCTACACATACATGCAGACGCCGCTCGGTCCCCCAGGCTCCTCCTGACAGTCCCCCAGAGCTGTTGCATGTTAAGTTGTAGCAGACAGACTGCTGTTTTCTCAGCATTACCATTTTTTTTGCTGTCCATAGATAATGCCATCAATCACCACATACACACTGCCCTGGAAGGAATGTGCCTGAGTGTTGCTACTTTCTGTGTGTGCCTGTGTGTTTGTTTTGAGGACGGTTTCATAGACAGGAGATGTGGTTGAATGGCTGTGTGGATGTGCTGTTTGAAGCTGCAGAGTGACTGGCCTGGACTGTGCTCTGAACCCGTGTCAACCGTGCTGCCCCAGTGCAGGTGTGTGTTTATCATTCAGCACACAGAGCTGAGAGGCAGGCAGCTGTAGGCATGCTTTCCCAATTAAATCCTGGGTGAGAAACCTAGCCCATCTAGCCCAGAGCCAGCTCCTGCCGGCTTACCGGACACGGCCATGGAGCTTTGACCTCGAATCATCCCGCTTAGCTCACTCAACGCTCCTCTCTTTCTCTGTTTCTTGCTCTTTTTCTGCTGCAGGTTGGCCGCAGAACTCCCCCGGCTGTAGTACTGTGCCCACCTCGCCATGCTGGCCTGTCTGCAGAGGAGGCAAAACCCTCCACCCCAGCACCCGGTGTGTGCCAGCAAGACCCTGGAGCCACCGCAAGCCCTTGGACGGAAATGTAAGTTAACAACGTGACAGGGAGCAATGGAGGTCAGGAGTTCAGCGCACTCAAAGCTAAGGAATGAGAGAGGCTTGTGTTTGTCATTTGTTTTTAAACTATTGGTTGTGGTGAGTGATGGAAACGGGTATTTAACCCAGACTGTGAATAAGTGGAGGAGAATAGACTTTACGGTTGTGTTTGTCACTGTTCCCTCGCTACTCTGAGGAATTCTAAACAGTTTTATTCGCTCTGCACTTAGACCTTGGATAGCCATGTTGTTTGGCTACTCATTGAGAGGGGGGCTGTTTAGCTGTGCTGATTGTGCAGTCGTGGCAACAGGGCTGAGCAGACAGTGTTTAACGTGCCTCGCTGGCCCTGGGTGACCCTGAGGGTCTGTAAACATTTACAGTGTCTGGCCCTGGCTGTGCCGGCCGCCTGTAAAGCATGACAGCTGCTCTGTTTGCTCCCCGAGCACCACCCTCTGTCCACTCACAAAATGGTGTAAAGGGACAGAGATGGGCCAGGGTTGAAAAGTGTTACAGAGCTGGCGAAACTAGTTCAAACCAGTTTGGGATTAGAGCGCTGCTGCAGTCAGGAGTCTGGAAGGTGAATTTCTCTTTAATTTTGCTGAAGCTTTCGGATAAGCCTTTTACAGTGAGAGTCTGTTTTCTGACGAGAGCAAGAAAGGTCTTTCCTCCATATTGAATGCTCCTCAGGTCTTTAGTGGCTTTTGTTTACATGGCAGGCCTATGAGCTACCTCAAGCCGATTAAAAGGACTGGCGGATGGAGAGCAGGAGAGCACTAACCTAGCAGTTTTTACCTCAGCTTAAAGGGGCTTACTGGGAATAGCACTGTGCTTCTTCATCAGTGGGGCATTGTATCAGACCTATAACCAGCCCAGAGAAAGGCTTTAAAGAGACTGATTGGCTCTGGGTGAAGAAATGAAACAGTGCCTGTGTTTTTTCTCAGCTCCTCACTGGCCAATTAGCTACTTCTCAGCTCAACATCACACTCCAATCGCCTCCCACAGAGGAGAGGAGAGTCAGAAACAGCAAGGTGAGTGGGTGCTACCTCCGTCCTTAGATCTGCAGTTGTTTCTGCTGCTCTGGTTGGATGTTACATATTGTGTGCGTGTGTGTGCAAAGCAGTAAGGGAACTACAGGGATAAACAGACCCCCGGAGGCATCTGGAAAGGGGCAGCTCTTCAACTGAGTGGGGTTCAACTGGGCTCACTAATGAGGATTCAGAGGGAGGTGAGGTGAATGGGAAGACAAAGAGAAACGGTGCAAAATAGAATTAGAAAAGGTAAAGATGGAGATGAAGAGAGAAAAATGGAGGGAGCCCTCAACAGTTGTCTTAATCGATTCTCTCCTTCCAATTTCGCAGGATTAGCCCACTTCCTCTCAGGGTCCTTTATTGAGGAGCAGCCAGTGGGAGTCAGGACTCAAATCAATAGATAAAAAGAACAGTCTCCAGTCTTCCCTTTGCCCTCCCTCTTACTGACCCTCTCTCCGTCTGACTCTCCCTCTCCCTCTCTCTCCCTCTCCACCTGTTAAACCCTTTGATTGAAAGACTACCACAGCGACTGACTTAAGGTTCATAATGAGGATGTTTGAACATAATAGCCTCCTTTCTGTCCTTGGAGGGGGAGGGGAGGGGGGGGGGGGCAAGTGTTGGATTTCCACCAGTGTGCAGCTCTTGGCCTCAATAAGGCAATTGTTCGTTCAGGCCCAGAAGGGGTGCAGAAAGGCAGACAGTGGGTCTGGCTCCAGAAGTGGGCGCACTCAGGTCACCATGCTGAGCAGGTCCCCATGATTGATTGTTCATGGCCCAGTTTGTGCCAACGTGGAAGGGGGCTGTGGGTAAGGTGACCTGGGTTCTCAACAGGAGGCTGAATACCAGATTTTACCCCTCAAATAGAGAGTGAGTGAAAGCACAGGCGGCGGGGGGGATTACCTGTGAGTGAGGTGGAGGTGAGCTGTGCAATTTGCATGTGTTGTCCTTTACACAAAAGTTGTGTGTGTCTGTGTTTGTGTGTGTATATGGGGGACTGGGGGTGGCAGAGCAGTTGGGATGAGAGGGTGAGGAGGGTTTTAGAAAAAGCCCCTGCATGCAGATTCCGAGTGGCTGCACAGTTCATTGATGCGACTCCCATTAAAAATCCCTCATACCCTCAATAAAAAAGGACTTAACTGGCTCTACCATCAGCTGGAAGCGTTCAGATCGGCTCGCCAGACAATCAATTTCCCCCAAGCGCACAGAGCTTAGCGGGAGAAACGGGAGGCGGAGAGCGGGATGTTTCCATTATCACAGCCCACTCTGTGTCTGGGCTCGGGGGGGTGGGGTGAGGTACTGTAGAGCAGAGAGTGCAGGGGAGGGAAAGGAGGGAGCGGGCGGAGGGAGATGGGGAAAGACAGACAAGTGGAGAAGAGAGAGAGAAGCAGAAAGGGAGACAGAGAAGCTGGCTTTTCAAAAAGCCATTGACCGCCTGCCCTTAAAAATATCATATTGGATTAGCCTCACAGGGGCGGCCTTTTGATATTTTTTTCTTTGGCCGTAGAATTAAAAGGAGTGCAGAGCATTACTTGAATTATAAATCATAGGCACTTGCTTTCAGTGCGCCCAAATTCCGCGCATATGTGGCTGCACTCTCCAGCGCCAGCCCCTGTCATTTTTAATTAAATCCCCCCTTATGGGTGACATTTGTAGCTTGCCCCCTCCTTCGTCCTCCCCTCCATGTCTCTCTACCACTGCCCTAGATGGAGACATGAAAGGCAGGAACGGCAGCGGAGCCAGGGCCTCTCATCGTGTCGTGCCCCAGAGAGAGGGCACCCATCCAGACAGATGAGAGAGAAAAGCCCTGCAGGGGGATCGGGGTGAATGGATGCCGCTGACCCTGGCCACCCTCAGCCAGCGGCGACCTCCCTCGCTACCCATCTCTTTCCTTGGTCGCTCTTCTCAACTGTGTGTGTCTGAAGGTCCGGGGAGCAGGGGTGAGCACAACAGCCCTCAGCTCCTGGAGGGGAGAGGGAGGTGCACCAGTCCAGTGATGAGTAACACTGAGACGGCTGGACAGGAGGCCCAGCAGCCCCCACCACTGCCCTGCCTCCTCCTCCCCGGCCCAGACAGCAATTACTTTGCCACATGTCAGCTAAAGAATAACTGGTCCCGATTCCCTCAATTGACTGGTTGATGGGGATATTTCTACCTGGTTATTTTCCAAAATAATATCAGATTTCAGGTTTCAGCAGGTTTTGATATGTCTGTTTATTATGCGGCAGATACATTTTTGCCAGCATGACATTTTCTACCATCGCTTTCCTCACACTGGGTGTTCATGTGTGAGTTCTTTATCCAGACCAACTGCAGGTTCTGCCTTGGTAAACCACACAGCACACTGCCACTCCCATATTTGTCCTGTGATTGAATCACGCTTTGGGCTAAACCTTGGCGTTCCCTTATGTCTGTTACCCCAGCAGTGCCTTGACTGTAACTCTTATACACACAGTGATTTCACATACTTTTGGAGGCATTTCAATGACCCAAATTGAGCCACAAAGTATTTCACAGCATGATTAATGCAATTGTGGTGAAATCAAACTTGAGAAACAAGTTTTGTTCCTACTTGAATGTCCCCAGTCAGCCGGCGTGTCGTCTAGAATTTGTCCCCAAATCTGCCTCGTAGCAGAAACATGCACACACCCGCGCACACACACATATGAGAACACCTGCAGCCATAACCCTCTGTGACACCACCCAGGAGGCCGGAGGTGCCAATCAGCCAGGTGTAGATGAGAAGTTCCCAGAAGGCTTGATATCCCAGGTTCATGCTATGTCAGGCCTGGTTCAGCCCTCTTAGAGCTTGATCGACAGAGACAACCTGGCCTTGTCACACATAGCCTCAGGACATGACATGGAGGTTCACCTGGGGATTGTAGTTTTCCTAATAGCCCCGTGCCTCTGCAGGCAGAGCTGCCGGAGCCATTAGTTTGCTTTCCTTTTAGCAGCCTCTCTTCCTAAGCTCCAGCAGCAGCAAGAGGGGAATATGCTCAGGTAATGACCTCCAGCCACCTCTCCGCCACTGTTGTTTGAGGTGGTGAGAGACATAACAGCTGAATTAACCCAAATTGCAGCATGAAACTCCAATGGATGTCATTGTGTATAAGGAGGGGGGAAAAAAAGAAAAAGAAAAGAGGCGCGAGCGTTTCCAGTTGAATATTTAAAAGTGGTCGCGAGCAGCAGCAGCAGAAATAACAACCTTTACCCTGATTGCCTCAGTACCCTGGAGGTGGGGGGCATAAAGTGGAACTGGGGGAAAAGGAACAGAGACGGAGCGGGGGAGAGAGAGAGGATCTGCATGCACTTGACCTTTTCCCGCTGATTGAACTACCTTGTTTCTAACTCCCATTTCGAATTCCACGGAGTGCCCACAGAGACTGTCATTATTCCACAGTCTGCAGCAGGGAAGCAGAGGTCACAAGGTATTTTTCACGGTGAAAAGGTGATTGACAGCTATCTATGGCCTCCATACCTCGCCCTGGATGTCTACTTATGCAATCTCATTTTGGAGCTTGCTGGGTTTGCATAGCCACATGAAATATATCATTCATACTTTCATCACATTGCTATATTGCAAAATCCAGAGTATTAAAAGAGTTGCAGTGTATTTCAGGGAGACAGCCATGTGATATTGGTTGTACTAGTCTTACCTCATGCATACTACAGCCTCCTCTGTCGTGTTGGTGTCTCAGCGCTGGCACACAGAGGATCATTTCCGGCTGGTGGCATCCCACAGTGCCATGCCTTCCCTCTGCCCTCTGCCTTCTGCTGTGAGCACGGGGGGTGAAGCAATCTTATTGCCTTGGGAGGTGAGCTTGAGGAAGAGGGGCTCTGCTTTAGTTTTGGTCACAGCAGGATTTGGGTTGAAAAACAGGTTCCTGGTTCCAAAGCTTCTGAGCTGGCATTTGGGCATCCCAGGTGCAAGGCATCGAAACCCTCTGTCTTCGCCTGCCAGGGACTGGGGGTGGGATGGGGGATGTAAGTGTCCACAGTCCCTTGCTGTCCCACAGGAAATGACACACGGCCTGTGCCATCTCAGAGCCGAGCCCACCACAGACTGACCAGGAGAGGCAGTGAGGAGGTGTTGCACACTCCTAGCAGGAGTTTTTGAGTGGGCTCTTCATTATAAAACTCTAAATATAAATGTAGCTATGGTCCAAAATTCAAACTCACAAAGTGCATAAGTAGGAGGCCAGGTTGCCGGACAGTAGATTTCCAGTCTTTTATGACTGTTTTCCTATTTTGTCAGTCCATCCAAATCACTAGGACAAAACAGCACATGTAGAGAGGTCCAAATATATATTTTATCTATGTATATGGATAATGGACCTGAACTTAAAAGGCTATTTTCTAACCAGTCAGCATGCTTTATAATACCTACCACATTTATGCAGACAGTTATACGTATAAACCATACAGCATTAAGCCAGGGATCGAACTACCAACCCTCTAAATAGTCGACGACCTAATGAGCCACAGCCTCTGTTAAACAAATATTATTGTTTTGAATTAAAAAGAGGAAATTCACCCTCATTTCCTAGAGAGCTACAACCTTACCCCCAGAAATGACTTCTTCCATATTTGTGCCGGTTATTTTCAACTTCAGTGAGCTGGCTCATACATTTCAACCTCTCGGCCATGATTGAAATTCACAGAAGGTGAATATTGATCAGTGTGTTGGTTTCTATATGGATCCTCTAAGGAGAGCTGTTATGCTGGGAAAATGCTTAAGAAGTTTATGTGTGAACAAATTAAAGCTGTAGAGTTTGATGTTTTGGTCCGAATCAGCCATGAACTTGCACCAAATTTTAAAACCATCCTTGGCTGTGGTTTTTCAGTCTACTCTAATAGTGCAGAGGGTTTGGCAGAGGAAGCAGACCACAGTGCAATGTTGAAATCATTGCTCCAGTGGGACATTTAACTACAGTTCCTGCGGTTTGCTCCTCAGGCTCATTCTCATCTTGACATGCATTGGGTGTTCCGTCATTTTAGGTTACAGAAATGGTGAGTTTAATTTGCTGGATTGTAGGTTTAGGGTTAGGGCGTGCTTTTTTTTCGCTGACCTCTTGATGCCAGCTCCAACTCTGAACCTTGACTTCTACAGTATTCGCCTTTGCACAGATTTCTAACAGCCAGTTCTCAACACCCCTCACCCGATAGAGGAGACATAACAAACCCAATGTCTACCATGGAGCACCAAGTTGTTTATGCCTTTCTGTTGTTGCTAGGCAGTGAAAATGTTTTTGACCCATCAGGTAACTTGTTTTTTGTTAATGAAGTGATAGAGGAGTGTGTTGGCGCTGTCAGCCAGTGAGGTGTGACCCAGCAAACCTCAAAATACCTCTCACTGATAGAATCTGGAGAGCAGATCTATGCAATAAATGTACTGTTCTGATGTTTCACCACGGTCCAATAGCTGGATAAATGATGCTATATTAAATAAGAAACAATGCAGGCTTCACCTTTAAGGAATACTTTAATTAAAACATGTTGCCTCTGCTGAACACTGAACCACTGACATTAAATCTTTCAAAATAGCTTTCCATCTTGAAAATTTAAGTTTCCTCTCCTCTCCTCTCCTCTCCTCTCCTCTCCTCTCCTCTCCTCTCCTCTCCTCTCCTCTCCGTCTCTCTTCCCCTCTCCTTCTCTCCTCTCCGTCTCTCTTCTCCTCCTCTCCTCTCCTCTCCTCTCCTCTCCTCTCCTCTCCTCTCCTCTCCTCTCCTCTCCTCTCCTCTCCTCTCCTCTCCTCTGCTCTCGTTGGCATGTGTACTGCAGCGGAGTGCCTTGTTGTCTGTGCAGTGTTAAATATTAATTGGGAATCAGTGGAGGACTTGTCTCCTAAATGATAGAACAGAAGGGCCCGGGCTTGCCTCAGGCAGCCTGCAGGCGCCTTTCTTCTTCCATTTACCTGCAGGCCTGTGCACCAGCACTTCCTCCAGTCTGACAGGCCTGCCCAGGCGCCTCCAGCCTCCCCTCATCTCTCCCACTCGCTCCCCTTTTTTTCCATCCTTGCTGCTCTCTGCTCTGGTTCCTTTTCTTATCTCTGTATGCACTCACAATCTCTACCTCTGGGGTCCTTTACTCTAAACCTGTGTGTGTGTTTGTGTTGTTACTGTGTCCATTTGAGTTTGTGCATGACTGTGAATGCTGCTGGCTCTTAGCTGTACATGTAAGAAAATATTGTCACAGCGCGGCATATTCTCTTACAGACGGGAATGGGGGGGTTTGACATAAATCTTTCAGGTCAAGATTTTAGCTTGTTGTGTTTCATTCTTGTCTCTGCGTCCTGCTTTGCTCTTTGCCTCATCACTGAACGGTTTAATCTCTGTTTCCTTTTTGTGATGTTTCCCCATAACTATCCTCACAGTTTATCTGTCTTTTTCCTATCATCCTTGTCATCTGCAGAGGTGCCCCGAGACAAAACAACTCTGGCACCGGCCGCTTCTTTGTGCACCGGCTAGATCTAACTTGTAGATGACTGTGCCTGATGGACCTAACTAAGCTGCAGAGATTTATTTGGAAAATCAAACCAGCCTAACCTGCTGTCATTATTTTCACTTTGTATCTATTTATTTACACTGGAGCACAGCTAGTCACGACATCTATTGAAGGTGTATTGTGAAGTGGCAGCGTTGAATGTAAAATAGAAAAACATAGATAAAGAGGAAAGGGCAGCATAGAAGCAGGATATAAATGGAGGTGAGTAGGGGGAGGGACTGACTCTGATGCCATAGGAATGAGTTCACAGGCCCATGAGCACAGGCCTAATCGCACATGACAATATCGGCTGGTGTGCCAGTCGCAATGCATAACCACCCCACTGCTTGTGCTGACTCGGGGTATTTGCTGATAAAGCTCTGCTTTCTAGACCATGCTGTATGCACAATGAGGGTGGCCCAGGCAGGCCCGAGGGCTGGCTCATCACAGGCTGCCCACAAACCAGGGCCTCAGCCCCCTCATCTATATAGAACCATACACTCCACTAAGCCCTTTAGCCAGACTTGATTATTAAACAGTGAGCAGTTTTGTGATGAATATAGTTATTTTTTCCATTTATAATCCATTATGTTGCCCATCCAGGCCCATAAATTATTGCAAACGGAAAGGGCCTGGTGAAACTCTAAAATGAGGTCGTGGCTGTGAGGGGGGCTCTGTTCACAGTGTGAAACTCTCAGTGTTGATATTATTCCATTGAAATGCCCTTTTTTAATGGAGAGGGGTGGGGGGTGGCTGCCATAGGAACAAACATTGAGCTGGTTCTTTTTGTTTGGCCGTTTTTGTTTACGTAGTGCGGCGTGTAGTGTGAGGTAAACATGTTGCCCCAGTTTCTGTGTTTGTTTGGTGCATGGGTGTCCTACAGAGGGCCTGACATGGCCACGGCTGGCCCGCATTCCTACATGGCTCAAAGAGGGCGTAAACTGCCCGCTGGTGTTGTTTCTGCTGGACGCTCAGCTAGATTGTCAGTAATGAACACGTGCGGGGATTTGAACAGAGAGGGTGGATCCTTCTCTATCATAGCATGCATGACAGAGAACTAAAGGCTTTAAAATGTGTGCCTAAATATCTTTCTCTTTTTGTTTTTTCATAAGCCATCTTCACAAAGGGTAGTGCTGATGATAATGTTTTTGATTCCCCTGAGTGGCAGTAGGTCTGCTCCGGTGGTGCCAGTGGTGTTAATGGGGCAGGAATGCAGGACGAGTGCTTTCCCACGCTGTTAGTTTTCTTCTGCCGGGCGTGTTTGAGACGAGGCTCTGGGCTGGCTAGGCTCTGCTAATGCAGCCAGAGTGCAGACAAATGGAAAGTGACACTTGTGTGTGTAGAATGGTATTTGTGGTGACGCTTTGACTACAGATAATAAAGTGTTCGCCCTGAGGTAATTTCGCCCGGCAAGCACCCCAGATGAAACTCACTTACTCAGAGAGGGAGACGGAAGAGACAGAGAGGGGGATGAAGAGACAGAGAGGGGGAGCAAAGAGCAAAGGAGGAGCACAAAGAGATAAAGAGAGGAGGGAAAAGAGGGTGAAAAAGAGAAGGAGCAGTAAACGAACAAGAGATGTGCAGAGGGAAATTCAAGTGTTTGTAATGTCAATGCGTTATACGTACATCATGCAACTGTTGTTTCAGCGAGTGGTGGATTTTGGAGGTCACAGAGCACAGAAGGTTGAGATTTGTCCTTGTGTCTCCACCTGATTTGAAGTGTTTCATGTTTATTCACCTGCTTTTTAAAATGATAAATAAAGGAGCAGGTTTGCAGCTTAATTGGCTTTATGGTTTTTGACAATTAATGGTTATCAGTGTTGTAGCTGCTAAAGAGAAAGGATGTCAGGTTCATCTGGAGGTTTAAATTTTTGAATCAGCCATCGTTGTGTGTGTGTGTGTGTGTGTGTGTGTGTGTGTGTGTGTGTGTGTGTGTGTGTGTGTGTGTGTGTGTGTGTGTGTGTGTGTGTGTGTGTGTGTGTGTGTGTGTGTGTGTGTGTGTGTGTGTGTGTGTGTGTGTGTGTGTGTGTGTGTGTGTGTGTGTGTGTGTGTGTGTGTGTGTGTGTGTGTGTGTGTCAGGCCATGTGTACAGAGGAGTCCTTCAGGATCAATCAATTCTCAGTAATTTCCCCTACAGCCCATAAAAGCCAGGTCTGTCTGGAAGGAGCATGGGGTTGCCACATCAAACCAGCTAATTAATTTTCATGGCTGATTCAGTAACATCTGGCTTTAGAGATAAATTCTAACGAGAAAATGTAAACATGACAGTGCTCTGGTGGTATAATATTTCACTTTTCTTGGGAGGAAAGCTTTTATAATTTGAACCCAATTAGCAGTTTTGATTGGACACATTGTCCACCATCACATTATACACACACGTGAGACTGTAAAAGAATGATTATATTAACAGACAAACATTTTGCATGGAAAGTGAGGACAGATCTTGTTTTTCTTCTGCTCCTCCGTGGTGTCATCTGCACCTGTGGACCTTATCTGTCTCAGTGTACCGTATTAACCACACACGTGTACTGCCTCACTGCAGGCTCACTATATGACCTCATGCCGCAGCCTGTGTGAGGAGGAAGCCAAAATTAGGCTCTCAGTTTGGTATTTCTTCTATCTGCTTGTGTAGGAAATAGAGAGATTAAATCTTAGATGAGATTGGCTTTAATGAAATGAAAGATTAGATTTAGGAGTTTCATCCAAGTTTTTTTTAACTCTCTTTTAATGATTAAATCCATTTTTGACATTGTGCCATGTCTGCGTGCCTGTGAAGGATCAGTGTGCAGATTGCTTTAACATTCTCATTATCCTCTTTGCTATTTGTGAAACATGTTGGCAGGTTAAAAGTCCAATATGTGGTTGCAGTATGGCACCCAGCATTGAAAAATGTTGTCCAACTACTGCTTCTATTTACATGGTGATTCATCAGTTTAAATGCCCAATTTTCTTGTTATTTAGTGTCTGGTGTTTGATTGAAAAGTAACTGTATGTGACTATGACCTGTTTAAAGACAAATCTAGAGAGAGAGGATTGAGGTGAAGAGCACTTTTTTTCCCGGCTGTCTTACAACATGGCGTTGTTTGATGATTGTGATGACACAAGCAGCTGTGAATTCAGACAGCTCTATCCTCTGAGAAATCACTACAGTTTGATTTTTATCTTTGTAATTATAGATAGCAAAGGCCTGACAAATAATTTCCTTGATTTTTTTTGCCTCCCTGTGTTGTTGCACAGAAAATCAGCCTTGAGATGAACAGAGGGAGATGAGTGTTCCTAAAAATGGCTTTTCTGATATCAAGCAAGCAGCAGGGTTCCTTTGCCTTCACGTGCACTTGAATTGATTAGCACTCTGGCTGAGGGCATATTCAACATGTCTGCCCCCTGCAAGGCTGCTCTTCCCTGTTGATCACTGGCTCATACATGTGCTTCCTCCGCTCTCTCTCTCCTCAGGAAGCTCCTGTGGGGCACTGAGGCTTTGATTGACTGGCGGCCGAGGCCAACAGGACGCCTCTATTATTATCATCTCTACCTCGGCAGAGGGGCGGGGGGCTATGTCCAGGGGGTCTGGCCGACAGCCCCTGCTTTGTGAGCCCAATAGTCAATTAGAGGCAGCACACTGCCGGAGACGAGTGGGATGCAGGGTTAATTGCAGAGGACCAAACAGCTGGCTCTATCAGGGCCCATTGTGTTTGCAGCAGTTGTCACGGCAATTGAGGCCTGGCTGTAATCGCTGACTAATCAGCCCTGTGCCAGATGACACCTCCATTAGCACAAGGCAGGTATTGTTCAGGACGTGAAGCAGCCTCTGGGTAGCCCCTCCTCGCCTGCCTGTCCTTTTACAGCAGCTAACGGAGATGGAGAGACTATGTCATAGACCCTGATCCTATCTGCTAAGAGCTAAACAATAGTCAGAGGTCGAGGGTTCTTCCATGGGACAATGCTGCTGGATATCAGCTGCAACACATTTGACGGGTCAGACTTTTTCCAAGCTAAGGGGTTTTGACGTAAAGGATTTGAAAACTGCTTTGGCCATGAATTATTAATTTGATTAACTTCATTACAGTGAGGTTAAGGGCAAAATGGCCATTAATGGTGGAATGTGGTACTAGACTGTGGACAAAAAGGGGCGTCCCGCTGGCCCAGAGGTCACATAATTGAAGAATCGCCAGTTTCTGAATCCTGTTAGGAACCTTTGTTGCATGCAATTCTCAAAAAGAGAGAGACAAAAAAAAGACCCAGCATATATACTAGCTGCATGATGAGCTCAGCAGCTTAAGTCTCGTGGCTCACACACATTTAACAGGGACGGTCGCTCTCAGGGGAAGGGGCTCAGGGAGAGCCTGGACTGAACCTGACCCCTTGTTGTCTTTCATCTGTCTGGTAATCTCAATGCCTGGTGTTTGCCCTAACCTCATCACAGACTGCGCTCTGTGTTTGGCTGGAGTTTGTATGTATTATGCACTCGTTGTTCTGTGAAAACTTAATTGCAGTTCAACCGAACGCTCCTTTCCCTTCATCTAAACAAGCCCCCCACTCCCCCACCCCACCTCCCGCTCACCATTGAACATGGTCAGAGGGGATCAAAGCGTGCGGTAAGGAGGGATACAGACTTGCAGGAGTGAGTGAGGAAACGCTGAGGGCTTTTTGATGTGCTGGAGCATTTTCTCCACTAATAAGAAGAAACTTCTCCAACCTGCTCATAATTTCAGAACACTTGGAACACTAATAAATGGGCATTTCTGGCAGTTCTCTCAGACTTTTTCCTCTGCTTATTCATTTAAACCTTAATTAAAATGCAAAGCATTCTCATGGTCTTCTGGATTTGGTGCTGCACTCTCACACAGTCTCTGACTCCCTATCTCCTCTCTTTTTTTTTTTCCTCCGTTGCTTGCCCACCCCACCCACCTCCCCCTCCTTGCCCCCTCCTCACCTAACTCCCTGCTCTCATACTCTCCGTGTCTGCCTTTGCTTCTTGTGATCAACACAATTTGACCTCTCACTTGGAAGAAGTGCACAGAATTTAATGGATTTTTTACAGTCTAATCTAACCAGTTCCCTCTTTATTGCTGTTTTGTACCCAGTGGACCTCATCTTTACCAGAGCCCCCTCCCCCCGCCCCCACCCCCCAGCCGCTTCCACCGCCTCCTTCACCCTCACACCAAGAAAATTAGTTCATCAGAATTCAAAATGTACTGCTGGCTAATTAAAGGAGTGTTAATTGAGTGTTCAGAATTGGGTACCCCCTTCACCAAATGCACACAGATGTGCACACACACGCACACACACACATGCATACACAAAAGCACACACGCAATCACAGTGACAGAACTGAGTACACCAAGGACGTTGCGCTTGGGGAGTTTCATGCCAATCAAAAATGGAGAGAAAGGAGAGTGCCCATCCTCCAAGTGAAATGGGATTTCTAGATCATATCATGGCCTACTGCAGCTCAGTCCGGCTCGGTGCTGCCATGTTATCCTATCCCAGCCTTGCTATCTCTGTCTGACCGCTGGAGAGTGTAACGCTGCACAGATAGCCTCTCTCACTGCGTGCATCGTGCTAATGAGGGATGGCATTTAGAGATGTGCTGCTCTGACACATGGGCATTGTGTGCCAGGCACTGGGTGATTAAGGACGAAGGTCAGCCCATTAATTGCCTCCCTGCCATCTCCGCTCCCTGGCGCGTGATCTCTCAGAACTAATGCATGTGTTTGCCTGAGCTTTTATCTCATCTCCAATGAAGTTCAATCATATTCTTTGTTTGTTTACATTCCTTTCATGTGAAAGTTTTTTTTCTTGCTTATTGCAAAAGCAGTGCTAGCCCAGGTTCCCCTGTTCATTTACTATAAGCTGTTTCATGTGCTTGGGAGTGCACATAGCCTCCTGCTCTCAGGAAGGGAAAAAGCATATTCTTCCATCCCCAGGGGAAATAATTAATCCTTACAAGGCTGTCGCATGTCGAAATGAAGCGAGTGTGAAGCATTTAGCCCAGGAGGCATTGCAGGCTGTCGCCCGCACAGGCACCTGTTGTTGTCCCTGCCCTACATTTCATGAGAGAGCGCTGAGCAGAGGATAACAACATGCTCCACTGATGGCAAATGAGACACACAACTGCAGATGCAGGTTTGTGTGTGCGCGTGTGTATGTGTGTGTGTTTATGCCTCTGTTTTCATGTGTTGCGTTTGCATGCATGATCCACGCTGGAGAATGTGCACAGGTGCAGGAAACCCCCTGCCTTATGAGGAGGTGAGGGCTCACACAAAAGGGGCAGTGCTGGCTGCCTCAGAGGGTGTTTATCAGCCAGCACCATCTGTATGCTGCTGCTCATAGCTATGATCTACTGCAGCCTAAACCAATAAGTCACAGAGCGTCAGCCTAAAAAGAGACTCTCTCCTTTAACCTCCATGTCCTCCCTTATAGACTTACTGCTCTGGAGGAGAGAGATGTGGAGACCCTGCACATCAAACACACAGTGTGTGTATGAGAGTGAAATTACGCCCCGGTTTGTGGCCATACTTACTGTAATCAACTTTGCTATAAAATTTATACCATGGAACTTTTTAAAGAAGAAGCTGGAATCAGAAGCATCCAGATGCTCATTTGCCTCCTCCTCCTCCTCTTCTTCCTTTATGCCTGTGGGTTCTAATAACCGGAAGCCTTTGTGGAGCTGAGATGGGTTTTGTAGGCCTGAAAGGCCTCTAATCCCTGTGGCCTGTGAAGTGTGAAACCCTTTGATGCCAGGTTGGTGTGCCAAAGGCTCTGCCTATTGACAAACAAGGGCCAAGCTGGGAAAAGACGGAGGGAGAGGGCTCCCTCGTCTCTCTCAGAAGAAATGCAGGCTCAGGCATGGAAAATATGGACTCAGTCAGTGAGAAGGAATAGAATTAGCCACCCTTTAATGAATTTCCTGGCTGTTTTTATAGTTTTTTTTTTCTCATGTGGCAGTAATTAGGTGGAATGATGGGCATATTGCAGCTGGGGGCTTGTAGGGGCGGCAGGGCACAGGCCCTTGATATGCCTGAAAGCCACATATCTTTCCTCATTTAGACCATGTGATGATCAAAGATGTTTTTTTGCCCTCATGTAAAGAAGATCAGAAAAAATGCTGCCATTCCATTTGCATGTGGACCAGCAATGTGCTTTGAAATGAGCATGTTTTTCTCTTCTGAGCAAATGAAATAAGTCTTCTGTCAGTTTTCCACTGCAAGTCAGAACATCAAAGCAAATGGCACTGCTGTCACCAGGGAAGCAGAGCTTTGCCTCAGTAAGGTTGGTTAGATCTCAGATAGGCTGGTCTGGCACACTCAGCCTAGCCCATTAGGATGGCACCAGGTTCCCTCGCTCCGACTAGAACTAAGTCATTAATGTCAGGCTTTTTGTTTTGTTTTTACAAATTAAATCATAATTTGAAGTCAAGTGTTTCTGATATAGAAAGCATGTTGTTTGCAGGATGAGCCAAACTGACTGGAAAAGGTCTTGCACGAAATTTGGCTTGAGAAATTTACATTCTCTTGTCTCTGCTGTTAAATTCCCAATTTATTTCTTGTATGATATGGATCTTGTAGATTTAATCATTTTCACAGTGGGAGACCCATGGGGTTGTTAAAATGAACTCCCCATGCTATCTGTAATGGAAGCAAAGGAATGAGAATTGTGACTACTTGGCTGTGGAGTCTCTTTAAAATGATTTTGCAATAGGAAAGGAAATGGAGTGAGTCCTAGTCGCAGGCTGCACCCTGCAGACTCCTTGGGTCGCCAGGACATTTGCTGACGGCACAGTTATGGCAGTTAATTTTTCTGCGTTTTGTTAGCTTTTGCATAAAAATGTCATTTTTGAAGGGGTTGCAAGTCATTTGTGGCAGCTGATATATTGCTTGTAAATTGAGTTCTTTTCCCAACCCCCCACCCTTTTTGTTGCACTGAGCTAAGTAGCCATGAAATTGCCTGAATAATGTCGTTTAAATCCAATCTCACCGCGGCCCCTCACCTCTATGTGCAGCCCCCAAACAATGACACATGGTGGGGTTTTTAGAAATTGCCATTTTCCTGTTTGCCACCTCAATTCACAATGCCCAAGCATTGGCTCATTGAGCAAGGGCTATTGCTAGTCTCACTTGCCACGTTCACTGTTGAATTGAATTTTGGAACTGGAGTGGTTTCATATGGCAAACAGTGGAACTGAGCATGTACTGTACGTGAACATTAATAGCAAAGCCTTTGTGATAGGAGCATACACCTGCCTTTTGTCTCTTCCACAGTGTGTTATTCTGTTCATTTAAAATACATAAATGTTGTGGCCATCAATAGCACATGGGCACAGAATGCATGATTCTGCTTCTCTTGATCATTGAAATATTTCATGGACGCACAAACCGTCAAGCATTCTTGACTTGGCTTGCTCTGATATAGTTCACTTTAACCAGGCTAGTAATTCCCGGTAGATGTTTAATTGGTTTTTTTCTGAGGGTCTCTCCACGTACTCCTGAATTGAATAAATGTGGAAATTCTGTGGCCAAGGGTAAGACCCAGTAAGTGATACCACTTATGAATCTCAAATGTGCCACTGCAATTAAACAAGCTTTTATCCCCTCCCCTCTGTCCCTCCTTGCCTGGTATCCAAGGCTAACCCAATTCAATGCTAAAGAGAGTCCGAATTAATTTCACAATGCACTGATTTAACAGCGCCTAAGGTACCAGGCTTTGACAGAATGAGTTTTTAAAAAGATCCATTTGTCTAGGGATGAACTTCCACAGGAGGGTGTGAAAATGAGATGGAAAGAAAGCTCAAATGGAGGAGCGGAGTGATGGGACATAAATGAATGTCAACCCTGATTTACAATTTGCAAACTCTGTTTGGATTGTTCTGCAGTATGTCTGCTGTTTACATCTGGTTTTATTCACCTGCTCTTGTAGAAACACTGACATTTTGTAGTGTGCACTTTAGATGTAGTCTCTGTAATGCTGCCAGGTTTTTGCTGTTGCAGCAAAGTAGTGCTTATTGCAATTGATTGATTGATCTGATTTTGTGGTTGCCATTGCTGTCGGCTCCTTGGATATTTCTGGTAATTAACCCCCCCTCCCCCGACCAGTCTGCTGTTCTCTGCCTCTACATAAACAGCAATTCAAGTGTGACTGTGTGCATGTTTTTTTAATTTTTTTATCTCAATCCTTTCCCTCATACTTTTTCTCTGTTTGTCTTGTAGGTGAGCTTTTGGTGCCCACACATTCTCCACGCTACCCCACTGCGGCAGAACTTGACGCCTTCGCTCAGAAGACGGCCAACAACCCCCTGTCCATCAAGATCTTCCCCACCAACATCAGGGTTCCCCAGCACAAGCACCTTAACCGGACTGTGAATGGATATGACACCACGGGGCAGCGCTATAGTCCCTACCCACATCTCCACACGGGAGGCTACCAGGGTCTGCTCGCCATCGGCAAGGCCTGTGGCTCGTCGTCGTCGTCGTCAACATCTACCTTCGTCCCTTCAAAGGGTGTCCTCAAGAACTCTGAAGGCAGACGGACTAAGCTCTCTCCCGCCCACATAGCTGTTGCCCCATACCCACCCCCCAATAGTAGCACTTTAGCCAGTGGCCACGGCCAAATGGTATACCACACTGGGCCCTCAAAGCCTCCAGAAGGCCCCGGACTGTCAGTTCCCCCGAATGTCACTGTAGCTGGCTCAGTGATTCCTGTAACAGGGGGCCGAGGCCTGGCCCTGCCCGCACAGTCCAACCTCCCCTCCATCCAGAGCATCATCTACCAGATCAACCAGCATTGCCAGGCCCAGGCTTTGCAGCAGGTGTGTCAAGGGGCTGCCACTGCTTCATTAAATTCTAGCCCCTCCAAGCAGGGAACGACTGTCATGGGGGTCTCTTCTAGCTCCTCAGGTGGAGGCTACGTGGTGGGAATGGGACCCCAGGCTAACATGGTGTACACAGGGCCGGGGCTGCCGTCTCAGAACGCAGAGGCGATGAAGACTGGCGTGTACACAGACGGTATGGACTACATTCTTTGGCAGAAGCAGCAGCAACAACATCAACAACAGCAGCAGCAGCAGCAACAACAGGCTGTGCTCCGCATGTACAGTGGAGGCAGCGGAGGAGGGGGCGCCATCAGTAAGTCTCCCGAAACCTGCATTCCAGGGGGAGGGATCATGGCGTCCCAAATGTCCTCCTCCTCCTCCAGACCGTACCACCTGACAGCCAGCGCCAGCGGAGGAGGCGGGCTGGACAAAGTCAGCTCTTCCCCTTTGAACTGCGTGGGCATGCATGGAAATTTCTCAGTGGGTCAATACTTTGCGCCGCCATGGAACAGTGTGCTAGTGACACCTGACAGTGACTGCTACAACACCCAGGAGCTTTTGGGCACCTCCACAGGAGGGCCGGCCACGGGGCACAGAGAGATGGGCTACCCCCACCACCACCACCACTACCACCACCATCACCACCCTGCTATAGACAGCGGTGGGGGTTTGTGCTGCAGCCTGCCCAGCAAGAGCATGTGCAACACATCTGTGCTGAGCAGCAGCTTGCAATCTCTGGAGTACCTGATCAACGACATCCACCCACCCTGCATCAAGGAGCAGATGCTTGGCAAAGGCTACGAGACTGTGTCTGTGCCACGTCTGTTAGACCACCAGCATGCACACATCCGCCTCCCTGTTTACAGATAGAGAGGGGGAAGAAGAGGAGGAAAAGAATCAAGAGTTTGTGAATTTGTGAAGAAAATCAAAGTGAAAGAACCAAGATGTTTTTTTTGGGGCTACGAGTGGCACTGCTTTAACTAGTGTGGGAGCTTAGACAGGGGCAGTTGTTGTGCTGTGTGACCCTAGGTTTGGTGGTTTTCAAGGCAGGCTGTGGGAATCACAATATGAAAGGTGGTAGTGCTTGCCAGTGGGAGAGAAAAGGGATTTCAAGATTCTCCAGATGTTCCATTGTGTGGTTTGCCAATAGGAATTTTGGATTGATTTTCTTCTGTTTTTATTTTTTTGTTTGTTTGTTTCTTTTTGTGATTTTTTTGTTTGTTTTTTGTTGTAATTGTTTTACTTGCCTGGACTTTTTTTGACGAGTATCATAGCGTGACATGAAGTGCATATGGCACTTGTTTCCCCTTCGCAAATACTAAGGATGAAGCTACTGTGTAGGTTGTCACTGAAATGGTCTTAAAAGGGCCAAAGTTTAGGGCTGCTCTCAAATCCAAAACTCTGTAACAGTGCACACATAAACACACATATACAGATACTTTTACAGGAGAAGAATAAGACTATAGGCAGTTCTCGGGTGTAATGTACAAGTATCATAAGGTTGAATTAAAAGGGTAGTACAATATTAGTTATTATTGCTGTTATAATTGATACATAAATTGCACTGCTTGAATCTTGTTAACTTTGAAGTTTGGAATTGGGTAGTTTGGATATGATATATTTAAGAAACTTGAAAACTTGAACCTATTTTTTGTTGTTTTATATATTTGTAGGTATATTATATGCATTGGCTGCTATGGGGAAAAGTGTCTCAAATGCTTTTTATTTTATTTTATTTTATTTTTTTCCAGTTTGGTTTTTATGATTTAATAATTCCTCCTCAAGCTGATGTGCAGTTTCTTATGTCCTGGTGTGAGGCATAGTTGCTGCTTTTGGTTCTGTAAGAACCTAGTCTGAGAATTTCTTTTTTTGTTTGTTTCCTAACCAACACTGGAATCTACAATAAATCTTGAAATACTTATTTAAAAAGAAAATGTTGCAAAAAAATTCAAGAAAAGAAATGTTACAATGAAGAATGTGATTGGGGGGGTTATCTACATAACCTTACGTGTATGTTAATGTGTGTATGTGGCTGAGTGCATGCGCGTGTGCATTTTTTTTTCTCTCTCTTTTTTTTTGTTCCTCAAAATCCTCAGACTTTTTTTTGTTGTCATTAAAAGATTTCTATCACCAAGACTGAAAAACTGATACACCAGTCCCATAAACATCATATCTGAGTAATGTACAGGAGATCTTTTGCAAATCTTGCTCCCTTTTATTGGACGCTTTAGATATTCGCAGGAGCTGGTAGAGATCAAGATCTCACATCATGACTCCTTTATAACTGTAGTGACGGTACTGTAGCCCCTTCCACTGTCAGGTGTTCTTGTCATGACAGAGAGAGGCAGGCACAAATGGAAATCCTATTTTGGGGGAACTCCTCACCCCTGATCCTGCAAACAAAAACAAAATTAAAACAATCATGCCAGTTCTCTGGCGTCAGATGAAACGCGACGACGCTCACTGCTTTCCCTTGTCCTTTTCAGCCCCTGGTTGGGATGCATTTAGCCTGGGCCAGTCTTAACTTGATGATTCAGAGCAGTGAAATATTTATAATGACTGTGAGATTCCCTTGAATGTACTGCACTTAAATTACTGCGATGTTTCATTGCCTTGTGGGACTCAACTGAAAGAGAAAAATTGGATCAGTGCAGCAGTCCTCTGGTCTTAAATTAGCATTTCTTTTGTCAGTCAAATTTCAATGCTAAATTGAATTTATTAACTGGAGAGAGAGATTCACAGCTTTGTTGTGGGGAAATACTGGCATCAGTCTAGATTTATGAAGTGCAATTATTATGACTGTATTAACATTTTTTCTCTGAGCTTACACCAAAAAATGTAAACTACAGTTGTCAATACATTCCCAATGTACCACATCCCTAATCCCTATTCTTTCTTTTTTTTTCTTTTTTGTTTTGAGGTGTAAAATAAATTTCTTTAAGAATATATTCAGTGGCCACATCTTGGCTTTGAAGTCTGTCATTATTTTTTAACGTATGTCCTCTAGAGCTAAGTGGGAAGCAAGTGGGCCCTTGTTGCAAATGCAGAGTGGAGCGTTGTGTCTGATGTAGATCCTGTACTGTACCATAGCAGTTAAACCTCGGCCACTGAGAAATCCTAGTATACTTAATTGATATTCTTTTAAATGTTTACACTTTGGCCATCCAAAGATAAAGAACAGGCAGCATTGTTGAAAAAAGAAAATATTTACCCATGAATCCTGAAGATGTGATAGATTTTTTTTTCTTTCAAGGAAGAGGCAGGAATTAATGTTTCTTTGATCATTTGCGCTCCATAAATAGACCTTTTTCTCCCTCAAGATAACCCTTGCTTAATCTTAACTATGAGCCTTAAATTTTTGAGCCACTGTCTTTGAAGGCTGACAAAGATTTCAGCCTAAAGAATACCAAGCCCCTTGGCTTAAATTTGCACAGTAAGCCTCCTTAACATTCCAGTGAAAATTTTTCATGTTGTTTCAACAGCTTAATACCCCAGCCACAGTCTGATTCCAGCATTTTTCTGTCTTGTAGAAATATTTTGACAGATTTACAGATACATCCCGTCCCTAAATCCCCTCCGTTTGGCTTCTGCATCCAAGCATTAAACCCTGTCACATGATGTTGAAGTGAAGAGAAGACACTTGAGGCAGTGGAGTTTCTGGTGTCTGCCCTTTCCCACCAGTGGAGGTCTGAAGCACCAGGCCTCTCTGCTAATGGGAATATTGGGTGACGCCTGGCTGTTGGACACTGCCAGTAGAGAGTATTCATTCACTCAAAGGGTTGAAATCAAAACCCTTTTCAAATAGCAAGGGATTTCCTATTAGGTACTGAGAGGAATCTGGCCATTTTGAGCCAAGTTCAACTGAATAAAACAGAGAAAAGATGAGACAAAATATGATTTTTATTGCAAATGGTTGAGTTTTATTAAATAGAAGGTGGTGTTTAGTTACTTTTAACATCTTTTCTTAGTAGCCAGATTTTCTACTGTACAGGCTCCGATCTGTCTGCTCCCCCCCTTTACACACATTAATGAGCTCCTATTGATGGGATGCATCTTAGCTCTGCATCTCTGGTCCATTCCACTATTCCCGATTTGGACAATGGACGCTTAGCCCATATTAGGATAATAGAATTAAATTTCAAATAGATTTGTGCCTGAGCTGATCCATGCACGGTTCACTCAGCTGCAGAGGCAGAGTGGCATATGGCATGTCATTATCTAAGCCCACCCTCCCCCTGTCTGGGGCCAACAGGGTTCAGCAGTGCTTAAACAAACTGAAGGTTAGGACTGGCTGGCTGGCGTTGAAGGGGAGGACAGCAGGGTTTGGAGGAGGGGGTGCGGAGGGGGTTGCTAAATCACAGCCTCCACAGCGTCTCAGAGGGCCTCAGCACCACACCATGGCGCCTTGGCTCAGAGGCCTGCTTTAAAAGCTGGGCTGTGTTTGATCGAGGGGATTTGTTTTCTGTTGGATTATACATGGTTGCTCCCTGCCTGGCTGAGGGGCCCGGTGCAATGTGACAGATCTCAGCAAAGGGGGAAAAAGGGAAGAGGGAGAAAGATACAGGGAGGGATTTTACAGGGGAGAAGCCTCGAAGCATCAGTAATCAGGATAATTGCCATGTTCCTGGTGCTGGTTTCAGCCTCCCCTCTCTGGCTCTGCGGCCTCATATTCAGATTCAAGCTCTGAAGAAACCACCTTTCTCACTGAAAGACTTATTGTGCCTCAATTTAGTAAATTCTAGTGAGTAAGAGCGTCATTTATAATTAAGTTTTTAATGCTTGGAAAGTTATGTATCCCAGGAAATGATGAATTACAGCACTCAAACACCATCTGACTGAGAACGTTAAGATCTATCACTTATCTCTGTGGCTACAGACTATTGACTGTTAACACGTTTTCAAGGGCAATGAGATACTCACAAGGAAGGCCTGAGGGCAAAGTGGAGGGAAATTGACTTATGCCGGTTGTAAAAATCCCTTCGTAAATCCCAATAAGTCCATGAAGGCCTTAACCCAGTGCAAAGGTCTGGTTGCATATTATGCACCTTAAACACTGCTGAAGGAAGGGGAGCGGACGGACGCGTTCAAAGCAGGGTCGGCTCTCTTTCACTGTCAAAACAGTGGGGACGGGAGGGCAGGGGAGGGTTAGGAAAAAATAAAGGCAGCTGCTCGCTCTGTAGAGTCTTGGCGCTGCTTCTCTAACCTACAGATGACAGAGGAGGGGTGGGGGCTGGGGGAAGTTGGGAGGTTGATGTCCCCTCTGCACCGCTTTGGTCAACCTCAGTCATGTCCCCTGGCTGCCCTTGGACCCCTGGGGCTCTCGTCTCAGAGTCCTTCCCAGCATCCCTCCTTAGCGGCTACGATAAGATAAAGTCATGCGGCCAGTCCTCTCTATTTGGCTCCTACCTAGCAAGAAAATACTTTAATCAATAATTCAGATGGTCCTGGGGAGGCTTGTATAGTTAACCCACCAGCCTTATAGCTGTATTGTACAATATCGGTGAAAGATTTGCTGTTTTGCCACAGTTAGAGCACATTGCCATCTCTTAAGTGCTACTGAATAAAACTGGATGGGTCACATATGAGTACCACACTTTTTATGAATCTTTTCTTGTCTTTTCTTTTTTTTTTTTTTTTTTTTTTTTTGATGCAACACACGTTCAAAATCAGCACAGATCACACAATGAATCAGGATCTTTTTCTTAAGGCACAGCCCCAGAGCCCTTTTCTAAAAAGGCAGTGCAGCAGGTCGTAATTCCAAGAGCTTACAGTGTTTTATTTCTTCAGCATCACGACTATGTATGTTCAGCTGAAGAAGCTTATGGCCTCCAAATATTCATCTAGTTTATGTGGAGGGTATATTGCTGTATCCAATCTAAACACAAAAGTCTGGGGATTTTGCTTGTTTTCTTCCTGTTTCCTTTTACTGTTTGTGTGGCTCTCAGAATGTTCCTGTGGACAAACAGGGCTGTTTTTTCCCGAATGATCTCAAATGCACCAACGCTGCCAAAGTCTGAGGGTGCTGCAACCTTGAGAAAATAATATATATGGAAATGGGAAATCTATAAAGCATCTCTCTTATTGTTCTCCCTGCAGTGTTGTATTTATGTTTAAAAAATGATTTTGTCTCCTCAGGATGAAAAAAATGTAAAGGATACCTTGCTTTTTTTTCTTCTTTTTTGAAAATGATAATATATGAGTCTTAGATTTCGAAATAAGAAGTCTGAATATTAAAAAAAAAAGCTGTAAAATCCTTTAGTCGTGGGGTTTTCAACTTTTGAATGTGCCTAAAGCCAAGCATCCCAGTGATTGCTTACCTTCTACCCCCTCTCCAGTTCTGCAATCTTCCCCTAATCTCCCCACAACCATCATCTTCAATTTGCTGAAACTGCCACTGTCCCTCCTCCATCCCAACGACCACAGTAGATATTTTGTCTGTTCCCTACTTTTTGTCAATCTCAGGACTGAAATTTCTTTATTTTAATGTAGATGGTGGGTTTTCATTTGACCTCTCCTCTCTTATGTATTATTGTTTGACATAAGTAAATAAAGCAGATGACTTCTATGCCTGTCCTGTTGCTATACTCATCCATAGTAATCCTTTCTTTCTTTCTTTCTTTCTTTCTTTCTTTCTTTCTTTCTTTCTTTCTTTCTTTCTTTCTTTCTGTAAACATCTTCATCACCTCAGTGTAACGATAGTAAGCATATTAGTCTAAGGATTCGCTTCGCACATCAGCACCATATGCTGCCCCTCTACAATCCTGTTGTTCACTTGACCTTTTTCACCTTTGCAGCAGCGTATTGTGGCATCACGAGAACTCACAGTTTATGAAGGATGTGTTGTCTGTGCCATGACTGGAAAACATCCTCACCTCCGCTAAACAAACAATCACGGAAAAAAAGGGAAAAGGGGGAGAGTACATTGTGGGAATGATTGACATTTTTCCCGGGTGAGGATTTGAAGAAACTTCTCTTAAGCAGAATCCAAAGGCTAAGTCTCTTTACACGCAATTTAGCAAAGAAGTCAAGACAAGGTGTCCTCCTCTGAGGCCTTGATGTTCGAACCATACAATAAAGGAACATCAGCTCTCTCAGATATAGACTCACAGTTTTTCTGAATTACAAATCAAAGCACAGGCACTAAGCTTTGTCTCTCATTGCAACTCATATTCCTTTGCCCCCATACATCTCCTAAAACAAAAAGAAAAAGTTAATGCGTTAGTTCTAAACTATATTTTAATTTCATCACTGAAAATGTAATCTAATGTCAACATATCAAAAATCAGGTTTTTTTCACTTGTTGGATTCCAGAGTGGCATAGTCATAGTGCAAGTCCACTTCCTGAAAAAAGAGCAACACAAAATGCTCCCAATCTAAATGTTTAACAACACAGGTACCTTCAAGAACTCAATATTGATGCTTCGTCCTCTTTTTCTCTCCTCACTCCCAACCTCTCCACCCACCTAAAACATCAGATAAACTGTAGACTGATGAGCCAGCCGCCTCCACCAGAGCGTGTGGTACTGGGAGACTGCACACTGATTTCATACACGCTCGCTCAGACAGAAAAAGAGCTCTGTGGAGCAGAAATGCTTCTCTTATTAGCAAAACTCATTCACCTGCACGCCACATTGAGTCCCTGGCAATTTCACAATAAATCATGAGAGATGCCTACAGAGGCCGGGGCAGCAGGCTGCCGCTCTGCCGCGGCAGTGCCCTCGCCTGTCAGTTTAGACACTCTGAATCATTTCGGGTTCAGCAGCCTCGTTTCATCTTAGATGAACTGAAAGGTCATCTCACACGCCACCTAACCAATATGTCTCTGGCTCCTCATCTCCCAGTGCTTCCAGTGATTACTCATTCCATTTAGAAATACCACACCTGAGTGAAATATTTCTCTGGGGATCATGGAAGGAATTTCAAGGAATTATTTCAAGGAAGAGAATTGGCAACTGTGAGTAAGCTGACCCTTATCTTTTAGGTCTCAACTCGATTTGATCTTTTACCTCAGAGAGTGATTCAGTGATGATCTAGCCTTTGCGTTTGTTTGTGAAATAGTGTGATATGTATCCATGTTTCCTCCTCTGTGTCAGGCTGCTGGACCTCAGGCAGACAATGAATGTTGCACTTGAAGCCATCAGACAGTCTGGAGTGTTGTTTAGTGAATAAAGAATGAGTTGGCCCAAGTCCAGCCCAGTATCCGCTTGAGTCTCATCAGCCTAAACACCTTAAAGCTTAACTGGCTGGACAATAGCTGAACAATTTGTACAGCCAATATCTAAGCTAGTTAGTTTACTTAAGACCTTTGGTTGAGACAGTCAACTTTCCCTCATGTGTGGTTACTAAACGACAACCGTTACAACATGATCCTGCTTGGCTGTCACTTGGTTTGTTGAGACACATTTGTGACAGTGAGCACACACATGCTGCAAGCAAGTGAGCCATTTTGTTAACAGCTCACACTTCCTGTGCAAGTGTGCGCTTCCAGAGTTGCTGACAGTGACACTTGCAGGACCGAGCCCTGCCCTACTTAACAGGCTGCAGGGAGGAGGGCAGGCCAAGTTGTCAGCAGTGCTAGGTGCTCACTGCTTAGATAAACCTGGAGGATTAGTGGCCCAGTTAAAGTTGGGGCAAAGAGGATTAGCCTCTTCTCTGAGGTGGCGAGAGATTCCCTGTGTCCTTCAACGCTGCTGGCCTCAGAGAGGGAGAGGGGAAGGGGAGGAGGAGGAGGAGGAGGAGGAGGAGGAGGAGGAGGAGGAGGAGGAGGAGGAGGAGGAGGAGGAGGAGGAGGAGGAGGAGGAGGATGGGAGGATGGGAGGTGAAGGGGTGAGGCCCTAGTTATCATCAGAAAGAATCACCACATTTTAAAGAGGAAAACGAAAGGTTAGGTGCAATGATTAAAGGTGAAAAGCAATGAAGCACTTCATAAATTGTTGCCAGCTTGTGGTTTCATTACATCATTATGGGCAAAAGCCCATAATTACAAGCCAGGTGTTACAGCGAGGTCAATGAGACCTGAGAACCAAAGGAGTAAAAAATAAAAAATAAAAAAATACAAATACAAGTGGGCTACTAATACCTATTAAAGTAACAGTTTGCAATGACAAAGCAACTTTTACAGCTATTAAAATATATTTGTGTCCTACAGCATCTGCAGGAGTAGACATAACACTTGTCTTTCTCATCTGGGATCCGTTCGTGCCACACAGCAGAGGAATTTAGACCTCTGCAGCCATCAGCAGGCCAGAGGAGGAACTGCACATGACATGATCTACAACTGAGCAAAACTTGAAATCTTATCAATGAGTTCTTACAATACAGGTTTGTAAGAACTTTGTAAAAGATACAATGGAAATGATTTTCACACCTGTAATGTCATCAAGTCTCTCTAAAAAACGATATTGATGGTTGCTAAACAATACAGTCTATTTCCTGACTTTCAGGATGATAATACAGTTCCATGTGCAACAGAACAATACAATACAACTGTATCTGTTTGTGCAACTATAGAGTACTAACATTAGTCCTGTTAAAGGACTAAAGGAAAGAGCAAAACCAGAATAACAAAAAAAGATGGTCCCAAAGAAAATCCCATATGAATTTACAACATGTTCTTTCTTTCAAGCTTCTGTTGTTCTCCATATTCGTTTATAAAATGGATAATGTACTTACCTGTCTGTCTGATTGAATTTGATAAATAGCAAGTATTCAAGGATAAAAGAATTCAAATCACAATTCAGGTACCAGAAAACATTGTCCATGGAGAAAAAGAACAGCATGACACACAAGAGGCTTGCTTTATAAAATAAATTCAGTGTTTATTGTTATGTGCAGCAATGTACAAACCATACAAAAATGCAGACTCGAAATGTCTCTTTATAAAAGTAATGTACAGTAAACAAGAGAACAATGACCTGTGTCCTTCAACAGTAATGAATGAATGAAAATTATTTCTACATGACTGAGTCTATCTGCTCTTAATGAACCCTGCCATGTAGTGCAATAACACAAATACATGCATACATACAGTAGAGATGCGTAAAAAGAAAAAGAAAAAGAGGATGCTGTATAGGGCAAGGATCCAACTGCAATGAAAACACTGCAGGAAATAGGGGGAAGCACATAATGGCAAGGCCTGAGAGTTGATTATGCAAATACCCCAGCTGCAAAGGAACAATAACTCTGGAAATTCAAAGACAAACCATAACACGGAAGGCTATTGTCTCATATTTGCACATTTGCTTGACAACTACAACCTGCTCATCATGCCCATCTTGTTCAAAACAATGTCTTTGTATTCATATAATAATGCACACATTGGAAATTGGCACAGTGCATTGTTTTAGTTTAAATGAAAGCTATGCTGCCTGGGCTGGCAGTCCAAGCCTGAGACTGTCATAGATTTGAAACTATTTAATTGATACAACATAGAAAATAGAAAGAAAATATATTGTATAAAATGTTCTGCTTCTATACAGTGACATCCCACAGCCTGAAATCTAAACATTAAAATCAGTATATACATTCTAATCTGTATAGATACAACATATATAAACCTTTTCAATATAAATCAAGCAACTAAAAGCTGAACTCTATTGTCTATAAATATGCATCATACTATTATATTATATAATCTTTTCTTGGAATGATCTCCCATTTTGATTATATTTTATAAATGGGATTTGTATCAAAATGAATTTACAAAGTTAATGCAATGATACAGTAATTATGCTTCTCACTATTAGAGAACCTATGGTACAGTTTTTTCTGTAACACTGTACTGAGACTGGAAATGCTGAAATATTCTGACTCACAAATCCCTGAGTGATCAGCTTCTAATGTCTAAAATGTAAATTAAAATACAGTACATTCATGATACGTTTCCAATTCTTTGTGAGTGAAAATGTTTGCTTCCAGTTTAATGTGTCATTAATAATACTTTTTTCCCTCATCTTTAAATCTCGGGCTTTGTGTTGAGTTGAGCAATTTTCAAGACACTGCACATCCCGTGTCTCTGTGTGTGCTCAGTCCTCTGACCTCTTACACTGGCTGTCCTCCTGTGATATTTACTATACTTTATGTGAACAAAAGGCACATGTGATCTGTGCAAATTAGTGCACTTAACAGCCAAACTGTCCCCAGCAGAGTGATGTCACTGATAGGCTACTGATGGCTCTCCACTGTCTCGTTACAAGAAGGACGCCACTGGTCCTCTGCAGGCGTCAGCGCCTGCGGGTCAGGGGCTCCATCTCTATCAGCGCCTCGCGGCCCTTACTTAACTCCACCACTCGTGGGACCACTGTGGACCAGCGGTCTGGAGGGAGGTAAAAACAAGAAGCAATTATTTCATGTGTGTGGACAAATTAGTGTGTGGTCCACATGAACATACACACTTCAATCAGCAATCTCACCTCTCCTCAAGACTCCAACGCCCTGCTGCAGCACGTTAGCTTGGCTGGTCTCGCACTTGCCGGGATCCTCATTGATTATCGCCAGGTTCTGATTCCAGTGACACCAGTTGACCTCGTCCACCCTGATACAACAAGGCACTGCTGGGATTGACAGCTCTCTTTGTTGTGGCATTGGAGCTTCTTAGCATCAGAGATTATTAGTCATGCAAAAAAACATACCTGAAGCACCAGCGTCGGTCTGGTGTACCATCCCAGTTCTTCCCAACAGTCACCATCTCCCCGGCTCGGAAAGACTTGCGGAGGAAGACTGGGAATGAACGCTCGATGTCCAAGATGGTTGTTGCCCACTGTTTAAGTATATTATTTAAACATCTTCAACTAAAATATTTATTCCTTTAAAATCTCAGACACATATTTATATATAATATATATTTTAGTATCTAACCATTCAGATAGCTTTACTCTTATTTATGAGATGTCATGGTGCCCAGAGGATGACTCCTGATGACTGTGGTGATTATCTACAGTACCTTCCCCCCTCATGTCACCATGGAGGATGCACATCTAGACTGTTGTCGTCTCAACATGTATTAAATGGTCTGCCATAATGTTGAATTGTATAACAAATCTCAATTCCATGTAACAAATGACATATCGCCAGCCTCAGTTGTACTATTAGCTATTAGCGAATGTGTGCTGACATCCTAAACTGAAATGGTGAACATAATGCCAGCTATACAACAGTATTTTATCACTGTCACCATGAGCATGTTAGCATGTAGAGGTTAACAGCCTTGGTACAGCCTCACAAAAGTCACTTCTTTGTCTTGTTTACATTTCATTTTTCAAAACTGTTTGTTTCATCTTATGTGTGTTGGGGCGAAGAATGATGAGTCTGTCAAAAACCTGGACAATTTACTATAGATGATTGATGAAACCAATGTTTAAGATTGAATGAATGAAAGCACCTTTGTCACTGCTCAACACAAACAACCGGCTCACCTGAAGCTTCCAGATCTTCTTGCTCTCCTTCGACACCTGTCCGACTGTCTCCCCCATCAAAGCGATCAACATGTTGAGCAGCAGCACAAACGTGAGGATGATATAAGTAACCAACAGGATGAGGAAGACTGCTGGATACTGCGCGCTGTGGATCATATCCAGCTCTCCCATCCCAATGGTCAGCTTGAACAGGTCCAACAGGAAGGTGCTGAAGGTGTCTGGGTCTCGGCACTTGGGGTAGGTGGGGCAGCCCCCTTCACATTCAGTCCCCGGTGGAGGACACACTGTCAGCAGGGACACCAGCGCTGTGTCGGGCGGGACCAGATAAGGCTTGGTTATACAGTACAGCAATGGGAACATAAAGGAGTAGTTCAACAATATGAGAGAAACACTGAATCTCTTTCTTGTCAGGAGTTAGATGAGGAAATCTATACCACTCTCATATGTGTCTGTTAAGTATGAAACTGCTCAAGAGACAGTTAGCTTAGCACAAAGACTAGAGGCAGCGCAAATAGTCATAACAACCATTAAACCACAGGGTGGTGATTGGTTGCCAAATTTTTTGTACGGATCAAACAGAAATAATGCATGGAGTAATCAGCGTTACAGGTATGAGTTAAGTGAGTTTCTTTACCTTTGAAGTCAGGCTTGGAGCCAGAGTATGGTTAATTTAGTAAGAACACAAGTGGGAGACCCCCTGTCAAAGCTTAGTGTTAAAAGCTTAAAAGCAAACCGTCTCTAGGCTCTAACTTTATATATGACATTAACAGATACAAGATTATTATTAACTATCTCTCAGTTCAACCCATGACAAAAAATAATGAATTAAGGTATTAATGCTGACACAGAGATGTAAATTTAGGTGAGCATACAGTAAGCCTACCTGATGCATATCCGATCATGAAGAGCACATACACCAGCAAAAATCTGAAAAGGTCTTTGAAAAGAATCTGAGAAGGAAAAATAAAAGAGGAGTGTTAAGACTCAGGGACAGTGATGTTCAGGGATAATTCATTTTCTGTTAATTTTCTCCAGGATCTAACCTTCTGTATCATAATGCTGTAGGTGCCAGTGAGTTTCAGGCCTCTTGTGAAGTAAAGTGTGTTCATCCAGCCAAGGACAAGTGCAAACACCATCACAGACACATAGGCTTCAATGCCAGAAAGGTAGAGAGCAGCTGTGACTACAATCAGCACAGAGTAGATGAAACTAGAGAGGACAGAGAAAAAACTTTGTCAAAGAACCAGTTCCAGCATCTGTGACAGTCGAGTAAAACATGGAGGTTTGATTTCTAGTGTGACTGGCATTGTTACAGAATGTAGACATCACAGCCATGTTGTTATGATCTAAATCAACACGGTTCAGAGAGGTGCACGACATCCTCTGCTCTTTGTTTGTATCCCGAGTTTAATTAAAGATGTAAACTATAAAACATGCCAGCGAGGAGGTTGAGATATTAATTAGATGACTCAATTAAAAGGATGCAAAATTTGCCCTCGTAAAAAAGTCAGCAAGAGCTGCAGCAAATACGAGGAAGAGGCGGAAGAAGGATAGAGGATAGGGACTCACTACAGCAGCTGAAAGGATCCATCAATAACTAAAGACTTCACCCCAGGACACTTCTTCAGGAAGACGTCTTTAATCTGCAAAAAGCAGGAGAAACATTTCCATGATGACAATAACAGTATCGTTCGGGTTCTGAGTTTGATGCAACAGACTGGAAAACAGTGTTGAGACAATCAGTGATCTGTAGAGATGCGTCAGACTCACATTGGTGAGGAAAAAGAAGATTCCTGATGCCAAGGTGACAATCTCCCCCACCATCCTCAGGTAGTCTGAGGATGTATTGTAGGGGTACGGAGGCTGGAAGGGAGGAAGACTTAAGATTTAATTTAGATTCAACTCAGTCTGAATGTTTTAGTATTACAGCCACTTGCTGGTTAGTTTATTTTACTATTAGCACATAACCCTCCACTTGTTTTTCGTTAAGATTTGTGCACAGATGGTAACTGTCGAGTTTAGGAAGATTTTAAAATTAGACAAAGCTTCTGTTTCTCCCTACTTCTCATCTTTATGCTAAGCTAAGCTAACCAGCTGTAGATTCATATTTAGTGTACATACGTGAGAATGGATATACACATCTACCACTTGCCAAGAGAGCAGATAAGCGTATTTAGTCCTTAAATACATGATGCATTAGCATTTCATATGAAAACATCTAACGTACTGCAAATGTGGCCTGCATGGAAATCCACTGAATTAAATAAGCATAAAGAAACATATATAACATACATTTAATACCTGCTATAGTATATATTCATGTGGTGTATTGAAAATTCATTGCTGCAACAGCACATTCAACATTTTCAAATTATGAGTCACTGATCAGTTCTCCTGTGAATCTACTCACGCTGTGAGGGGAATCTATATTTTCAGTTGTGCCATACCCACCGTTCCCTGTGTAGGGTGGTAATAAGCCACAAGGGTAAAGGTGATCATGGTGATGAGGTAGGAAACCACACTGATGTAAAAGGTGACAGCACCAAACTTCTGCCATTTGGCCCTCAGCAGCTCATTGATGGGCTCCACTGCCAGCATCTCGTGGCGGTTCTGAGAACAAGACCAGAAACATGACACAAATACAATGTAATGAATATAAAGGATAAAACAACATCCTGATCTATGTACACACAGGCCTTTTTGCACACTTAAGTTTTTGATGCTGTCATACATTTCAAACAATTTTGTTTTGTCTTCACAATGTGAACGCTGGGGATTTGTTGCTCCAAATACTTCTTTCACAGTTAGTCTTGCAGGTGTCTTAATTCACCTCATTGCGACTGTTGTAGACGAGGATTTCCAGCACAGACGGTTCCTCTCCACACGTATCCAACGAAGACAAATCGTAGAGGGAGGAGTACACTGGACCATACGCCCAGTCCTTAAACTTTCGAGACAGATGTCGAACTTCCTCATCTTTGATCTCTCGTCGGATAATGTGCTGAAAAACCTGGAAGAATACAAAGAAGCTGAACTGAAGTAGAAATGTGTTGATAAAAACTTTTATTGTACTGATCCTGCATTATCCCTACCCCTATCTTGCCCAGCTTGGCGGCCATCATGAGAGGTGACATGCCGTCACTGTTGAGCACTGTCTCCAGGCTGCATTCTGGGTAGAGCTTAGCGCTCTTGATTAGCAGCAGGTCGTACATCTTTGTGAGGAAACGTGTGTTGTCCTTGGTGTTGTCCGCGATGTGCACCAGGGCGTGCAGCACCGTGTTTCCACGTGAGTCCTGGCGCCGCAGGTCAACCTTCTTGTGTGGATTCTCAGTCAGGTAGTGCACAATGTCAGGCTGGTTGGTGCACGCAGCCAGAGAGAGAGGCAGCTCACCTGGGCATACAGAGACAGAGAGAGAGAGAGCGCTCACTTCACACTCAATTCACAGGAGATTAGGAGAACTGCATTTCATCTTAAAAATAAGCAAATCAACAGGAGGGTTAATTAAGAACTGTAGCTGGCTTCTGTATGTTTTTGCAAAGCATACTAAACATGGATCAAAGATTTGACTTAAATCCCTGCTATGAAAACAGCACAATTAGCAGTTGTTTGAGGGAGGGGCGCAATAGGGCCAGAGTGCCAAAAGCAGCAGCTGAAAATGAGCCGTTGCCATGGGTGACAGATTACTTTGTCACCTCACATAGAAACGCTCCTCTTCATGGATTTGCACGGGTGCATGCAGAGTGTTAGCGTGAGTCTAAATCCCATTAGCCATCAGCCCTGCCAGGTTCCTGTTCACCTCACTGCAAAGCTCCGCAGCAAATTACTCACACTGTGCCCGGACACGCTGGGATTTGGGAATGACAACCGTGCTAAGTGCAAATAGAAATCATCTCCTCTGTGATGAGTTAGGAATATAACACTTGAATGTAATCAAATAAACAATTCTTAAATTGGGTTGGGTAAAAAATAAAACAGAGTCCACAACAAGCTGCTTCTACCTCTTCTAATGTTTGTTTTTTTGTCAAATTAAAATTAATTATATCTGCTATAATTATAATCAAAAAGCTAAAGTTGCATATTGTTATAAATAAAAACATATTTTTCTCTGAATACCACACTGTAGGCCTATACATTGATGGAGGAGGTAGCAGAGGCCAGCAGAGGGCAGCGTTAAGTTTAATTTACAGGCTGTTTTATTTTTCCTTCTTTTCTTAGAGGTCAGTGAAGTCCTTCCCACTGGCAGAGGATGTTTACTTTTCTTAACTGCTGAATACAGACACCTTTCACTAGACTTGCATCTCGAACACATGACATAATGCTCGTCTTTCATGTGTTTTCGGAGCATGACTAACGTTGGTTCCTCGTACGATACTTCAAGAAAACATTTGGGTGAAAGGTGGAGTTCACCACTGGACCACTGCAGTAGCCAGACATTAGTCCAGCCACGTTGAAAAGAGAAAGGGTGGGGTCTTGTGTCACTTCATTTATGAATGGCAGCAGAGGTTTCCTTGCCAGGAAAATGTAATCGTGGTCAACTATTTTATCTTGGCAGCTGTAGCACATTACAAAACTTTGATGTCAACTCCAGGTTGTAAAAGACAGAAAGGCTGCTTATTATGAGTGAAGCAGAAACTGAGCCAATGTGGAAACTGAAAGAGTGACCAGTGAAGTCACAGAAACCTCAGACGCACCACATCATTACAGACGTATGAGGCAGAAAATACAGTCACAGCTTTTCAGAGGCCTATGTCTGAATGTTTGTGTGTTTTATCACATAATGGCAGAGTATTAATACAGTACAGAAACACAATGAACTCTGTTGTTAAAAAACAAGATTTATGTGTGTGATAAAGGTCTTTACCGAAGTAGAAGTAGCCCCCCTCGTCTTTGGGCTGGAAGAAACGTCCCCTGGCCTGAGCATGAACATCAGCCCCATTCTCCACCAGCAGCTGAACATACTGCTTACAGCGTCGCTCTATGGCAATGTGGAGCGCTGTCTGGCCTGACAATATAACCAAACCACAGTACAAAAGCATTACTTCATACCCCTGCTTTGTGTGCGGTGAAAAATACCTGAAACACTTTTTCAAATAAATAATGTCATAAAATCTAGCTTGCCATTTGTCCACAGAAATATGTCTTATGTGAAACTGATGTCCAATTATAAACTCGTGGGTGCTGGTCATAAAAAAAACTGACTAAATTGCTCTGTTGGTGAGATTTATGTGTAGGTTGTTTCTCTGGGATCAGCACTCAGAAACGGAGCCCTTTAACATTTTTATGTTGTCATAAAAAACACTCCAGCTTCAGCAAAAAAAAAAAGGAGAGAGAAACTATTTGTGATAAGTGCAGCAATTAGGCAAGGCAAGGCAAGTTTATCTGTATAGCCCATTTTTACAAACAGTTTGTCTCAAAGGGCTTTACACAGCATCATAACAACTTCCTCTGCCCTTAGACCCTCACACCGACGGAGGAAAAACTCCCCAAAAAAACACTTAGCAGGGAAAAAATGGGGAAAACCTCAAGGTGAGTAACAGGGGAGGGAGGGATCCCTCACCCGGGATGGGCAGACATACAATAGATGTTGTGTATAGACAAGAAAACACTAACGTGAAATATGGGAAACATTCAGACTGGGGCAAGGAGGGCAGGCCGGTTGAGAAGCATATTAGATCAATATGTATCACATCACACCACATCACACCACACCATATTTTGTACTCCAAGATCAAATGGTTTCTGTCACTGTAACTGTGTAATGCAGTCATTGCAAATAACTACCTCTTCCCCCTAATTGGGCCTCACCCACCAGTCTGGTTTAATAACAAACCACTCTGTTAGGTTCAGTGACGTGTAGGGGGTCGTAGTCTATTATAAAATGAAATTAGATGCTTATTTTATAAACAACTCTTTTAAATTACAAATGAGTTTTATGTAACAGCATCTTGTCATTATGGGGTTGTTTCCATACCTCTGTAATAGAGATCTCTAAAGGGTGAATTGATAAATTCTCTGAGGTTTCCAGTCTTGTCTGCGATGTCCACCAGGAGTGGGATGGAGTCGTTCTGGCCACCGTAAAGGTTCATCAGGGCTTTAGGTAGACACGTCTTACCCGTGGATGGCTCTGGGAAAACAAGAAAGGGGATGAAATAAAAACATAAATTAACTTCACAGAATTGTTTAGACAGGATAGTTACTTACTCAACAAACTCAAATACACCCCATCATCACTACCTTTCATAGTTCAAATGTGTTAATTTTGAATTTATTTTAAACTGGATTAAATTAACAATTATAAACATTATAAAAGTGGAAACTGTTGTAATCATCCTGCAAATGCATGGTTATGATTGAGGATGGCTGGTCAATTATCTATCTTTATAGTATCTATTAGTTATTTTGACCATTAAAGCAGAAGTGAGTGATCCGGTCGTTTTCGCTAATGCTGCGTTCCAGGCAGGCTTTTGAAATCATAAATTACAGCTTCAAGTCACAACTTACGACTTTGTAGCGTTCCAGGCAACCCACTCGTGTTTTTCCGACCTGTTTTACCGGTGAAAGTCACTATAACGGCCACTCGTAACTTCCGACCCGTGAAATCGTACCAGTACGTCTTTTTGTACAGTCTATGTACCAGATCGAACTGGTACGACTTCACAGGTCGGAAAAAAACGAGTTTCCTTGAACGCACCATAACAGTCCTCGTCCCTACGTCGCCACATTCACGGCGTCCCTTGGCTGCACACACAGCCCTGCATGCCGTTCTCTCTCCTCATTGGATAAAAACTGTAGGATACGATACATGTTTTCTCCTCAGCTCAGAGCAGAGCAGAGTGACTGACAGACCCGTGATTCGGACCAAACACTCTATGTAAGTGATTGCTGTCGGAAGATATAACTATTTAAGACTTATATTAACACAAATATATCACTTACTTCTGCTTTAATTATGTTCTTTCATCTGGTTTACTATTCAGTATTATCCTTCTTTAACTGTTTATCTATTTCTATTTCAACCATTTATCTATTCCTTATAAAGACCAATTTTAACCGTGTATTACTTAGTTTCAGATATCTGATTCATCTAGTTTTGCTATTTCAACTATTTAACCATTACTTCCGCCTAACTATTCCAACTTAATCCACTGCAAACTTTTTCACTATTTATCCATCAGGCTAACTTAAGCTTTTCACTGTGACTTTTCTACTTTCTTATGTCGATCAGTTCCAACTGATTCAATATGTGAATATTTATTTAATCAAATGATAATGTATCTCTTTTTTTATTAACCATGCTATTCCAAAGCTTCTCCATGTTTTCTCTGACAACTGAATAAGTGGCTGTCTGGATTAAATTATGATTTCCTGTTATGTTTCTCTGAATGGGCAGACAATAGGCTACAGGAGGAAAGAAGACAGAGTTTTGTGAATTTTGATTTTTTCTTTTCTTTCTTTTTTTGGCCTACAGTATTCATGGTCATAAGAGCAAACTGTTGAAAAGAGGGGTCAAGGCAACCCTCCACTATTTTTAGTCAGGGGTTTAGTCCCCCCACCCCCACCCAAAAAAGATTATAAGCCTGAAAGATGACAGTTTGCTGTGATTTTTCTCTGCTCCTTGTTATAGGCCTGAGAAAACTCCTCAAACAGACAGGAAGCTTTCCTTGGGCCTGCCCTTAGCAGACAAAGACCACAACACCACTCCACCTTTTCCCCCTCACATCCTCTGAGCAAAAAACAGCAGAAGAGGGAAACTAGGGAATAAAAGGGGTCAAAGGTAAACATCACCTAGATAAAGCTGAGCCTCTGCTTTAGGGCAAAGGCACAGTTGAGACTTGAGTAAGAAATTTGACATAAACTGTGTTAAAAAAGTGAGAAATGAACTTGTGTAATCAGTATCTTAAGTCATTTTATTCCCTCACAGTCTCAATCTGCAGTAGCTAGTGGGTTTCAGACAAGTGAAAAATAAATATATATTCTACACAATTTAGTCTCACCTCTGAACTCCTCATCAGTTAACCGCTTTTCGTTACTTTGCAGGTATTCCAACAGGCCCTCGAGGGCCTCGGGGTCTCCACGTGACACACAGTCAAAAAGGACAGAGCGGTTGAAGGTTTTCATCACCTTTGGTGGTTCTGAGCTTTGACCATCATCACAGGATGTCTCCGTTTTACTAAGAAGACAAAAATATATAAAAATGTAAATCACACAGTCAAGATGCTTAATGACATGCTGCATTATCTTTAAACCCATGCATTTTGTTCGGCGAAACTTTTGATACACAAACCATCTTTTAGGTAATCACACCCACACCCTTCAGTGCTTCTGTAAATAGACCTCTGTGTAGTGTTTGGGACAGGTATGGCAGCCAGAAACAGGCAGCAGCCTAAATATTACCTCAACGGCTGCAGAGGAACCAACAACATGCCCTCTGTTAGATCAGTGAATGGACTGAAAGAAGGGCTGCACTGTGTGTGTGTGTGTGTGTGTGTGTGTGTGTGTGTGCGTGCGTGCGTGCGTGCGTGCGTGCGTGTGTGCGTGTGCGTGTGCGTGTGCTGATTTTATGACATCATTTTCCAAACCACCTCTTTTGTCCCTGCAGAAAAACATCCAGTTTACCACTGGTAGGACAAAAAGTAAACCCTTAAACCAGGTAGTTTAAATTCTGGAGAGTGAGGCCCCTTCTCACCCTCTTGGAAGCTTCTTCCTGCGCTTCTTCTGGTTGCTCATATTACCATAGGTACCATAGTCAAACAGCGAGTCCATGGGTGCTTTCTTGGGACCTGGGACCACATTTGACTCATATATGGTTGACTCCAAAAGATCCATTGGAGTGGAAATGCCCTTTTTGAAAGCACCCTGAAATTTCATCCGCAGGTTCTGTCGGCCATCTGCAGGTTGGCCGGGCTGAACCGTCTCCACGGCTGAATCCTGACTTGTGTCCATCTGAGTTGACGGAGAAGCGTCCACACTCTCGAACAGGTTTGAGAGCTCAGACAGGGGGAATGCCACCTCGCTCTCAGGCTGAGCGGCCCCGCCATTTCCTGTGTCCAGAGAGAGATCAGCTTTGGCAGGAGCTGAACCGAGGGTGTCGGCCCTGGACAGAGCAAGGTGGCACCTTCTGAAGAGAGCAGCACGGCCCTGGAATAAAAACCATGAGAAAATGTTCTGAGTGAGCTGCATGGCCTTTTGGTAATTAGGAAAGTCTTGTACAAATGGAAAAAGAAGTCTTAATCTGTTCAAATCCAAACGCTCCATATTTACTCATAAACTGTCAGCTCAAATTGTTTGGCTTTAGATCTGCTGTCGTCAGCATTCAGGCTTTTATTTTCTTCTGAACAGGTGTCTCCCCATTTTCATAATTTGTCTCCTTCCTCTCTTCACATGCATGAGTTCTTGCTTATCACTGTAGCAGTAAGTGAAATTAGCTGTCCTTAATAATGGTGCACACTAGTTTCCAAAAGAAGGCTGAGGAAGTACAGAACAAAGGATGGAGGATATAAGGATAAATAAGAGTTTAAGAGATGCAGTTAGAAGTAATAAGCAACATGGAGAATTGCAACAGAATGGTACCAGAAGCAAGGTATTAACAACTATGATACTTCTTTTACTCAGAGTTAATGTTATTATGTTTTGATTCGAGTGGGAATTATGAGCCCAAGTTAAAGTAGAGGCAAACCACCCAGTTACTGACACATCTCCTCTCACCTCATCTGATCACATCCTCATTCTAGTTAGTAGATACCGGCCTTCAAAACAATCCATTTTGTAAAGTTGTGTAAAGTTGTAGGCTACATTGCTCTTGTAGCTCTTGTTGGTATTTACGCTGGAAGTAAACATTCTTTTAATAAAAAATGGATCATGATCTGAGAATGTACAGTCTTTGCTATTGGCGCTCTAGCCCATCCAAATCAGTAGAGACTTGGACAAAAAACATTAAAAAATGAAACTGATGAGAAATTGTTTTAAGGTTAGAATTATCAAAGATACGCTGGGAATCAGAAGCAGCTTTTGAAGAATGGAAGTGACATTTCACCCCTTTGTACCTCATTCATCCCTTTTATCACAATGATGTGCCAAATTCCTCGTCAGCGGAAACTGGAAATGATGCTGAAGCATGTGGGCACCCTGCAGAAGAGAGGAACCATCATATGAATTACCGCCACAGGAGTACAGACAAAAAAGACCTGTATGTCGTAAGTCACATTAAAAGAGCTCAGTCATTTGTGGTTTGGTTCTGTGGAAAACATAGCAAAGCACCGATGCCAAAACCAACATCAGTGTGTGCAGCGATTGGTCAGAGGGACGTGTTTCCTCTACCAGACAGAGTCACGCCAGCTGTCTGTTTAACACAGGACACACACAAAACCGCATTCATCTTGACTCTTTAGAGGAGATATACAGTGGAGCTCAATATTGTCTATTCTCTCAACTACTACATGCTGTATAGCATGCAAGGAATAGTAGGCTACATGACATCCTCACGTGTCTCCCTGCAGCTATCTTTTGAGTCATACTCTTTCCTGAGTTTGTTCATGACATTGACAATTTATCTAGTCCAGGCTGTGTTGTAATGGAGCAACACAAACAATGGAGTGGGGGTCCTGCTAAGGGAGAAGAATGACTCATAACCCCGTCTGACACAGGGGATTATCATACCTTTACACTTGAGCAGGCATTTGATAGTAAAAAAAAATAGAGGACCAAAAAGAAGCTATACCCTTGCTAAATATAACACCAGACTAAGAACAAAGGAGTAAGTTGTTTAGTGGACAGAGGAGCCACTGTGTATTAAACTGTCGCAGTGATAGAACGGGATCGTAAAATATCAAGTGGGCCCAAAGCTCTCATATTATCCACTCATTGGGACAGAAGTTACAAATCCACTTGAGAGAGTGGCTCTAATGTCCCATCAGAGATGTGGGACTTCCTGTTCTGTCACTGCTGATGTGACATTATCCAGCGCAAGAGAGGCTGGGGGCTCTTCATAGAGCCAAAGAGCTGCTGGGAATTACACAAGTAGAAAAAAAAAGAATAAACAAAAAGTATAATGTTTTCACATAAGATAATAAGATTTTAAGGAATACAACTGAGGATCTAATGGGATGGTTTTAAACTGTATATTAATGAATTAAGTGGGTGTGAATAAAAATGCCAAGTTCTTAATGTCAAAAATGATGCTGATGATATCAAACATTAAAAACTAAATTACAGAGAAAACTTCGTGATTATTAGAAAGTTCAGGTTTCTGTCTCAATAATGAACTAATGCAGAAGTTGTAAAAAAGAAAAAAGAAAAAAGTAAGAAAAAGAAAAAAAAGAAGAAGGAGCATAAGGAATAAGAGTTGTTTCTTACCTTGATTTAATCGGTTGTTCTTATTCTCTCTTTAAAAAACAAAAAACACAAACAAACAGACTATTAAATCGCAGTTTTCGCCAAAGTTTTGAAAGAACAAAAACTCCTCTCTCGCCCGGCTCCTCTGCAGGTTTAACGTGACTCCTGCCAGATGACTCCAACCAACAACTTCCCGCAGCTCCACGCGTCCGTCACAACGTCTGCTTTCACTGATTTTTTTTGGGGTGGGACCACAGGGTGGGACCCGGGTGGCAAAGTTGTCTGAATCCCAAGACCAAAGAGGAAATACAACACACAGTCCCTGTGGTGGCCGCTAGGTGGTGGTTCCAGTAGAAACCTCGGTCCACCATCACAGTGTCCTCTCCATAGCCCACTCCTCTGAAAGCTCCAGAGGAAAACAGTGTTTGGAGTTGACATATTAGTGTTTAATTATTATGGTCTCAGCGTGAGGTATCCATTCTCCTACACTGTAACAAATTGCTGTAAAAATTACAGTAAAATTTTACAGTATCTTCTTGTTTTGTCATTTTACAATTTTTAACTGTATACCGCAATGCATCATGGGTCAAAACTAATTACAGTAACCTGCTGCATAACTCCGCGGTTACATATTGTAAAATTTACAGCAAGTGTGTTCTGGCCTGTAGATTATGTGTATTACAGGTAAATACTGTTAATATTCGAATTTCGGCAGTTAGAGCCTCCGAGAGGAGAAGAGCAATGGAGGAGCCTGTCACCAGAGCAAGGCTAAAAGTCAGCGGATCGGTGAGTAATGTTTGTTTCAGTGACGGTAATTTCCAATAACTTTAGCTAAAACAGATTTAGCATTTAATACGAGGACAGTCTGCATCGTCTGCACATCGCATTTTTTTCTCCGTTAAACAGGCTAACACAAGCCAGTGAAGGTAGCATTACAGCTAACGTTGATGTCGGCAGAGAAAGTTGTATTCGGTTATTCAGTAACGTTACTTCAAGTTTTATCAGAGTCTTTTTTACACAAGTACCTGTACTTCGACGTAAGTAGAAAGTAAGAGAGTACTTTTTCCACCTCTGGACACTGAGCCAGAGGGGCTAACTAGCTGCTAAGTTAACTAGCAGCTAAGCTAAATAAATGTAATTTAGACAATGTAGACAAATGTTTATTTTCTGTATGAACAGAAGTTCTTATTATGGCTAAGTGGTAAGAAAAATGTAATAGTAATGTGCATGTTCTTTACTGCAGTGCAACAATTTGTAAATAAAATCCTTTGTCTTGTGTTTTGCAATTTGTGCATCATATTGTTACAGAGCTGGATGGATCCACACACAGTGAGCACCACCACTGAAGCCCACAGTGACCAAACACTATTGAAGGGGATTTTGAGGTAAAAACATTTCCTACAATTTACAGTTTTTGTGACAAAGCAACATGAAAACACACAATGCATAAGGTTTATTTTCTTTGGATGCAAGTTACAATGTGTTTCATGTACTGCCACATAATGTTTGTCCCCCTGGGTTTGTTACAGCCAGTAATCTCATTTAGAAAATAAATAAAAACACTAAATTGACCTTTGTCTACCAGCCATTCATTTGTTTTACCAGACAGTTTATGGCAGTGTACTCTAACTTCATGTGAAAAAAGGTGACACTAGATCTACAATATCCAAGCAGTATGCTATGTCATTTCACAGGGTAAATATTTTAACTCTTCGAGAAAATAGTGACATTCTCTGTCAGTCAGACACACACACACACACACAGAACAAAATGAACTTTTTTGTCCACCTGTAAATGGCTAGTGAATGCTCAGATTTTACCAGCCACTGGTAGGTGATCATTTACAACGCTGACATACTGTACACTCTGGCATAGGTTTTCTTGCTCCATTGTCACCTGCTTTAATGGACTTCATGAGTCAATGTGTGAATGACTGTGAGGCTAATTCAGCATTTGTGTTTTGCAACTTGTGCATCTTTTAGCTACAGGTGGAGGGATGCCAAGGGAAGCCACATGCAGTGAGTGCCACCACTGAAGACCTGAAGTAAAACACAGAGGTGAAGGGGATTTTCAGGTGAAAATATTTTTTTCATTTGACTATGCAGTCTGTTGCAGTGAAAGTTTATTTGGGATTCAGTTTGTATCCAAGTTACCTCAAGTAAACTCAATTTTTTGATGATGTTGTTTTATTGTTTAAGGGATAGTTCAATATTTTGGCAAATTGGCCCATTGCCATAATCCCAATAGTCATAGCAGTAGGTTAACTGCCTTTATTTGTCGGTGAAAAGTGTTTTGAGATCGGAGGAGCAGAGACGTGAGCTGCTCAGAGCTACGCTATGGAGGCTCGTGGGATTTCTTGGTTTCCCTCATCAAACTCATCAAATACACAATCCAACAACTTCAAAATGCTCTTGTGGACAAGTTGTGAGCTGCACATTCACCACGCTATGAGATAATAATGTGACGTTATGAGACAGAGTTGTTTTTGAGGCAAAGAGAGCGACTGCTGGCTGAAAAACTGCTCCTGACAGGGAAGCGCATCAGCAGTTTTGCATGAATTTACCTTGAAAACAACTGTCTCGTAACATCACATTATCATCTCATAGCGTGGTGAATGTGCAGGTCACAACTTGTCCACCAGAGCGTTTTGGAGTTGTTGAATTGTGTATTTGATGAGTTTGATGAGAGAAACCAAGAAATTCCATTACTCCATAACGGTAGATGAGCAGCTCACGTCTCTGCTCCACTTATCTAAAAACAGCTTTTACTGAAGAATAAAGGCAATTAACCTACTGCTCTAACTATACGGATTATGGCAATGGGCCAATTTGACAAAATGTTGAACTATCCCTTTCATTGTTCTTCATGTAACTGTATGTATCTTTTGCACATCTGTTTAAAAAAATGCTGTAAGTTTTAATAAAAGTATTTTGTAGCAGCTCTGACACTTGTGTTATTATTTGTTTCATTCACAATCTGCATACCGTAATTTGCAAAGCAGCTAATGTAAAAACCAATATTAACTGTAAAAACATTTTACAACATCATATTGTATTATTTATTTACAGGTATTTACTGGCAACTTTAGTTGCCAGGTAATTACTGTAATTTATTAGAATACAAGAAAAAGTTGTAAACTAGATTACATTGAATTGCTGTTTTCTAAAAAAGAAAACAGTAAGTTACTGTAATTTATATACAGCAAAAACCTGTAAAAGATTTACAGTAATATGTTGTAATATATTTTTACAGTAATAAACTGCGATTTTACAAGAATTAGCTGGCAACTTTTTTGCCAGGTATTTACTGTAAATTCTACAGTCAATTCTTTACAGTGTAATGAAAACAAAGCCCATCTTGCCAGTTGTGCAACTTTCCATCATTTCCCATGACCTCCTGATGGAGTGTGCCCATGCTAACATCTCTGAGCACTTTGCATTTTAGCTCAGGCTGGCCTTTTTACCTATTATTGTAAAATCTTCAATTACAAGTAAAAAAAAAAGAAAAAGAAAAAATTATATATACTGTATAGCTATTATTAAGTATTAAGTAGTTTATTTTACAGATTGACAATATGGTTTAGTGTGTGTTCATGTAACAAGTCCAGTAGGCTAATGAACTGGAGTTATTCACCTTCACCACTGCAGATTTCCTTTTCTGCTCTGTGTTGGAAAACTGTAGAGATAAACAAGAGGAAGAACAGAAGGAATAGAGCACATGATTTGAATTGTTTCACAGTGCAGTCATTTTTATTGCAAATGGTGGTTTACATGAGCTGAAAATACAAGATTTGTTATTTTCTCCGTCAACAGCATAATTTCACCCACAGGAGACATCAGACAAACATTTCAGAGCATGCACTCAGAGGAGCACAGACTAACCAGAGGTCATTAACATAACCTGTACCCCAGCTTTTTGTCCGTAAATGCCACATTTGACAAAAAAAATCCTTTCAAACAAGCATGTAGAGGGCAGAACAATTGTAATGCAAAACCTTATGTTCCCTTGACAAATGTATTAAAAGAAAATCCACATTTAGTTTTAAGTAAGAACCTGAGAGCAGAGTGGACTGAAAACTTGATGAACCATTGCTTCAGAAAAATAGAAAGATATGCAAGTCCTGCATAACAAAGAGGTATAATAGAGGCAGACCAGACCCCCAGAGATAATTAGCATTTTGTTCGTAATGGGGGAGTTCGGGTCTTTTGACGTGGGGTTGTGTAATATCTATAGTCAGTGCATTACCTGCAGTAGATTCTGATCCCAATTAGGAGACTCACAGAGCTGTGTGTTGCTGCGCATGGGGCCACCACAAAAATATGTTTTAGACACTTCTAGCTACATGTCAGTAACTCTGCCAGTCCACTGCTGCTCCTGCTTCGCTCTCCCAAGTGGTAGTGTGCTGCTCAGAATCTGCTGCAGGTTATATACCACCTATGACTATCTCACACAACCTCACATTAAAAAAACAAACCCTGAATCATCCCTTCAATTGGTCTCCTTGGTTTACAAAAGGTGACATCTATAAAAACATATGATTAGAGGCAGAAAACGTAAGTATCTCCAGCTTAAGGCACAAACTGGTGTGCAATGATAAAAGCCATTTACAACAGTGGACATACTAACACCTATCTGATCTATCCATTTTTGGATAGATTACGGATAGATTATTATTATCTATCTATTGAATCCAACATCAAACACTGTAAATGTTGACACAGGGTAAACTGGCGATTGTTTGGTGTAAGCTGTAGTGAAGGTAATAAGTACCATTTTGATGACTTTGATGTAAAACATAAAAAACGTAAAAATTCTGATCCAAAAATGTTCAGCATATGTGGGATGTGTGTGATTTTGATTTGTTGTAGTTTTCTGATTATTAATATGATTACTAATAAAAGGAGCCTCTTTCTTTCTCATTGCAAAGATGATATTTTTGTTCAATGTCGGGTTGTTAATTAAGTCAGTAAGTTCATTTAAGGCTTTTGTAACAGTCCTGTTGCTGGTTCAAAAACATTTGTTGAGTCGGTAGCTCTTTCATTCTTGGTATAACTCTCTGATATTTATGTGAGTATCATTTACACAAATACCAGGCTTTATTTTAAATGCAGGATAGTTTTCTATTGAGAGACCTGACTCTTCAGATTAAGAAATACAGCGTTCAAATCTGTGGATGTTTTGGAAAAATTTCCCCAGAATCAAAAACAACAGTGACTAAAAGGCACACACAGAGAGCCAGAGCAGGCAAACAGATGACGAAAAGTGCACAAATATTTGATGTGTATTATAAATACACCCTCAAAGTGAGCTGTCAGATGACCTGAGGGCAGCCAAGTCCAACTGTAAACTGCACAAGTGTAGATTGCATAATGTCGTTGACTTCTAAACTAAGCAGGGCACAGAGGAGCATCCAGCAGTCACACTTTGTAGTCAAGGTCAGCATTCATCTTGTTGTACAGCTCATAGATAGCATCAACTGTGGCAGAAAAGTTGATGAGGAATTTTCTGATTTTCTCCATGCACTCCTCCTCCTTGACGTCCCGACCCTTGGAGAGAGCCTTCAGGAAATCTGACTTATATGGAGCAGCAAAGAGTGCTGCCTGAAAGCAGACAGAGACACCACATTGGGACAACGCTACATCAATTTTTAAACAAGTCACACAGACCAAGCTTGTTTGCTCTCGATGATACAAATCTCTTATGAAATAAATGTCAAGTGACTCACTTTGAACAGCTGTTGCACCAACCAGCCATGGTACTTCTTCAGGGCTATTTCATAGGCTTTGGTGACGTTGACTCGAATGAGGTTTGGGTTCTGGTCATCCTTCTCACCGTCTACCAGACTTTGGAGGAAGACTTGGATAAATCGTAGACCCCTGTTGAAAAAAAGAAGATGTGCACTGTGGTCATACATACAGAACTTGATGACAATGAAGAAAACATAAAACACACAAATGTGAAGTTTCTCAAACCTCTTCAGCCACAAGAGAGCGAGTGTTGCTCCAACTTTGGGCCATTCTGCTCCATGCATTTCCTTCTCTGCCTCCATAATCTGCTGTAGCGTCTTGAACCGTCCTGGGTTGGTATCATAAACTGCCTTGATTTTCTAGTAGTTAAAACAATACATTTTTTAAGCAGTAGAAGTTAATGAGAAATACACGAGCAGAGCGACAAATTAACTCAGGTCGCATTAAACAATAATTAAACTTACTATGATGTTCCCGGATATGTCAGCTTTAATTGGTGCAAATATAGTAGAGCCAAGGCAGTCTGAGGAGAAATATTAACACAGGGTGTGGCTGAAATGAATGAAAATGAACACACAGTACATAAAATAAATACAATAAAAAAAGTACTATTATTGTCTACCCTTAGACTAATATTAGAGAATATTAGAGTTTGTGACCAAAATAAATCAACTATCTCAGGATCTAACAAAGTAACTGTCAAAACTTGAGTTCAAGTTTGTGTGTGTATATGGCTTCTTGTTGGATGTCTGTTGGGTTTATCATTTTGATTTTTATTATAGAATTACAACCATTAAAAAAAAAAAAATTATCATTAATAATTCACCACCAAAAAACTTTCATTTTTTGAGTATAGCTTTCCTTATTTACTCTTTCGTGTGTCTGTGTTCACTCACACTGAACATATTCTAGTCAACACTAGAGCTCCAGAAAATCCCAAATACATTACACACAGGCTACATTACAAGGGCAAGTAGTGCAGTAGGGCAGTCACAAAGCTGGTGTCTTTAATTCATTACGATAAATTTTTGATATGTGTGGCTTAGGTAAAGTGCTGGATCAACTATGAAGTCTACAGTATACATGATGCTCTTAAATATTTTTCTAAACAAATGTTTTGCCAAATGTATAAGCTATATAAAACAAATGTAAATTGCATATATAATTGTAAACATTTGGTCTAAGTAGTTAACATACTCAATAAAGCCACTATACCTTATTAGACTAAACTCACTATTACCTGCAGTATTATAATTGGGTGTCTTTTAATCAGGTTGCTGGTGGAGTATTTGGTGACAGCACTGTGAACAAATAGACATCTCGAGTCCCGACCACACACGGCTCCTGGTTGACCCACTGACACAACAGACAGCTTTCAGCCCCTGAGCTGTTAGTGGAAACTACTCATGACCAAATCCGTTGTGCTGATGTGATGTATCGCCACAACGCTGATGGCAGTATATCTAGTTTCAGAGACATCCTCATCCTCTGTGGTTTTGTTCTATATCTTCGACACTATACAGAGGTTAAAAAATGTTGCAGCGTTTCTGGGGGTTGCATGCAATCAACCCTACTAAAGCTAAAATGTATTCTAACAATAATGAAATAATGAATAATTGTGTATTAACAAACCGCATCATTTGTTCAGCTCTTGGCTCACGAACAGTCCTGCGCACCCACACAGTTGTTAATTATTCTGGGTAATTAGACCTGTTCTCAGGGTGAAGTTAGACAGTGGTGGAAGGTGGGAGATTGACCAAGCTGCTAAACAACAGACTTTAAGTAGCCTAATCATAAAAATAGTACTTGTGCTGCACCAAAGTGATGGAGTTCTCAGTAAAGCCCAGGAGAAGAGATAAATTAAAATACCTGTGTGACTGTATAATGTGTGTGCAGGACTTTAATGGCTTGTTGGAAAGTTGGCCAAGAAATTTCTAGGTCACGAAAAACAATGGTGACAAGGAGGAAAGAGTTTAATGTCGACATCAGACTTGGTTCCTCTCAAGGGTTTCACGTGGCAAATTCAATAGAGGACCTTTGGCATATTAATACAGAATGAAGTCACACAAAGATGCCCTGGTGCACCATGCCGCCAGTGAATGGGCAAGGGGAACTCAACACCATACTAATCAATTTTCACAACTTAAAATCCAGGCCAGTGGATTAAATTATGCATGCTAAAGGATTGTCGACAGCTTGATGGAGAGAAATACGATCCAAAAAAAGATTATCATTTGGAAAGAGCAAGATCATTTCATTATAGGTTTGAAAGAAGTGTTGCGACAGATTTCCCTCATGAAAAGACGTGTGCTTATTAGTCAAGGTTGAACAAATACATCAGTGGAATAACACCCATTGCAGTGGATTGCTTTTAAATAAAACCTCGTATTTTCATGGCTCTTCAACCAATTTATCAGTCCACTACACTCCAGTGATACAGTACTATAAATCTACATGCTTAAAACTAATTAAGACTTTGTCAGTGCCATCAATCTGGCCTTTGCTGTCACTATAAGTCTGTAACAACTCAGTCATTATAACAAGCTGAAAAATAATACATTTATGTAGTCTATAAAGAAACAGCATTTCTGTGCAGCCAGTGACATCTGAGGAAACGTTTTTCACAGTTGTTTCCACAATAATTTCATGTCCAGTAATGTCACTGTGTCTGCTCTGTCGCACTGTGGAAACTTTACTTACCAAAGAAGGGTGGAAGGTATGACACAGCCTCCAGAAACGGTCTGGTTTCCACCTGTCTGTCAGCTGGCAGCTGTCTGAACTGGTGCTCCATTAGCAGAGCCATCTCTTCAGTGCCGACACTCTTCCCTCTGAAATGATAGCAACAGGTTGTCAACTCTCCACTGCTGATTTACTGTGACACTAACAGAAAGTGTGTGTGCGTGTGTGGGAGGGAGGGATGGCAGGGTGGCGCACAACACACACACACCCAAGTACCTACTCTGAACCCAGGTGACGGCGGAATATCCAGCCCGTCGGCTCATGTGATCGACTTGTTATTGATAGATCCGGGTCATCGCCACCCCTCAGGTAAACGGGCAGATAAACGGCACTTCGAAGTCCAGACGAAAGACTACAACAGCACCTGAGGTGCTCCAATCAGCTGACACTGACTGGTCTTCCTCTCCGTTTAATCATGCGCCTTTACTGCCTACTAATGGAGTTTTGGGGAATAGGAAGATCTCACAATGTGGCCTGCAGGCACATCATCGATGATGGCCTGTTGACTTTACTGAGCTGTCACTGAGTTACAGACAGTGCTGAGGGGCTGCACTAATCAAACGGGATTTATAGGATTCAATTATTATTATTATTATTAATTATTATTATATTATTATATTTATAAAATGTAAATGTAGACCTACTTAATTTAAATTTACCATAGTTACTGAGAAAAAATAAAACTTAGAAAAAGTAATTTAATTGTGATTTCATAAAGGACTGGCATAGCCGACAGCATAATAAAGCCATATGCCTATAGTTGCTAAAAAGTTTATTCTGTTGCTTGGCAGGAATGCCCTTTTGGCATCTGCAGACAATGTGTGCCAGGTGATATGTGTGAGGTCTAATTCAGCATTGTGTTTTCATTAAATATTAACTTGGAAAGGTCACTGGTTGTGAAATTTCTACAGGGCAGCAACAGACTAAATTAATGATGCTGAAAAGTAATTGAAAGTAAGGGATTACAACACTTTAATAAAGTATCAGTAACATTATATATCACATTTTTTTATAGGGTTGCTGAGGGTTAGTTGATAATTTCAACAATATATTTTTTGTTGTGGAATTAGGCCTACTTCTTTTGATAAATAGAAATTTTTAAAAAATGTGTTATTGTTTTTGTTCTTTGTAGGTGGTGATTGATTATAGGGGCCTAGAATTAGGTCATAAAGTCTCGTTATATATTACTTTATTGTAAAAAAAAAAAAAAAAATCAGTTAGACAGCATTAAGAACCTGGGAATAACAACAAAATGAAGAAGAACAGTAAAGTTACTTACGCATGTTTCAAGGAAATACGTTTCGCGTTCCATCAATTTTGGCCTGACCTCATCCCGTAGCGTGGGTATAACCAGGAAGTGTATCGGTAACTAAGGAAAACGGGGGCTTTGGGCTGCGTAACGCAAACATCCATGGCATAAAGGTGTGTTTTCTGTGTGGAAATTGGAAGCATCGCCTACATTTCACGAACATTTAAAACAGGCAACCCACCTCGCCGTCGAAGAGGTGAGTATTATGTTGTTTATCGAGTCATAAATGCTCCTAACTAAGGTGCTTGACTGTTGCCTGGCGATGAGAAGTGCAGCCAACAGCCCTTTGTTTTTATTGTTTTGACTTTTTTCTGTAAACCTTTTATGCATAAAACACATCCAAATATGCAACAAAGCCGAGACAAGAGAGTAACGGGACGCAGTTTTGTGTGAACGAGTGATCTTTGTTAATCCCACACACACGCACACAAAAGCTTATGTTTGGATAAGTTTGTGTTAAGTCCATGTTACACACTAAAAATAAAACAAGCAACATTAGTCAAATCAAGTTTAGGACATGTTTACTTATGCTATGTGTTAATTACGATACAGCTCTATGGCTCTTCCGACCCTCTCCGCCCATATGCCCAGCCGGTCCCGGGGGCTGGCCGGACAGCTGGCCCGGCAGCGGGAGCAGGAGGCTCGGTTGCGGCAGCAGTGGGAGTTGCATGCTCGGTACTTCAGAGAGCAGAGTGTCCGCAGCCAGAAACAGGCGGCGTGGAGCTCCCGACACTCCTACCAGCAGAGGTGACTTCATCCATCACAGTTACAGCATGATTTCATCAACAACTGACAGATAGATAGAGCAAGTCAGCAGCGGAAAGTACCTTAGTGCCTTTACTCAGTTGGGCTACTGGACTTATAAACACACAGTTGAGACACTGGACTGCATTACAGAGAGATAAATGAAACTATCCACACATACACAAGTACAAATTAATTGATTTGTTTAGTGAATTGACAGAAAACAATATAGGCGTTTATCTCTGTTCTCAAATAAATTAATCAAGAAAATAATCAGCATCATATAACATCCTTCTTTTACATTGATGCAAGAGTAATAATGTAATTGTATAATATATATGAGAGTTTAACTCACTAGGGATATGTTTTTCCTGCTGTTGTATATTGATGTGTTGATGAAAAGAAGTGACCACCTCTGACACGTCTTCACTTGTATTTAAGAATACTTTATTACAAGGAGGACAGTGTCATAAAATCCCACCGAATCTGGGAAAATCTCTGATGCATATTGTGAGATCTCTCTGCTTCAGCTCAAACTACCGTACTGTCTTTATATACAATTTCTTATCTCCATCTCTATCTAGCCCCTAAGCTGGCGGTTAACCCTTGAGCTAAAAACAAAAGAAAAACACAGATTCAACACATTTCATAAAACAACACATTCTACAAGACAGGATAGGAGGATCAGATACTTCACTGCACTTTTAAGTGCTGGACTTATAACGGAATATTTGTATTATATTTCTGTGGTTTTATTAGTGAAGTAAGGGACTGAAGATTTCCTCCTCCACTGAAGCAGCCAAATCAAAAAAGTAACAGTTGTAGCTTGACATTTGTTTTTGGTGATGTGTTTCTGTTGTCATCATATCCATTTTCAGAAATAATATATTTGGCAGAGGGCCTTGTTATAACCATTTCTCTTTCACTCCCTTTCTTTTGATGACTCTGTAAGTAATCATCCCAAACAAACAGTCTCTTTATTGCAAAGGTAAAGATAGATTAAAAAGAGGCAGTGATTCATAAAGTTATTATCCCATTAAATCGTAACTTAGTCAGGTTCCTGAGGGTCTTTGTTAACATCAGCTGATTTCATATTTTCATCACGCCAATTTTTGATCTACCTTAAACACATACACAGTGCAAAATTACATATTATTAGATATACAGCAGTTTCTCTGCCTTTTTATATAAACATACAGCCAGTCCCTTTCTTACTAAGGAGTGTATTTGGATGTATAGACAAAGTTTATAGTGCACTGATGAATAAGAATATTGAGCGAATATTTCACTGCCTCTTTTACAATATTTAGTTGCTTGTTGATAACACTCTAGGTGTGCAGAATATCAGTGTATCTTCCCTCAAATCTAAGCGTCTTAGTGTTGTAATGTCCTGCATAGGTTTATAAATGCAAGAGAAAGACAACCCAAACGTTTTTTTCACTGTTTTGTCAGTATGTCAGCGTACCATGAACAGACACTGAGAGAGGAAAAGAAGGCCAGCCTGGAGCAGCGCAGGAATCGGCTCAGGGCCATGCTGCAAGAGGAGCAAGACAGGCTGGAGGCGGAGCTCAGGGGAGTGGTCCCTGACAGGAGCACATCGGCAAGTCAGTTAGTGCAAAAAACTGAAGAGCTTCGCACAGCAAGAGAGGAAAGAAGGAGAAAGGTAGTTGCCGTGAATCAGACACATACTGTATATTTCTTTTCAGTGCAGTGCACAGTGTGTAATCCCTGTTGTTTCTGTTTTGTATCCTTAGCTTGCACAAGAGCTGTTGAGGGAGCACTGGAAGAAAAACAATCCAAAGTTGCGAGAGGTAGCTACGACCATTTAACTATTAATTCAAAAGTGACTCCTTGCCAAAACGTTTACCTCAAAGTCTGGCTGCTGGTGAAGTGATAGGTAATCCATTGCCCATCCTGTATATCTGAAGAGCCCAGCAAGTAGAGAAGACAGACACTTTTTTTTGTCAAGACGTCCATTTGATCTGGAAACGAATAGGACTAGTGTTGCAGATATTCCATTACTTCCTGCTAACCTGAGTGCCGTGTTGTCTTAAAAGAATAAAATGTTATGGTATCCTCTCTGCTACGGGTCAGGTTCATCAGTATCCCTGTCTCATCCATGTCAGATATCAGCTCTTTTAATCTCTCCACAGGTTGAGTCGGCATTACATAAAGATCATGTTGTCGGCCAGTGGCAGGAGCAGCTATCTGAGAAGAAACAGGTAGGAAATCCATCACAGCCTTCACACAGAACAGTTCAATTACTGTTTACTCAAGTGTTTTAATAACTATCTAAGAATGAGAGGAGTTTTTTTTACCTGTTGGAGTTGGTGTTTTCTACTCAATTTTAACCAAACCACAAGTATAACCTCCATCAGCTTAATAGTAACACTTGGAGCCCACTAACATATCGATTTTCAAGTCAAAGAGTGTCCATTTAATCTGTGAGCACAGTATGAAATCTGAAATCTATTGATGTTAGTCCCCTCAACATGTTACATAATTGAGAAAGTGAAGACACCTACTGTAAGTGACCCATCTGTTCAAACATGCAGCAAGAAGTGGCAGAGCAGAAGGAGAAGAGGCGCTTTGAAAATGAATATGAAAGGACCCGGAAAGAGGCTCTGGAGAGGATGAAGCAAGCGAAGGAGAAAAGGCAACAAGAGGAGCGTGAGAGAGCAGAAGAACTTCGCAAACAGATGGAAGAACTGAAGTTGAGGGAAGAGGAGGTATACAGATCCTGGACAAAGTGTTTCTACTGTGAAAAATGATATGATGATTTAAGCATTTTTTTTCTTCTCTCAGGCCACTTGTCTGAAGAAGGAGCAAGAGGCTCTGCTCCTCCAGCAGTGGGAGCTGGAGAAACTAGAGGAGGAGAGGAGGAAAGTGGAGGAAAGGCAAAAGAAGTCAGAGATGGGGTGAGGGAAGCTCTTTCTGCAGACAGTTGATCACAAGGGAGATGATACTTTATACATGGATTCATGGGATTTTTGTTCCATCAGGCATTTCTTGATCCGTCAGTATCGAGCTCAGCTGAAGAGGAGAGCACAGCAAGTTCAGGAGGAACTGGTAAGAACTACATACCACTGTATTAGTCCAGATTGAATGCATCTTTTATGTTTCGACGTCTTCCTTGAATTCCACTGTGCCCACCAGGAGGCCGACCGCAAGATCCTGGCAGCCTTGCTGGAAGGAGAGCAGGAGGACAGGAGGATAGAGAGCGCCCGCAGGGAAAGGGCAATCGCTGATGCTGCCTGGATGAAACAGGTTATTGAGGAGCAGCTTCAGCTGGAGCAGGACCGAGAGGCGGAGTTTGACATCCTACACAGGTGAGAATCATGGTTCAAGTAACCTGTGACCCTGCAGGAAGGGACTCCTGCTTGTCCTAAACAATTTTCCAACCATTTCAGAGAAGAAGCTCAGCGTGTGTGGGAGAATCGAGAGGCACAGTGGGAGAGGGAGAGGAAAGCCAGAGAACGGCTCATGCATGAGGTAAATGTTTGACACTTATACACATGATATATAAAAGAGTAATAGAGATTAATACCTTCCCTGCACTGTTCTTTGAAAGGTACTCGCGGGGAGACAGCAGCAGCTGGAGCTGAAGATGCAGAAGAACCGTGAGGCTCAGGAGGAATCCCTGAAGAGACGAGAGGAGCTGATCCAGGAGCTGGAGCTGGAGAGTGAGATCAGAAGGCAGGAGAAAGACCAGGACGAGAGCCGTAGGACAGCACGGATACAGGAGTTAAACGCTCAGGTTCATAAGATGTTTGTCTTCATCATCAAAACTATTGGCAAACTATTAAGTAGCTTACTGGTGTACATTTGAGAAACCTCAACAGACAGTTAAACAGCATCAGACAATGTGCTTGTTATAATACAACAGGCCTAATCTTTTTTTTTTGTTGCGTGTGTGTGTACTCTAGGTGGAGCAGCAGCGCCAGGAGAATTGGGAGGAGCAACGCAGAATAGAGCAGGAAGAGGAGGAGGAGAGGGAGGCTCTTCGTGTCCAAGAGGAGGACCTGCGGCTTGAAATGCAAAGGATGGCAAAGAAAGGCTACCAGCAGAAGGTAAAGAGATAAAGTAAAGTTGCAGGAGACTGAAAACTCTGAATGTTGATCTTCCCAAACATTCTTTAATGCCATCAGTATTAAAATCAGCATCACATTTGTCCCTTCCAGATTCACAGCCGACCTCGATCAGCCTGGACATGAGCAACATGCAAGGCTGAAGTCAATACAGAATTGAGAGATGTATATTTTTCTAGAGGTTAGCCTTAAAGGATAGTCACATTTTGTGTCTTAAAACACTTCTCACATACAGTATGTGTACCCTGACAGTTATTGGTCATGCGATTGTTCCTCCTCTCGATACTGGCCCTGGAGAGAGAGATCCCTTTTCTGACCTGATTCCAGTGGAACAGATGGATCACAGTCTTCATTCAAACCAAGTAAGGATCTGTTCCTTTGGTGCAACGTCCCTGCCTTGCTCAGCCAGGGAAAATAATACAAGAGAGAATTTCATGCTATAGAGGTGATAACCTCTGAAACCTGTTTTTGTTGTGAGCAGGAGAACCTGAACAATTTCATGAATCCATAACTCTTTTGATGTACATATGGACATGTGAGAATTTTTTTTTTTAAGTCTTAAAGGAAGGAAACATTCATCTTCATGAGGCCATCAATTTTGCCATGTTGTTCATAATTTTGTGCTTGTTATTTGTGTATGTAAAGAACAAATCATTTCTTCAAATGTTCAAAGAATATATTTTCTATCTTGATTTTTTAAACTGTTATATACATTTTAAATAAAGTTGATAAACCTGTTCAAATCAAATCAGTTCAGTGTTCTGTATCAAACAAATGGCACATGATAAAATACAAAATCTGGCAAAGCACAACAGGCTATAGTTATAAATTATGTTTGTTTATTTATAAAATATTTTTTTCCAAAAAGTGCAACTTAACACCTGCATTTACCTACATTATCTTGATCAGATTTCAGAATGACAATGAAGTCTGAAACACTTGGTGCGCATGAATGTTGGGTTGCACAATAATAGAGGAGATGTCTACAGTTCTATCCCACATGTTGCACATTAAATACAAAACTAGCAGCAACAGAAAAGAGCACAAAACACATGGACACACATACAGTATGACTCTAAGCTTTAAATATCTTGTAACATCACTGACACTGCAATGGCACACAAGACGGCAGAGTAGAGTGCAGTGTGGAGCCTGTTAGAAACACCAAATCATAACAACAGAACATCTCACTGCTGGTGAAGAATATAACTTGCCTCCTGAACAAGTGTTGTTTGCATTCACTGGCTTGGCAACATAAATAGCTGCAATAAGTGCACCACAGATGGGGTTAAACTGGGAGACAGGAGACAAACCATATAAATAGCTTTTTCAATTCAACAAACAGCATTGCAGGGCTACAAAGTGTGCATTAATGAAGTTCCCAACATTTAATAGAAGTTAACTAGATGGTCAGTTTCTATTTGACGATTAGACTTTACAGTATGATGATGCTTGCACAGTGTGGTTAGTGAGAGGAAGCTCTTATAGATACACAGAGATGTGTGTTAACCATAGCCTTCAGTGACAATGGATTCATGACTCATTTATGGCTTTTTTCAGCATCTGTGTCTGGCTTTGGATTGATAACATTAACCTGTATCATCATTTCAGCTGACGGTACTGTGCTTAAATCCTTCTCTCAGTGAAAGGATTTTATGTTATGGACTAAAGATTAGTTCTATGTGTGTGTGACTTTTACTCAAATTCTAAAGAGTAATCTAGAAACCACAATGTTTACCTGTCCTGCAATCTGCTGCACGTTGCCTTTCCCTCAGGAGAAATTGTGCTATCACAGCAGCTTTGAATCCCTAAGTAAAGCTGCTGACTTTTTCCCTTGGCAATCAGATTTTATCCAGAGCTGGCTTTTAAATACAGTCAATACTTATTCATAAATTAAAAAAACAAAAACAAATGCATGCATATACCACAAATACAAAAAACAACAACAACAACAAAATGATTTAAAAAATAAAATAACAAAGCTGAGATGCTAATGGCTTTGCAGCCTTGTTAAGTGCTGTTAGTTGGTATTTTCCTTTGTGGTGATGGTGACAAGCTGCTTGGCGGCCTTGGCAATGTCATAAGCACATTGGATGACCTGCTGAGTGACCAGCTGCATGTCCGGTCCTGGGCAGCCCTCTGAAGGCACCGCCTTCCTGCACTCGCTCTGAAGCCGGTAAGCACTGGAGGTCAACAAGCGTAGAGAGCCTCTAACAGTATCTGAGCGCGGCCTCTGCAGAGGAAGGTTAAAATATCTTGATATTCGTGGAAACTGTCCATTGAAAACTCAACAAAGCGGTGCAAAGCAGTTTAATGGAGGTCCTTTAGAGCCACAATGACCTCTGCTGGCCTGAAACTTCATGAGACCAGAGTCTACTTTGGTCTGTCCACCAAACTCTTTTCCTTTTAACACATTTACACACATAATATGTATTCCAACACACAATAACATATACGTAAATATGCTTAAGAGGAACTAGTTTATTCATTTAAATTGACTTCAGAAACCTTTGTAATGTTGCTGTGGCTGTATCAATGCTTGTTTGTAACGTAACCAATATGTACCAAATGTGTAGAAGGTTGTTTCCCTACCTTGGGAAAGAGAGCAGCCATTTCTTTTACAGCCACATGTATTCTTTCTGAGCAGGGTATGAAGCTGTGAGGAGAAGATTTGTCAATGAGTTCAACATATTGAAATCACATTCATTCAAATCTCATAATCTTATAACAAATATTAATAAAATATCAAAAGCTACTGCGTGCAAGTTAACTTACAGTACAAGGTACTACATTGTATTCACACCACACCATGCATTATTATCCATATCTTCTGACTGACATCAACTAAAACATGCTGATGATGAACAGACATTTTTGTTCAAAGAAAGAAGGTCGTATTTAAAAATGTTGGCTCCACAGCATAATCTATTTCAACCTGAAAAATACAAACAAGTTAATGTTAAGTCATAGCTTCTAACCCTTCATCACTGAACTGAAGCCATCAGTGCTTGAGACAAAAAAATCAATCAAGGGAGGTTTTCAACTGATCAAATTCGAGCGTTCAGTAGCACAGCAAAAAAAAAGAGGAAGCTTGTTAGCAGGTGAGAGAAGAAAAGGCGAGAAGCTTGAAACTGTGTGAGGGAGAGGAAAATGAAACTGTGCCTGGGAGGCAGGGACAGAAGCCAGAGTACCAGGAGGTGGGGTCAGGGGACCGGAGGCTTAGCGGCTGAAGGGGAGAGGGGGCCTTCTCAGCCCAGGGTACCAGAGTGCTGAAACATCCCAGGCTGTGCCTGAGTCGACGCACACCCTCACGCTCACATGGTCTGCTCACAGGTGTAAGGGAGTGGGACAACGCAACACCAGAACAACAGCGGAGCAGAGTGGAAGTAAAATGAGGGGGGAGAGTGAAGATTACAGATAAAGGGAAGTGACAGAAGATAAATTCAACTAAACATGAGAGAATAATGATGAATGTAAGAGGAACTAAGGGTTTAAAATAGAAGCAGGGAAATGAAAACTGAAACCCAGTTCCCTAACCCTAGACCAGTGTTCAAAAACAAAAAACAGATCCTCTTCAGATTCTGACCTGTCATGTTTGTTCTCCTGTGCAGCTCGCAGCAGCTCTTGGATGTTCTTGGTGATCTGTTCTGTTTTGCGGATGACGTCCTCTGTGCTGGGAAGTGTGGGGTCTGACTCCATTCCCAGATCATCCAGTTCAGGGATGGAGCTGCCCTCCCCTAGCCAGCCACTGCTCCTCAGCCTCCCTCTCCTGCTCAAACTACAGGGGTCAAAGCACAACAAAGTGTGTCTACTGCCAAAAACACCACTTCTTGATTTCACTCTAAAGACAAAACAGCAGATAATGTTACTTAAAAACACCATTTAAACTCTACTTAGGAACCAGGACACACATATTTCATTTAACAACCAGTACAAACTTGCTCTTACCCTGAATCATCCATCTCAGAGTCATAGAACGTGTTGTCATAGTCACTTTCTGGCATGCTGCTTTGCTTCTCTAACTTTGAGGCCTTGAAGGAAGAGAGAGAGAAAAAAACTGATAATGTGTCTCATGCAAGACCGAGTCCCACATCTCTGAAGATTTACAAATCAGAAACAGCTGCGGTGAAAACACAATTTCAATGCTACATGTCAAACTCATCGACAAAGAAGGGAAACACATGTAGTGAATGTGCCCCTTTATGTTCCTTGTGCCAACATTAGTGTGACGATGTCAAATTGCAATATAAACATGTTAAAGTGGTGCAGATGACAGAAACAAGCCGATAAAGCTGTGGAGCAAGAGCATATAATACATTTACAGCAATCATTATAGGATTAGAAAAATAGATATTGCAGAGTTCAGACAGCTTATTCATGTGGGGATGATATTATCACCAGTGCTGACTTGACTGACATTGACCTGATTTTCATCAAATGTGTCAATATGTTAATTTATGTATGAAAACTTTTGAACTCCTGAAGGGAGGGTGGGGTCATGGATGACAATTAACAAAACAGTTTAACAAAACAACTAATAATCAGCAACACATGGGTAGAAACATTACGTCAGAGCCATGACACACAAGTGTTACTCATTCTACAAATTAAAGCTGAAGTAAACCCCAGAGGGTCATTATTTGAGAAGTCAGGGTTCAGATGAGTTCATAGATAGAAGTAAATCATACACAGCACAGCTACTAAGTGTATCCACACAAACAGGAGCGCTGCATCGTTCACTGTGACTCAACAAGTGCATTGTTACTTTACTTAATGCAGATTTCCCATTGACTAAGAGCTTCATTTATAAACAGGAAGCACATACAAACAAGTACAGTGGCATCACACAGGCTAAAAGTACAACACATTAATTATTGTTTCGATCTGTGTCCTCTGAGAATCTAAACAAAATCTTCCACCTGTCCTGTACACAGTGGAAAATGCTATGCAGTGTGCATGGAAAGCCATTAGTTCATACATGTTTAGAGAAGCCTTTGTTCTGCCTTAACAGATGACTGTAAACAACTCCTGGGCCACTAGAGTTGGGAGCATGCTGTTGGAAGCTTACTGTGCAAAAGCATTTGTTAGACAGAGGGTAAAAGACGACTTCAATGAAAAACATGAGATGTATAAATATATTTTTAACAATCTCAAAAAAAAGTCTTATTTCCCTCCTCTTTACAGACAGGTGACTGCTCACAAAAAAGTACATAACCCTACAAACTTTTCCAACTTCTACCGGTCTCTGGAGCAAAGAAAGAACGCATTAAAATGAGCAGAAGCTGCAACACAAGCACAGCTTTCTGCTCAACGTCAGGCAGAGGTTTTGCCTTTTACAAAACCACACAGCTCCACTTGTTTAGCTGCGCAGGGAGGATGATGCTGTTGAAGGCAGGTGTCTGGTGAAGGGTTGGCTCATGCAGCAGGTCAGAGAAGGAGCAGCACATGGAGGACAGAGGAAGGTGAGGCAGGAGAAAGAGGTAGCAATGGTAAAGGGCTCCAGGTGGATGTGCTGTGTCCCACGAGGTGTGGACGGAGCGAGGGTGTACTTAACCTTTTGAGCACTTTCGTCCTTCGACCAAGACAAGGTGGATGGAAATGAGGGGAGGGATGAAGAGGCGGTCACAAAAGCGCCCTTTTCCGTCTAAAGACAGGGTTCAAATCACATTTTAAGGGCACATTTCTGAAGTTAAAATAGTAAATTTTATACTAACTGAAAAGCGAAGGAGATTAGATGTCCCACAAGCCAGGAAGCCATGTGTGGCTGAACCAGATACTGTATGTTTAGAATGCAGCTGGCGACAATCTACATCTGTGCAATGAATATGACTATTTAGTTGAGGTTTAGAAATATTAATTATTTAAGAAAGGTTAAACTTAAGACTGATCAACAGTTTGTAGACTTTGAAGAGTTGTTGTTTTTACAGATCATCCTGCTACATTTACTCCGTGAGCACAGTGACCTGGGGAAAAAAACATGACTGAGGAGCCATAGAGTTAATTCATCAAGAGCAAACGCACCAGAAAACTATGATTCATAAACTCAAATAAATGCACAAACATATTGCCTGGTTATCAAAAAGAGAATTGAAACAGATGAGAGGATGGAGTGAGTGTGTGAATGTATCATGCATTACAAAAACACAGAGAATTTGTATGGTCGTTTTAATGCTTCATCAACATAAAACACAGTACAAACCTTCAAAGTTTATCATAATAACAGCATCCCCTTGCTTGTACAACTAAGTTTTTGTCTAACAAAACAAGCAGCACTCCAGTAAACAGCAGATATATGCAGATGATAGTCTTGTATCAACACTGGACAAAATGAAATGTGACGGACTCTGTCTAAATGCATACCATTGTGATTTTTGATGTTTCTGATGCAGCAGAAAACTAATGAGTGGCAAATGAGTGAGGAAAAAGTGTAAAGAGAGAAAAAAAAAATATATATATATATATACACACACACATATATACATATTTTTTTAAATGGAAGAGAGAAAGGTTTGCAGACAGGGTGAAGACATTGAGGAAAGTCATGGAAACAGGGCAGTGGACAGGAAATGGCAAAGGAGAGCAGGGAACAGGTCTTACTTACATGAGGTGGGAAGGGTTGCAGGGTGGGGATACCCTCGTCTGGGTAGGGAGTTTCCCCTTTAGGGAGATAAGGCTTCAGGCCTGAGCCGGTCTCATACATAGACATGGGCCGACTGGCCCGCGCAGACTGCCGGCGTTTCAGGGCTGAGGGACTGGAGGGGTCAGGGTAGTCTGAACCGCTGGGGATCTGATAGATATTGGTTGTGACCTGCCGCCTGAGAGAGGTGTTCTCGCTTTGCAGAGAGTGCAGCTGGAAGAGACGGTCAGCAATACACTAAGAGGTGCTCTCAGCAAAGCAAGCTTTGTTCCCTGTCCTGGTCCACTATGTCTTTACAGCTCTTCCCCCGACATTCCTCTCAAGATTTCTATTACCCTGTAACAGTCTGCTACTGTCAGCATGCTAAAACTCACATTTTATAATTCTGCCATGCTTTTTATTTGGCAGGAATATAACACATATTTGTGGATATCATATTATACACTTGATATATACACTGTTGCCCATAAAGTTGGAATAAGATGTTTTTTTTTTAACCTCTTCTCATTAAATGACTGTGACAATGTGATTTATTCTTGATATATCAAGTGTATATCTCCTCAAAACTGGTAACTGGGACTAGTATGTAATCACTGCACGTGGTGAAAGAAGATTACTGATATGTTTAAATAGGAGTAAAAATAGGGACGTATCTGAAAACAAAATTATTTCAACTTTATGGGCAACAGTGTATAGTCTCAGTACTGCTCTGACAACAAAAGAAGCTAAAGAACCAAATCTCTGACTTGTCACCATCATACCAAACCTGAAACTGCTTCAATGTTAATAATGAATTACGGAGACTCCAGTCTGTTGACTGTGTACTCTGCATGCATCCTCACTTATAGGATAGGATTACATTTTCCCATACTGTGCTGCAATATCCACAATGTTGATAATCCTGTTACTGCTTCTACTGGAACAGCTTCCAGTTTTCATTATTACAGCCTCCAGTAGTTATCAGCTGTAACAGAAACATGGTCTTATCTGAACCACCTAGCATCACAGTAACCTGATAAATGCTTTGGTAGGGATTATTAAACCAGGGATGCTCTGGTTTAAAAATGCAAAGCAAGTGATAAGCAAGCAAAAGATTGTTGCACAGGTAAGCAACACAGGTGCAAGTTTGAGTCAAAGGTGCAGTTACAGTACAGACAGACTGAGAGAATCAAGAATGGACAAGATCTGGAAGATTTTGTCAAAGGCAAACTGGACTGAATTAATGCAACCACTTGCATTCAATGCAGAGAAAATAGGACATTTGTGTACCGGTTCAGAAAAAAGTGAGGAGGTGAAACTACTAACATGATGAATGACTAACATCAGTGTATTGAAGACTGTGATGATTTGTTATCAAACAGTGTTTGAATATAACAGAAAATTGATCTTTTCAAATATGATAGCCTATACATCTGTTCTGTGGAGTGATAATTTGCAAGGACTAGCACGATATGTCATGTCGTTAAGATGGTGTACGCTGTCTGCTGTGCGTCTACTGCAAGAGAGTGAAAGGATGACCTTGAGAACCAAGAGAGAGTCGCTCAAACAATCTGCATCCTCCTCCCAAACAGCCAAATTAAAGCAATTCTAACATAACAAAAATGTAACATCACTGGTCAGGGACCCATTTTAACAAAATATGCAGCTTGGACATCTGTAGCCAAAAATGTATAAATATGGTATATATATATGGCTGTCAAAGACCAAGGACAGTTTGGTGTGATTCATGTTTGCATCAGCTGAAGAGTATGCTCTCTATTGAATTTCTATGACAACTTCGAAAACATCAAATAATAATAAAAAAAAATGTGCCAAAGGATGTTACCAAAAACAACAGCTGGAAATCTTCTAAGAACATTCAGTCTAACACAGTATATGTGATGAGCCACATACAATTTCAGTTAGTCACTATGTGCTATGAAGGGATTAAAAACCAGTCAATTATGTCATGCTCTCAAAACATGCTTGTTAGTAACATTAGAGAGCGTAGCTTTAAAAAGCTCTTAAATTTATATATTACAAAAAAGGTTTGACGAAACTGTGTTTGTTATAACTGGAGCAAGGGTGCATTTGTTCTTCTCAAATCCACAAAACAAATCAACACACACACACACACACACAAAAATCTCCAGTTTACATTCAAGCTTTGGATTTAAAAAAAAAAAAAAACATGCTGGCCAAAACAGAGGGTGGACCAGCAGGGTGTCACAGCAGCACCTTATCTTGCAACAGAGTATCTCTATTCAGGCAGCTCAGCCCTCATTACAACCCGCAGGCTGGGCCTCCACACCAGAGATCGATCACACTGGGCAGGAGAAGAGCTCTGCTGACCGCTGTGGCCCCCCCTCAGGCTGGCACCCGGTGTTAGTGATCTTATGGGTGGAGCTCGGTGGATACCTTTTTCTGCATGAGCCTCAGCTCATCACTCAGGTTGTTGTTGGCTTTCATGAGCTGCTGGATCTTGGCTTCAGAGGCAGAGAGCGCATGTTTCACGTCCATGTATTCTTGCATAGTAATAGGGCTGTCTGAGAGGTCAGAGTCCAGACTCTGTAAGGTTAAAAACATATCAGTAAAGGCACCTGGACAGAGACAGACAGACAGAGAGAGAGAGAGAGAGAGAGATGGTGTATGTCAGAGATCTGATATGTCAAAGTGATGCTACGATACCTTGGTCCTATCTTTGCCCAAGGGAAGTTCTTGATCAGTATCCTCATCAGATGCCACACTATCATAGTCAGGCTGGTCGTTGTCCTGGCTATCGCTACAATGCCTGACAGCCACACTCTTCAGGATGAGTTCAACATTGTCTGGAATGAAGGGACACAGAGTAAAACACCCACACGGACAAGAAAAAACTGTCCAGTAACAGCAGGACAATTAAATAAAGCAACAATTTATCACTGACCTTTGGGAGTGGCTATTGAATTCCCTTGTTGTCTCCGCTTAGCATCACTGAGTATGTCAATCACAAGAGTGGCAAATTCATGTGCATTAAATCTTGCAAGCTTTTGTCGTCCCTAATTTATAAAAAAAAAAAAAAAAAAAAGATCAAAGGTCAAAGTCAGTTCAGAGCAACAATAAAGCTTTAGTTTGGGCGTTGTGTGAAAACTGGCTTGCCTGGTTCCGTGTTGATGAATACTCTGGATTCACAGGGAGGAAAGGCACCACCGTTGTCTCTGTCACCAAGGTGCTATGATTCTGCGTGGCCAACCACACTACAAGTAATCAACAGTGTTCAGTTCAGCGCAAGAACAACTGCAACAATGTTTTCAAAGCATCAGTGTGAGTAGCTCTCAGGATATGGGACCACACCAAGAACTTCTACCTGCATCAGTCTCTCGTCTGTCCACCTCATCGTACACGTCCATGGCCAGGTCCTCGAATAAGTGATTACTGAGCTGCATTAATATTAGGAAATTAAGTGTAGTGAGAGTGAGAAAGGAGCGGAAAAAAACAGGCACAACCATCTAAAACTGACCACCGCAAGGATACTTACAGACTGTAGTTTCTTCTTTGCTGCTTTGGCCAGCTCTGATAAATCTAAACTGCTATGAGACAGAAGAAAACCTCTAATAATTATATACTGCTGGGATGTTAGGCCAACAAGATGCATACTTCATTCTGATTAATACTTACACGTTCCTATCCATCATGAGAGAGCAATGAAAAAAGATCAAATGCAACATTTCAGTGTTAAGAGGAATAGTGGGAGCTCTGCCACAACAGACTTGTTTGGAGTTGAAAGTTTAGAGTTATTTGATAAAGTATTTGCAGCAATTGCACTGTTGGTGGGTATGTAAACTATTTCACTGGGCTTGTCTCCTCCAACTCAGGCAGATGCTGCAGGGAGCTCAACAGCATGTCAGAACAAGCCTCAGAGCAAAAATACAACCACAAACAACTGTGCTGACTGCACTTTACTTCGCCGGCTCTATTCACGTTAAATCCAATCACTTAGGCACATCACAATTTAAAGACAAAGCACTTAATATCCACTTACAACTTCTACATCCTTACCTGTCAGCCATTTGTGGAACAATGAAGTGCTGCCCATTTTTATGATCTGAAAGAAACAATGAATTTCTGCATGACTGCCTGAATTAATGTCAATACTCCTCAGCTCATCAGCCCTTGTTTTTATCTGTTGTGGAGTGCAAAATATATGACTGATGATATTTATATCCAGGTTTCAGATGACTAAATAAATACAGAAGTGTGAACAAGCAAGTTAAAACACCGTCTCTCAAATTTTCAAAACATTCACGAGGAATAACATGCTCATGACTCATTTCTTTGAAAACACATAGTCAGCTTCTAAAACGTTCTCTCATACCGTTTCTGTCCTTTACAAACTCATTGCAAACAATTGCCTGTGATCATTGCTCCCTTACTAGCTGTCAGAATGGATGTACATACTGTACATTTTTAAAAAATCTTATGATGTCAACATTTTGTTTTTGAACTTGTGCAAATTTGGTCATGTTTTTTTATGTGTAAATGTACTTTCTATGTTATTATTGTTGCCTCTGGCCCAGATGGTCTTTGCAAATGAGAACTGGTTCTCAATTGACTTACCTGGTTAAATAAATAATAATGAAAAAAAAATTCAATTCAATATCACTGCATACCTGGTTTCCTCCCACACAGGTAGAACGCCAGTCGATCAGTTAGTTCATACTGAATCTCCACTAGTCTGTCTGCCAGGTCATGATGGCCAGCTTCCCTACAGAGGTATATGTTTTTAAAAAGAAAAGGAAAAAGAAGAAAAACACACAGACAAAAGGTGAGATTACAAACATCTGTTCCTGAAGTTTTTTTTAGCATGCATTTTATGAAATTATTGAAAATAGCTAACCTTGCATAGTCGGTGGGAGTTTTGCCACTGCTGTCAGGAGCTCCAGGATCTGCCCCATAAACAGTTAATAGCTCAACCTGAGATACTTGCCCTGCCTTTGCAGCTACATGCAAGGGAGTGTTTCCTTTTTCCTGGAGGAGAAGCAGATACAATGCCTCAAATCAATAGAAAAGACATAGCACAAACGAAAATTCAGTTTTTTTTTATGGAGCAGGTGAATCTTACAGGGTGAAAAAAATTAGCTTGTGCTCCCAGGGATAGCAACCTCAAACACGTCTCAAGATTCCCGGTGCGAACGCTGGAGTGAAGTTGCTAAAAAAAAAAAAAAGAAGACAATTAACTAACTTACAAAATTTAACAAAAACTAGTTTGTACAAAATCCTGTTTCAGTTTTCTCAGAATCGATGCAAGCAGCTTTACCTTGCTTAAATCCTTGGCTGTTGAGCTGTCATCCTCCCGGCAAGGCATGCGGTGGACAAATGCCAGCATTTGATATTTGGCTCTTATAAATTCTGATTTGTTTGGGCTGGTGGGGCAATGTGAAAAATATAGGTTCAAAAAGAGAAAAGGAGTTTAAATTGTTATTATATTTTAATTATCGTGAAGCAAGTTTAACTCACTGCAATTTGTCCTGAGGGTTGGCCTTGCGTTTTCCACTCATCACAGATGCAGGGTCCAGAAGGGAGTGCTCCCATATTGAGTTTGCACCATTGCTATATAATGTCTGAACCATCTAGATGAAATCAAAGAGAGATTTAGTCGATTTCGTAGAATTTGGACTGGCTGTAAACAACTCCCCCTCCCCGAACAAACACTTTTCTATATTTGGCCCAAATCAACTGGCTGAGATCTGATACTCAAGTGATGTCAACACATTTTTCTTGAGCAAAGAGACAGAGCGGCTGAATCTAAAAGTGCAGTAACCTCAAAGCCACTGAAAATGACTTCATGGCTGCAAATACAAAGATGTTTAGCAGAGGCAAACATAAATCTGTGCAGTGGTATTACCTGTAGCTGTGTAGAAGGCCATGGTGTGTGTGTCAGGTGGCGGACTTGGGAGCTGTGTCTTCCCAGGCTTCGATGAACACTGCAGCACTCATCACAAACCAACACACCTCTGTTCACTGAGGCCCAGCGAGGTTCTGAGAAGGAACAGAAATTTAGTTATCATTCCTCCATTAACAATCAGTACCATTATTCAAATTACTAAGTAGCTAATGTTAATTTCCCACTTCTTGAGTTCCAGTAATCTTTAGGGGCCTAAACCACAACCAGCAATTGACAGATCCTTCTAACTTATTGTACTGTTTGTTTAGCCAAATCATTTTGTTTCACACCATTGTACTTGGTGACATGTTCCTTTTTTATGATGTAGCACTAATGTGTATTCATCCCTGGCTGAAAATAATCCCCAGAGAATGCACTATTTACAGTTGTTTCAGCTGTTTTAGTAGATAACAAAATACAGAATGATGCTAGTCATGTGCCTAGTAGCTAAGGCCACAGGAAGCACTATTCAGGCTAATGTGACAACAGTTAACGCAAAGTAGGGTACAGTGCAGGGTGCAAAGTTAAGATTAGACTGACACAGGTTAGGTTCTGTATAAAGAGGAAAGAAAATAAGGTAGAGGGCTAAACCTCAAAAGTCAGTCATAATAACTACAGTAAGCATTCAACGCTTTTTTAAACCACAGGTTTAGGGAAAGTCTTGCACTGTAAAAAAGGAAGTGAAAACTAACAGTCAACGACTGAAGCACCTCAACTTTATTGTTGAGTAAGAGAGCAGCTTCCTCTTTCAAAACATTGTAAAAAATGTTATGCATTTATTTTAGTAATGCACGTTCAGGTAATGTACAGTGTTAAAAAGAGAGATAGAGTGTACTTACAAGACACAGTATACTCTGTGACCAAAATAAATGTGTACTTATCCTTGACCTATTTCGTGTACTTCATCTACAACAAATGTCACAGAGTTGTATTGTCTTCCATCTGTAGCGAGACTCTTCTGACAGCAAAAATCTCAAGACCGTAAATATAACGGAGAATTCATACACCACTCCCTATGGCCAATAAATGGTTGAGCAGACTGCCTGGCTGGCACAGTGACAGGATAGACAGTGAAGACCGTAAGTGTCTTAGCAGCAGCTGAGGTGTAGGAGGAACAGCTGCTCCGGTTGCTGGTTGGAGCTCTGCTCTTGGTGGAGAGTAAGTTAGGAGGAGACTCTGAAAACTGGGTACCAGTTGCCGGTCTTAGTGCTGACATGTCTCTTTTACCCTTTCCTCAACAAGTGCTGCTAAATTTAATACCACATCTTTGAAACTCTAAAAATATTCACAGCCAACAACTGGTGACAGTTGTATGGAAGGGCAATCCAGGCCAGCTGCTGTGGAGACCTGGGGGGTTCACTAGTCTGAAAGACATGATGGGAGCACAGGGTAGTAATCCTGAATATTTGGTGTAGGCTACACGTTATTGCTTTCCTTGATTTTTATTGAGTATTAGACCTGTAACAACGCACATGGATGAGTTTTTTTACATAGGATAACAATCTCTTAAGAGTTGCTTATGTAAAAACGATGTATGATCTGCTCTCACAGTATGCTGCACTTATATATTGTGGTGCCACTATAGAAAAGAAAAACTTCTGCATTGAAAGCATGCGGTCAATTCACTCAGCATCCTGTTTTGCTTCCTGTGCCTGCTGAAAAACATCACGTCATTTCTATATAAATGGGACTTCTGAAAGTGCCTCAGACACAATGCAGAGGCTACTTCCTCAGCTTTCACAGAAATACCTGATTGTAAAAGCTTAATTCCTCGTTTATCTCATCCATTATACTACAAATCTCTGTTGAGAAGGTGTGGATGTTGCTCTCGTGACATCTTGACGGAAATGGTATAAAGTTGAGTCTAACATTTCATCTGGCGATACCACTAGTTCATATATATTTTGCCATACTTCAGCAGTAGAAAGGGGCAACACCAGTTGAATCTGGCAAACTTTGTTAGGTTTTAAATCCATACCATTAGAGACCTTTAATACAAATCTAGTAAAGTTCACTCACACTATTTCAACATGGCAGAGACCTTTCTTTTACTACTGTACCAGTATCCACAGTGGTGTACAAAAAGAACCAACAGACCACAGTACCCACTGTATGCACACTTTTTTTTCTTTTTCTTTTTTTATGAACGATGCAGTTGTACTCCAGTCATGGCAGAGATCTTACATAGCAGTTTCCTGCTGATCTGGGTTGACTTCTCATTGAAGAAGATTTGACTTCAACAACGTTGGATTATTTCTTGATGTCTCACTGGGAGAAAAGCACGATCCTATTGTCTGTTATTGGTGACAACCCCGCCTAAAAAGAGCTGTACAGCAATTTGATAAACGTCAAAAAAGAGGAAAAAAAATGATTTCCTGATCATCTGAAGTAAGCAACGCCGGATGGAAACGGTTAAACAGACAGTTGCTACAGGTCTGATTGCATCCTCCACCCGGCAGCTACACGGTTAGGGACCTGTCAACAACACTGACAACTTGTCCTGTCAAAACAACAACAAACTGCATGTCGAAATTACTGCCAAGAAGAAAGCAGCATGGGCCGCCACCATCAATAATCCGCTTTAAATTAGAAGTGTGCAGTGCAAAGCTTTGGCTCTCTGAGCTTGAAGCAGCAGACGTCAGTAGATAAATAATGGCCAAAAGCTAAAAAACCTGCAGGGGTGGCTCTGAATTTGCTTACCTGGTACACTGCAATCGGCGCACAGCTCAGTATTTCGTAGGCGTTTAGACATCCTTAACTGAGGAAGAAATGCCTTTTAAAAGGAGCCGAGTGTTGTGTCCGTTCAGCTAATCATTGATTATTCTGTGTGGATGTCTTTCCACGTTAGCTACACCTAAACCAGTTAATTAAAAACAACTGAAACAACTAGGATGCTACTTCATTTAACTTAAGGCTAGCGTACGCGTTACGACCATTATAACGTTGCCCCACAGGACTAAGGTACACCGCCGCTGCCGACTACTTAGCTGATTTAGCACCTGACTAAGCTAACTAGCCTACGGCCGTTTGGTAGTTTACTCTTGTGGCTGTTTGGAGCTAGAGCAAACCCAGCGGCAGCTGCTGCTATTGTGACCTATCGACGGTGCGCTCTGTGCCCGCGGTTCAGACTCTCAGGAGACGGACGTCTCGGAAGAATAGCGCGATAAGAATAACACATTCTTATATTGTGTCACGTTAATTTTTACAAGTTCGTTAAATACGCAAAAACAACACCTAAAATCGATATATTTGGCGTGGATTTTGACGGTATACACCCTTGCAGTTCTAACTGAGGGCAAAATAAACTTTTTGACCTAGGCACAGGAGGTGAGTTTGATCTATTTACCCTTTGACACCGTGATATAATGTGCGATTTATATTATACAACTAATAATGACGACAGAGTTTGCTGGGTAGGTTTCTATCCTCTGGCGTTTTAATATTTTTAAAACACACCTCGCCCATCAGCGTCACTCATGAATATCAAAATACACGTTGAACAATTAATTCAATATATCCACAGTGTCACAAAACTGATGTCAACCGTGAGTTAAATAATAAAACCGTGAAATAGATACAGGCAATCACTGGTTGTTTAATTACCTGTAGCTATGTGGTTAAAAATACAGAGAGTATTTAGTTTCAAACTACTGTTTCCTCCTCACGTACATCCACACTTCACCAGTGCGCTGGCGATACAATTTCTAATATTCAACCAACCTCCCCATAGAAACACCTCATTTGGGCGATTTAGGCTAAATACGTAATTTTATTTTTTATATTCATAATGTTTGTTTTGCTAATGTTTCAAAGTTGCAATAAAACTCAGAAATTTAACATTGGAATCATGGAATCAAAATTATACAGGCAGTACTAGATTGCGTTTTTCCACCACCCCCATGCCGACATGTGAAATGGTTGCGTCCAAACTGGAACAATCTATTCTTCATTTCCTTAAATATAATGATTTAATCTACAAATCATGCTTTTGTCGTGTATTAACCAAATAAGTAATAGTTAATACTCACCAATTAAGTCCCGTTTTTTAATCGTCTTGGTAACGTGTCTTAATTAGACATTATTCATTATATTGTGAGTCTGTTTCCATGTTGAACACCCCTGTTTTTATTGGGCACTACTCCAGGCACTTCCTTGTTCCTTCAAAAGTTTTATTTAGGGGAAGGCTTGAGCAAAAGTTGGTCGCCGATGTGGATATTTTCGACGTTGTTGTTGTCAGATAGCTCGGCATGTATCACATTTGTGGCACATTTAGGCACAACTAGCCCGTAGCTGCCGCCGTTTTCCCATGGCTGTGGTCGCTGGAAGCCGCCTGACGCTGCACTGAGAGGCTCCATAAAGAGGAAGATGTCCACGGCTAACGTTAGCGATGACATCCGAGGGAAGTTTCCCCTGCACTCCGCCGTGTGGGAGAATGATTTCAGGAGACTGGAAGAGCAAATAACGATACCAGAGGTCGGTAACTTAGTAATGCACTGACTACTGACGCTGGCCCCTAACTCACTCACGCTTGTTTAGCTAGACGAAGCCAGGGATGAGCGGTTAAATCTCCGTAGCCATCTAGTACAAGTAGGCCAGTCGTGTTGACAGATGCTCATTAGTGTTGAATCACACACAGAGACGTAACGTTTAACATTCAACGTGCATGAAAACGAAACCATAGCTGGTCAACAGGTTTGCGGCTTTAAAAAATGCACTGCGAATTGATTGCCTTTCTCCACCTGTAATATAATCTACCAACCCAATCCAGTGAATTACCCAGACCTAGTAAACATCTGAGTAAATGTGGTGACCTGAGAAACGCGTTACCTATTAAAAGTAGCCTACCCATTTTGGGTACAGTATGTTGTGCATCTGACTGTCATATGACTTGTGTAATAATAATTTTAAGACTTGAAGGCATAGAGACTATGATGGCGAAATCTTCTGCCGAATTTAACACCTTTTTGTTACATTTTTCAAACGCATCTATAATCAAGTTTTATTACTGGCCATGGCTGTAATTTCTATGATCCATCTGCTGTAAAACAGTGTTGGTCAATATCACATTTATCTCTGCAGCGTGACTCATATGGGTCAGACATGATGGTTGGTCTTGTCACCGCAGTACTATATCATTATCACTGTTGACCTAATGCTCACATGTTCATTAAACAGCTCATAGCGTTCCCCACAGTATTTACTCCAACCAGATGTCTTGATCATATTACACAAATAAAAGTGCAGGGTTAATCAGTGTCTTTTTTTGTTTGATTTTCTCAGAATGAAATCGAGGCCGTGGATCCAAGAGGTCGTACACCCCTGCACTTGGCTGTGTCACTCGGGCACCTGGAGTCCGTGAGAGTCCTTCTGAGACACGGCGCTGAAGTGACTCAAGAAAATGCCAAGAACTGGACAGGTTAGTTTTGTAAAACTGGTTACAGAGCAGACAAGGAATGACAGCATGGATGTGTTATTCACTACTCTAATAGATATGCTTTACAAGGGTTGTTTGATCACTGAAAAAACCTTTGGTCATTCATCTACACATCATCCTCCAACCTCCGTTAATGGGGTTTCTGGTAGAAAATGCATGGCCACGCCTCCGATTGCAGTAAAATAGCTTCACTTTCCTTAGTTCTTACCATCATTGTTGAGGTTTTTTTAATGGATAGTTGTTGCTCCTGGGAAGCAGATGTGGTTACTTTTAAAAGGTTTAGTGCTTTGCTCATACTTGTTGTCTATCTCTGTACAGTGCTGCAGGAGGCAGTCAGCACCGGAGATCCAGAAATGGTTCAGTTGGTGCTTCAACGCAGAGACTACCTCAAAGCCTCCACTGCTTTAGGAGGAGTGCCTGAGCTGCTGGCAAAGATCCGAGAGGTTTTACTTACTTATTGTATTTTCCATTGTCTCATTATTCATATTTCTATGTGAAGGGAAACATTTCCTTGCAAAATAAATAACTGGTTTATTGTTGTTTCATCCACAGTCTCCAGACTTCTACATGGAAATGAAGTGGGAATTCACCAGTTGGAGTAAGTTCTCTCTCTCTCTCTCTCTCTCATACAGTATGTATGCATGATAACCTGTGAATGAAGTGCAGGCTGGTTATCAGCAACAAAGAAGATATATAAAGTGTCCTAAACCAGCACTCGCTGCTTAAAGGTACCATCCCAGGCGGCTAATTTTTGGCAAAATGATAAAGATCTGAGTATATCTGGTTAGTATTAGACAGTAATCAAGGACATAAGTGATTTGACATATCAATGACGAAATTTGGTCATCTGTGTAAGGAGCAGGGGCCAAAATTTGGCCTACCAATCAAATTAGTCTCAGACAACTTTGGACAACTTTGGTTGTCAGTCAAACTGCCAAATCATGCAACCGTCATCTACGTTGACGGGACACGTTTGTGTCTCGGACTTTTGGTGCCACAGAGACGAGAACTGGGACACCGGGTCCAAGGCTCTGATCGCAGGTTTGGTTGTACAATTCGAAAAAAAGTTCAGCCGCCTGGGATGGTAACTTTAAATGTCTATACAAGATACAAAATATTTGACAACTAAGGGGTTTCCTCGTGTCATACAGGAAAAACTACATGCCTCCCTCTTTGTAGGTGAAGCTTTTGTTTTGGTTTTGAAATGAGTCACAGTGTTTTTCTTCTGTGGATACATTTGTTTGCAACGTGGGACATTCATATGCTGTTGCTTCACAGTCCCTCTTCTGTCCCGGGTTTGTCCAAGTGATGTTTGTCGCATTTGGAAAAGTGGCGCCAGCCTGCGAGTGGATGCCACTCTGCTAGGTTTTGAAAACATGACCTGGATTAGAGGACGTAGGAGCTACATCTTCAGAGGAGATGGTGTGTGTGTTTTAACTTTCTTACACAATGTCATTTATAACATTTCTGTAAAAAGGACTTAAGTCCATCCCTGGCTGTATTTGTACAGACTCGTATGCGGAGTTGATGGAGGTGAATCATGACGATGAAGTAGTGGACACTGAGCGCTTCAACATCTCTCAAGAAATGGAGGACGTCACACTAGAGTCAATGCAGCCAGCTGAGCAGGAAGTTGCCAAAAGGTTGACTACCCCCATCGTCAACACCTACTTGGACACCAAGGATATTGCTTTCGACAGGCAAGTGTCACATCATTTTCTCACAGCACGCACTGATTTAACTTCCTTTGATCAAACAGTGACAGTATTTCATTGTCACACTAGTTTTAACATCATCACTCACTGAGGGAGGCAACTGTGAAAACACTGATCCCATTAGGCTTATTAAACATTATTTCTCATATTTCCAGCATCATGCTGAGTAATTAATCACCTAACATGCAATATTTACGCTGACTTATTTGTTGCCTGACTGTCAGTGCTCAGTTTTAAATAAGCATGCTGTGTAACTCTACAAACAGCTTCAGATTCGCCAGATATTAACAATATGAGACAGTTGAATTGATGTGTTTGTCTTCCGTCATGTAATTAGCACAAGATATAATATGTCATCGTATTAACTTGCTAATCTGCACATATCAATCATAATGAAACAGCAATAATGGCCTCATGCCCTATTTGGGTCTATTTTTATCCTGAACTGAAGAATATGGTAGAAAAAGAAGGATACTGTATGGAGAACCTGAATGATGATCTGTGATTTCTTAACTTGTGTTTTCACAGGAACAAGGCTGGCATATGGGGCTGGAGAACTGACAAAACTGAAATGGTCAATGGATTTGAGGCCAAGGTTCATAGCAGTTGCACATTTTCTTTTTATTAGAAGTTAAGTGTGTTGTCCCATTCATTACAGTATCTGACATTACATTCTGGTTCATGTCTCAGGTTTTTAGTGTGAACAATGTAAATGTGGTGATCCGGACAAGGACAGAGCATCTTACAGACGAGGAGAAAGCCAGGATAAAGAGTAAGAGCAACAATATTCTCCACGCATGCATGATGGTTTTATATCCTTGTGTCCTTAAATGATTGTCTAGAGAGCTTAAGCTGGAGTTTTTTGTTCAAAGGTGAGAGGAACATCCTGGAGTCTCTTCTGGGGACTGTGGAGCAGCACATAAGTGCACAAGGGGTAAGACATACATTCAGAAGCCGGTGCATATTCTCATTTGTCCAGGTCATAGTATTTCAAAGGAGGTTAAATCGAAAGCAACTGGACTTAGTTATTTGTCTAGGAAGACGTTTCACCTCTCATCCAAGAGGCTTCATCAGTTCATGTACGCAGCTGACCAGGCTGGGACTGGTCCAACTATCTGGTGTGGAGACTCACTATTTACTAACTAAATTTACTAGTACTTTATTAGTACTTTACTAAACTAAGTCCAGTTGCTTTCGATTTAACCTCCTTTGAAATACATTCAGAAATGAAATTCAACTGATATACTGTATTCAGTTGATTTGGTTCTGAATGGACAGCTCATTTGATATGACGATTTGACTTTACAGGACCTTACTCTTGAGTATGCAACTGCCACCAATCCCACTGCCATTACCCCAGAGGAATATTTTGACCCTGACTTTGACCTCGGGAACAGAGACATCGGCCGACCCATTGAGCTAAGCATTCGAACACAGAAGTAAGACGCACCTTTTTAAAGTTATGACAACTGCTACTTCCTCATACCTGTCTTCTATTTGTATCGTGATGTTAAGATGTGTGCAACATTTCCTGTAATCTTGTCTAATGCAGGTTCAAAGGTACATTGTGGATGAGTGAGGAACATCCCCTGTCCCTGGTGGAGCAGGTCACCCCCATCATTGACCTCATGGCCCGCACAAGTTCCCATTTTGCGCGGCTGCGAGACTTTGTAGCCCTTAAGTTCCCTCCTGGATTTCCTGTTAAAATAGGTATGTAGGTTTTTATACAGACTGCACTTCCAAGAAGCATTTTCTTTACTCTTCTTCTCTCTTACTCTTCGTCTCTCTTTTTTATTATTATTAACATCTAATATGTTTTTCCACTTCCAGAGATTCCCCTGTTTCATGTACTGAATGCCAAGATTACATTTGGAAATGTAAATAAATGCAGTACTACAGAAGAAGCGAACCCAACGCCAGCAGCCACGCCAACATCTTCGGGAGGAGAAGAAGAAGAAGCTGCAGGTAGGAATAAATACAGTTTGACCGCTGTATTAAAATATGAATTGCAAGTCTGAGATTTCTACTATGTTTCTGATTTTGTTTTTTGTTTTTTTGTTTTCCTCCCATCCAGCATTGCCTCTGTTTCAAGTGTGTCCCTCAGTGTTCGTGGTGCCTGGCAGTTACCACCGCCGAGGGGGAACCCGCCACACACCCATGTCCAACAATGATGAGGAGCTTTTGCAGTACGCCATCCATCAGAGTCTCTTGGAGTCTCGCACAGCCCCGGGCCAGGTCAGAACTATAATCACCCAGCTCACCATTTTCTCCGGCTGTTTTTTATTGTACATTCCACCACTTGAGCCTCCGTCCTTTATGTTTGTGTCATTGTAGGAGGGGAGCTGGGATGATGGTGATGGGGAATTCAGTGACGTACTCCCCAGTAGCCAGAGTGACAGGTAGGAACAGAGGTTCAGGTTGCTAGCGTTGCTACTGCATAATTACATGTGGTAAAAGAAGAAACAGTCCTTGCTACTTAGATGACACTGATTACCTGTTCACTGACCGTATTCATCAGTTAAAGCCACACAACAGAGCTGGGTCTCACTTTCCTCCGTCCATGTCATTCTAGGAGTATCCCAGAGGGGGTGCTAGTGGAATATGGAGACACCTCCAGCCCCGCCAGCTCCATCTCGGCCTCTAGCCCCGAGTCGGACCTCCGCCTGGCCATGGAGCTCTCCGCACGAGCCCAGGAGGAAGAGGAGAAGATGAGGAAGCAAGAGGAAGAGGAACTGGAGAGGATATTGCAGCTATCGCTCACTGAGAAGTAAAAGGAATAAGAGGGAATAATAATACAACTTTTCCAGATTCAGAAGCAACCACCACACCTCAGTTCTCCTTCCTAACCACTGTAGTCATCTATGCAACCACAGATTTCTTTCTGTAACAGATCATCCTTGCACAGGCAATATCAAACTCTCGGTATTCAATATTTTCCCAAAAGCTATTTTTGGTAAGAGCATACTCCTTTTTATATATTTCTATCTTGGTATTGGGTGTCTCCATCCTCAAGCTTGATTCATGGACTCTTTGAGATAATTTCGAGTGGGTTCTACTCTTTATTTATTTATTCTTTTCCAGTTCAGTCACAGCAGCAACCCACACGAGTCGATCGCGTCATCATCCAGAGTGTGGTCGAATTAGTGTAATTAAGGTTCTGTGAACAAAAATGTTTGACTACTCAAGGTGACTTAATTAAATGTTGGCGCTCAGATGTGGCTTTTAAGGTCCAGAAAACTGTAGTTTTTATTCCTGGTACCTATCATCTAGTCTTGACCTTAAGAGACACATTTGAGTGTTGTCACAGGGAAGTCTTCCCACAGAGTTACTTTGTTGAGGACCATGGGCTCACTGAATAACAGAAATCTCAGGGTTTCAATTTTACACATTTTCCCTTCACTTTGGAAAAAAAAAACTCTGAAATTGTAGGTAAATATTTCTTCGGTGCAAAATGACATAATACATGCATATCACTCTCTGCCATACCAATATTAGTTCTGAAGGTTGAGTTCATTGAGTCAGTAGGGTCATAAGTTATTGCATGTTCCTTGTACAATGAGAATGTACACTCTACGGATGGGTAAACAAAAGCATGTTGCCATGGAAGAAACTTAAAATTGGCTGTATGGTGACATAATATCTTTGCTGCGTCAAGAATAGAGGTATAAAGTTCCTTTTTTTTTCTTCTTCTTCTTATTTTCATTGGAATATTTTCTCTGATTTAAAGGTGAGGACATATTTGTGTCAACTGTCACTGAGCATCTTAAAGCATTATCATTCATGTCCATTCAATAATGCACTGGCAGAGACCAGTCCATCTGTGGATCTACAGCAGTCATGCAGCTTACAGTCACACGACCTGTGTAGCAGAGAGATTTTTCTGGTTTCTAAGGACAAGTCTGCCTTTTGTGGCCATCAACTACTTTAGACCTCTGAGCAGAGGAGAAGACAGCACAGGCTGAAAGGTCCAGTGTACCTGCCACATGTAGGATTAGTTTCATCAGCATGTGCCAACAGTTTGCTTTCCTCTCACAACACATGGTGGGAGCGAGGGGTGGTGCCACTCAGACTAAACTTTCTGAACAACAAAAAAATAAAAACATTTTTTGTTTTTCAATTTTGTAACTTAAAAACAAGATAAAAAGGGTGATGCTGAGTAACAAGCATTAACCACTATAGTTGATTTCACTGACAA